>NC_141550.1:61591000-61932000 GCF_021556685.1 Rattus norvegicus
CTGCTTCTAACTTTGCCACATTGGTGTCAAATGATTAACTCAATTGCTTCTGTTTAGTTGAAGAACAAATACATGAGACCTGCATCTATAACACTAGTAGAATTCCCCCAGGAAACAGGACCCCCCACAACAAGTTTACAGACAAAAAAAAATGAGCAAAACCTAGGCTTTGAAAATATAATTACGCAGTAGTTTCCATGCCAACTGCAAAGATAATAAAAATTAGAAAAATTGGGATTAGAAAAATCCCCAAACTTAATGGAAGGCTTGGAACAAAGAGCCCTCACTCAAAAACTCTCGGCAAGAATAGTAGATTGTTACAGTAGTCTAAGTTGTCCCGTTCCCAGCCCTTGGTCTGGATCTTCAGACTTCTTTCAAACACATTGTTAAGGGAACTATGTAGTCTGGCAACCACAGAGGGACATAAAAGTCTCCATTCTAAGAGACTGAAGATGGTGACCTGAATGGAGGCTGACACAATCTACGGAGATGAACAAGTACCTGGACAAAATATTAGAGAGATCTTGGAAATGAGACATTCATAAATGAGCTGCAAGGGCCCGGCACTTCCCTGGAGATAGGAAAGTACCACGTACACACTTGCTTTTATCTTAGCTCACCTGGAGCTCTGTGCAGACAGATGTAAAACAGAACGTAGTGCGGAGCTTAAGTGCCACAGAGGCTGTTGTCAAAGGTTGGGAGACAAACGGTGAAACAGAACGTAGTGCGGAGCTTAAGTGCCACAGAGGCTGTTGTCAAAGGTTGGGAGACAAACGGTGAAACAGAACGTAGTGCGGAGCTTAAGTGCCACAGAGGCTGTTGTCAAAGGTTGGGAAACAAACGGTGAAACAGAACGTAGTGCGGAGCTTAAGTGCCACAGAGGCTGTTGTCAAAGGTTGGGAAACAAACGTGCAAGGACACTGGGGAAGAGTTCTTCAAATAAAGTGATGAGTAATATACTGGCCAATCAGAGACCTTGGGGACCACTACATACTGTCACATACAGACCTAAGTAACCTGCAATAGATGTAAAATACAAGACAACATACACACATACTCATACACACACACAGGGTGGTAGGATATCTTTAAAAAGGATGAATTTGATTTGCAGAGTCTTTAAATCATCTTTTAAATGTTTTCAATCAAAATAAATGAAGCATCTATAGAAAGTAGAAAGTGTAGCTCCAAGGATAAATAGCAGTTAGCAGAATCTGAATCTAAGGAAGCCTGTTAAATGTTGAACAACTTACTCCACAAATAAGTAATTAGATTTTGACAGTTCTCTCTGAAGGAGAATATCAACAAAATGATTTAAAATTTTAAAAGAGAATTAAATAGACCCTCTGGAATTGAAATTATTCAGTTTACATGAAAATTTAATAACTGAAAGAAAAAAAGAAAAGCCACCTGGAACAGGCGGCAGAGGTACTGAGTAAAGAGATGGACAGATCAAATCAAACCGTCCCATCAGAAGAGCCAAGAGGAAAGGGATGAAGAGGACTGAACTTTACCTCAAGCCTTGGGATATATAGTCAAGCACCCCAGTATTTACATCTGACAGTTCTACAAAGGAAGGAGCAGATGGAATGTTTGACATATAATTCTTCAGCCTTTCTTGTTTTTAAGAGAAAAAGAGAATGATTTATTTATTTTCATTTTTTTAAAAAAAATTAATCATTCCATTCATTTACCTCTCAAGTGATATCCAGCCCCCAGTTAGCCCCTCCACCAAGCCTTCTTCCTATGATATCCCACTTCCCCCTCCACCAACCCTAACTCACATCCCCCACCCCCGTCAAGCCTTTCCTAGTTACATTAAAACCTTTAATCTTTGCAGCCAAGTAAATCAACAAATACCATGTACCATAGATTCAAGGAGATCAAAATTTAAACCTGTCATAGGCTAACTGTGGCAAGTGCAAAACAAAATGAAACTTTCCACCTTGGAAACTTAGTTCATATTAAGAGGTCACTTCTTACCAGGAAACAACTGCACATCCTCAAGATGGCGGACTAGGAAGCTTCAGACCCACAGTCTCCCATGAAATAGCAGTTATCTATACAGAGTGACTGAAACAAGTCTGCCGGAGCTCAGGAAACCTGTTTAGAAATCTACAGCAAACAAGCAATTGGCAAAGCAACAGAACGCTTCCTCCAAACCATCACACCCACTCACTCCACCTTTGCTCTGGCGTAGCATATGCCGTCAGGAGACCACAGTTCAGTTCCTAGGAGGCTACAAGGGGCAGCATGAGGTTAATTTCAACATTCTGGCTCTCTTCGTGAGTTCTAGCTCATTTGACTCAGAGCTCTAACGGCACTGTAGCCAAGTCAGGATTTCAGGTGACAGAAGCTGCAGATGAGGTGGGAGGTGCATGGAAATTGCTTGGGCCTTCAGTTTCACAGATATCTTAAGGTATACTTTACAGGCAAATGGAGATGGCAAAACATGCTTAACTCCATGATGAAGCATGCATGAGCCCATTGAGAAATGTAGGCATTTCAAAGCAGCTAAGAATATGTAATAAATATAGAGGTTAAGATAGAATACATGCCCATAAATGACCTGAGAAGCTCGATACTTTCATTCTGAGTAATCTCAAGTTTCTACTACTTGGCAATGTAGTTCATATTGCCCAATTCGGTCTAGAACAACTTTAAAGGTAACTTTTCAAACGTTCAATTTTAAACAAATACATGACAACATACAAAGAAATAGGAAGGAATCAACTAAAGGAAAAGGTTAATGTCTTGAGACCAATTATAAAGAAAGAAATGCTTCAGACTTACTTGGCAAAGGCTTTAAAACTTAAGTATATCCAAAGTAAAAATAAGTAATAAAGGGAATCAGGAAAACTGTTAGAAAAAGAAAACATTAGCGAGGAAATAGAAATTCTTATGAAAGGAACCAAATAGAAATTATGAATCTAAAATAGAATGTCTGAATGGAAAAATCCACCAAAAGAGTATAAAGCGATCTTAACAGGTATATTGGAAGAATCGGGAAGTACAGACAGACCCACTTTTTTTTATTTGTTTGTTTTTTAAAAAATTTTTTTCCATCTTTATTAAATTGGGTATTTCTTATTTACATTTCAAATGTTATTCCCTTTCCCGGTTTCCAGGCCAACATCCCCCTAACCCCTCTCCCTCCCCTTCTATGTGGGTATTCCCCTCCCCATCCTCCCCCCATTACCGCCCTCCCCACAACAATCACGTCACTGGGGGTTCAGTCTTGGCAGGACCAAAGGCTTCCCCTTCCACTGGGCCCTTACTAGGCTATTCATTGCTACCTAAGCAGTTGGAGTCCAGGGTCAGTCCATGCATAGTCTTTGGGTAGTGGCTTAGTCCCTGGAAGCTCTGGTTGGTCAGCATTGTTGTTCATATGGGGTCTCAAGCCCCCTCAGCTCTTTCAGTCCTTTCTCTGATTCCTTCAACGGGGGTCCCGTTCTCAGTTCAGTGGTTTGATGCTGGCATTCATCTATGTATTTGCCATATTCCAGCTGTGTCTCTCAGGAGAGATATACATCTGGTTCCTCAGACCTACTTTTTAAAAAATGCCTGAACATCCAAGAGTCTCACTGCAGCTTCTTGTGGGCATACATGTTTTATCCTTTCTATTTGCCTAGGATGCCTTGTGTCTGAGACACCAGTGAAGCATGGCCCATGCAATTTCCACATGCCTCCCATTGCCTCTGTGGCTTTTGCCACCTGAGATTCTGAAGGGAATTGCAACCCCATAGAAAGAACAGTATCAACTAATTGAACCACCCAGAGCCCCCAGAGACTAAGTCACCAACCAAAGAGTATACATGAATGGATCTATGGTTCCAGATACATATGTAGCACAGGATGGCCTTATCTGACATCAATGGGAGGGGAGGCCCTTCGTCCTGTGGAGACTTTATGCCCCAGTGTAGGCAGATCCTAAAGTGGTGAGGCAGGAGAGGGAGAGTGGGTGGAGGAGCACTTCATAAGTCAAAGGAGAGGGAGGAAATGGGGAATGGCATGGGGGATTTGTGGAGGGGTAAACAGGAAGGGGGATATCATTTGAAATGTAAATGAATAAAATGATTAATAAAAACAAAACCGGAAACAACGTTTTTGGAAGCCCATGCCAAGCCCAGGGTCTACCTATGGATCAGGATGTCACACTCAGCTAGAGCTCTAGATCCTGCCTGCCTGCCGTGGTCCCTGTTGTGATGATAAAGTACTAAACTTCTGAAACTCTAAGCAAGCCTCCAGCCAAGTGTTTTCTTTTATAAGAGTTGCCTTGATCATGGTGTCTCTTCGCAGCAATAAAACAGTAACTAAGATGCCATGTATACCTGGGTGTTGTAACATACTCTGTGTCACCCTATTGTGAGATGGGAAGCAGAATCAGAAGTATATTCACAGAAACTTGGGATCCGGCTAGACTGGTGTATAAAGCCACAAACAGCAAGGTATCGTTTCACACAAAGCGGAAGACAGGGATTGACACCTAAGATTGACTTTTGATGGCCCCATGTATGCCTTGTCATGAACATGTATGTGCACATATAATACACATATACATGCATGTACACACAGTTTTTAAGTAAAAATCTTAATTACTTTTGGATATACATCCATCTTAAAAATTTACATGCAACATAAGGCAAGTTAAAAAAAAAACAAAATCGTGAAAAGGGGGAAAATGGAGATTACTTATCTCCTGATCTCAAAATGTATTATAGGGCCACAGTGATGGCATCATGAAGGCATAGAGACCAACAGCACATGGAGACCATTAGAACTAAGCAGAGTCCCAGATAAACCTGCTTGCTGATATTAAATGACTTTTGATATGAGTGTCAAGACCATCCCAACAAAAGGTGCTGGGAAAACTGGATATACACAAGCAAAAGCAATGAAGTTGGACCCCACTTTCCACTTTATTAAAAATTAACTCAAAAAATAGATAAAGGCTTAAGTAGAACACCTGAAAATAAAATTCCTAGATCAAAAAATCAGAATATACAATGTACCCAAGGTCGTCAACACACTGACCTAGGTCTAGTGCCTCCTTGCATGTGAGACAGGAGATTTACCACCTGAGCTATACCCTCAGCCCATTAAGTTTGAAGTTAGATAATTTTATGTGCATAGAAATTTTGCTTAGAAGACTGGAAACTGGAGGGAAAATGGGAAATGAATCAGCCAGGCTCCCTGTCTTAGTCTAACAGTCCAAGATGCTCTCTGCCTTCACTGTTCAGATTAGAAAACAGAAAGTTCCCTTGTGTACTGGTCTTACAGCCTTGTAGTCCCACATTTCCACAGGTTGGGGTGCCATGCCTCTGTCCCACTATTCTGGCCTACTTCCAGGTCTCAAAGACAGATGGATCCCATACACTGTCTATGTCTCCCAATCCTGTGTTCTCAAACTTCAATCACAACAGCTTGATACATAAGCTCTCAGGGTCCTGTCTCCCATGGCCTTAGAACTCTGAAATCCTCTAATTATGATATCCAGATGGTGTTTGTTTGTTTTTGTTTGTTTTTCAATTTGGTCCCAGAATCTGGTCTGTATTACAGATTTGATTTCACCTTTCACAAAGTGTTTTGAAAAAAAGATGATCCAAAGTGAAAATAACCAAACTGAAGCCTACTCCTACCCTAATCAACTTCTGACAAGATTTAGAAATGAATCCTTTCAACTAGTAAAGCAGAGACAGACCTGAAACATAGAACTCGTAAAGTTGGACTTCTGGCCTTTGACCTCTAAGGTCTTGAGAGGTATATAATATGTGATTTTTGCCCCCTTCAAAATATAACCTTCTTTCTCCAATTAAACTGATTAACTCCTTACTTACACTGCCTCATAAAAGAAAGAATATTCCTTCTACTTTTCAAAACACACTGGCCTTATTTAATATGTAAAATGGCCAACAGATGTTTTTCAAGTCCCACAAGAAACATAGAATTCACGTGTAAGGAGAGGAACGAGAATGGAGAGGAACATTTTAAGAGATGAAGAGGGCAGAGAAGATGGCTCAGTTGTGAGAGTGCTTGCTGTGTGTGGTGGTTGGAATACACTTGGTCCATGGGACGTGGCACTATTAGGAGGTGTGGCCTTGTTGGAATAGGTGTAGCCTTGCTGGAGGAAGTGTATCACTGTGTAGGCAGGCTTCGAAGGTTTGTAATGCTTAAGCTCCACCCAAGGTGGAAGAGAGCCTCCTCTTGACTGACAGCTGAAGACAGTCTCTCTTGGTTGCCTTTGGATCAAGATGTAGAACTCTCAGCTCCTCCAGCACCAAGTCTGCCTACAAGCTGCCATGCTTCCTGCTATGATGATGATGGGTCAAATCTCTGAAACTGTAAAGCAGCCCCAGTTAAATGTTGTTCTTTATAAGAGTTGCCTTTATCACGGTGTCTCGTCACAGCAATAAAAACCCTCAGACACTGCAAGTATGAGAACTTAGTCTGAGTCTCCTGAATCCACATATGCTACATATGCCTGCACTGGGGACACAAACAGGCGAATTCTGAGATTTTTCTGCCCCGCCATCCTAGTGAGCCTCAAGTTCTGTGAGAGACACCCAAGTTCTTGAGACATCGAAGAGAATAAGGCTGCAGGTAATAGAGAAAAGCATCTAAGGTAAATGCACCCATGTACAACCACTGCATACACTACGCCCATACACAACACACAAACCATACACACAAAATTAAGTAAATGAGTAAATAAACAAACAATAAATGAAATAATGGCCTACAGGCTGGGATGTCACTCAGGAGTAGCATGCATAAAAATTGAGTGCGAGGTCAAGAATAGTAAAATAATGTTAACAGTCATGATCTTCTCTTTTGTGCAAATTTGGAGAATACATAAGGACACAAAGATGAGAATAACTTTTTCTTATTAGAAATGATTGAAATATAGAAAGTTTACAGATATTAAAATTAAGGTAGTCCCACTCATGGATAACATGTTCTCTATAAACTCTATAACAGAATACTGCATCAGGGAAGGGAAGGTGGTACTTTTGAGAGGCTGGAGAAGTCCAGAGTGCAGTAGGAATAAGCTCATGTGAGCATATTTCTTACACTTAGAGCTACATCCATCCATTTCAGACTGGTGAACCTGAGTGTAACCCTCTAGCAACATGCAACATGGAGGAGTGTCCACAGGGCTGAGATTTTTCCAGGCAGGGGCAATGGGCAGGAAGAGGATCAACAGCATGTAGGGCCTGTAGGCATTCAAAATGGAGCGAGGGCCATAACAGGTCATAGAATCTAATGTGCTCAAAAAGGGAAATGAATGGAAACCAAGAGGACAATGACCAGAGAGCAAGGCCCCTTGCTGAGGTCAAAGTTCAAGCCAGGGTATGGGGTCCCAGTCAGATGTCTGTGGCAACTTGACATCTACAGTTTCTGGTGGTAACAAGGACAGTGTGAGGTCTTGGGTGTTTAACTTGGGTTAAAAAATCAGGTTGGAAAGGATGATAAGACCAATGTTACAGACATGATGGTTAACTTAATAAAGAGTCACCAAATATGCTTTTAAAATTAAAGGACGAGGGGTTCTGTAAGTGAGAAATGGTGGACACACAACTTTGCATAATTTCTATTACAGTACCCAATAGGAATAGGGTGTGTGTTCTTGATTTTTCTGTTGTGGCCATCCCATTCCTTGCTAGGCTCCAAAGCCACATCATAGCTGCAAAGCAAGAGGTGCATACGCTGGATGCTGGAAATCCAGGTCAAAGCACAGGCAAGCTTCACAGCAAGTGGCTCTTCCAGATGTGCTCTGAAGATGGTCTTTTCAGATGCATAGCTTGTAATGCATATTAATATTGCTTTATGGGCTTTTTAGCACCTATACTTAGCATTTGCTGTCATGCCCTCATCTGAAAATCTGTTACATAAAAGAGGAGGAAAGAAAACAAATATGGAAAAATATGGCTTGACACTTTCATCTTTAAAGAGTTTTGGAAGCTGGGGTCAGAAGAGGAGTGTACTTAGAAGCAGTTAGTAAGCTAATGTGGCACCAGAGCCCCAAACATGTGGGACAACAGAAGCACACAGTGTGCTCCACAGAGGCCTGGCTGGTCTTAATGAGGCTGGTTCTTGTTAGCTGTGCATTCCGTGGCCAAGTTTGGCCATATCAAAGCTCCTAGGCATGCATAGGGATTGGTGGACTCAGTAGGAGACTAAACCCTCCGCAAGCCTTTTTCAGGTTCTCCCTGGCTCCCTGAGTGGCCATGGCTCGTTGGTTATCTGAAGTTAAACAAAATGATGTCACATTCCTAAACTGTTTGGTCAGCTGTGCTCTGTCACACCTGTGGTCAGGAACCTGGCTCTGTCTGCACTTTGGGCTCGGCATTCCTGGCTAAAATTGCCCAAGCATGTCTTCCAGCCATAGAAAAATTAACGTCTCCTTGGGGAAGTTGTAATCAACAGGCTCTCACTGACTTCTCAGTTGGCGCCGATCCTTACGTGACTCGAGTTTCCCCCTCTCTACCCACAAGATCAATATTCAAACAGCATCTTCTCAACAAGTAGCAAAATTAGGCTCGAGGAGGCCATGAGACCAAATGATCTCATGGACACATTACTGATCTGGAAAACTTTCCGTTTTCTTCCTAATTCTGTAACCGGTTTCTATATGACTTATTCTGAAATAAACATATCTGTTTCCTATTTAATGCACACAGATTTAGCTATTACAAATTAATATGAATTATATATTTCACACTTTTGTGAACTATAGTGCTTCTTATAAAAAGTGATTATATTTAAACTTTCCTTTTCTCTAAGTGAAACTTTTAAAACTCATAAACAGAAAAGGCTGAATTAAGAGAGCCGCTTTAATATTGTATACTGCAGTGGTTCTTGACTTCTTGGTGCGGGCGTCAAACAACCTTTTCACGTGGGTCACCTAAGACCATCAGAAAACACAGATATTTACGTTATGGTTCATGACAGTAGCAAAATTACAGTTATGAAGTAGCAGCAGAAATAACTTTACGGTGGGGAGGGGGTCACCATAACATGAGGAATTGTTTTAAAGGGTCACAGCATTAGTAAGGTTGAGAACCACTGGCCTAGTGACATTTGTCAAAAGAAATATTGAAAATGCAACTGTTTAGGGAGAAATACCGATCTTATAAATGCTGCCCAAAGGCGTTAAGGGATTGTGAATGAAGACACTGCTTGCAGCCCTCGGAGACGCTGGCTACTTCTCAGTAGCAAACTGCACTTGGTGCACAGAGCAGCAGCTGCAGGGCATTTTCCTTAGCAACTAAGGATTGCATGCATGCGACCTGCCAGGTTCGGCTGTCACTGTCTTTATGTCACTACTTCAGAACGCTGAAGACCCGCTCAGCTGCTGGATTCCTCCCAAGATGTGTTTGATCTTGCATTTAGAAAGCAATGGCTCCCTACTTGCATTTCCAGAATTGTAGACATTAAAATTAGCCCCACAGTCAGGTTTACCAGAAGGACTAAACAGTGTCGCTCAGAGGTCAAACCTTAGGATCAGGATCTCTGTGGAGTTTTTCTATATTTATCATAATTGAAATTTTTCTTTTCAAATCCTTGTGTGGAGATTGTAAACAGTAAGATTTTAAATACGACTCTCTAAGAGAGTGTACGGTGAGTGTTTCTGCAACCAGGTGACCTTCAAAGGTTGAACGCTGAGTAGCTAATCCCCTGAACTAAACATTCATTCATATTCAGACAGACTGCCACCTCATGCTCTGGATTCTTAATCACGTGAACAATGAGTAGCAAATCATTGGTCAGAAAGATATGCTTCACCTAGTGTACCATTTCTCTAAGTTATTAAAATTGATCGAAATTTTGCCTTTCTAAGTGAAGAAGGTTTAGCTTTGCACAGCCCTTGTGTGCTGCTGAAATGGTCAGTAGTTTTCACTGTTACCTTTAACAATCCGGCCCACTTGCTTACGTGCTTAATTATCAAATAGTTACAGTGCAAAGTGTACCGCCATCGTGATCTGCAAATCCTTGCCTCATTATTCGTTACTGAAGTCTTTGATTCTGGGGTTCTGCTGCCTGGCGACCTCACGGATAAGGATTTTCTAATGAGATGTAAAACATTCACTTGAAGCAAATTTAACAACTGACTTTCTTAAGCAATCAGTTGACTGCTTATTCTCATGAATATGTGTTAGCAACACAAAAGTAGGCAACACCTGTTTTGAACAGCTATATTGTCCTTAGGTTTCATGACATTGAAGCTGGGAGTGGGAAGGGTGGGTGGGCAGGGGGGTGGGGACAGTCCCTAGACATAGGTGCTTTCAGCCCCTCCCCCAGTTCTGATCCATGACAACATTTCTGGCTTCTGCAGTCTTAACTGTCATAGCCCTGAATCCGAACAGTAAAGTTACTAATTGCACAATGGTTTCATGACCTGTGACTCGAGGTTAGTAAATCTGAAGTTGCTTATGAAAGCATCACGTGTGAAAACTGAGACCAGGGTTTCTTACCGAATAAATAAAGGAGAAAAGTCTTCCCTTTTAGACAGTGGAGCCAGGAGCAAACCTAGGTAGGGAGTGGAGAGGAAGCGGGAAGCATATGCCAGGCTTCTTCCAGTTTCCTTATTTTACTGAAAACAAGAAGCCCTGGGACACTCAAGCAAAGTTCCCTGCCTGTCCCTCAGGGTTTATGATCTCAGCAGCAAGAAAATTCAACTTATCTAAACACCATAAAACAGTGTACAAAACTGGCTAAAAGTGTGAAACTGGGTATAATCACATGGGAAAAGTTTTGGCTGGTGAAATAATGGAACAGAAGACACACATGCATGTTTATAATTACCTGAATCTCGGTCCACATTGCTTCAGATGACTCAAAGGCAGTTGAGTCAGAGATATACTGCGTTTAGACACAGTCAATATCATGCCAACTGCAGGATACATTCCTAGGGACCTACACTCAAATTTCTGCTAGTGAAGCATAGGCAGTTTTACCTTCTTTTCTACATGAAAGAACACTCTGAAGATGCCAGTGAAATTGTTTCATTTCAGCTCATTTTGTTTTTAAACACTAGAAACATGATCACATAAATGACAGATAGCTATGTGCTAAGACACCACTGAGCAGAGAAAATGAATGGTATATCAGTAACCCGGAGGCCCACACCTGTCATCCCAGTACTCAAGAGGGTAAGATAAGAGGAGTACCAGGGGTCAGAGGCCAGCCTGGACAAGAGCGATAGTTCTTGACTTTGAAAAATTATATTAGCCACACCCAAGTGCTCCATGGGGCCTGCATTTATTGGTTGTCGTATCTGAACATCTATTCTCCACATTCCAAGCAGGTTCACTAGCTAGAGCTTTCTTAGATTATGTCTGAACTGAGTTCTGTAGACATAGTAATGTGATATATTTTAAAAATATGAATGTGAGTTCTTTTTGCTTGCCTCCCTGACATCTTTTGAGCCCTACTCATGAATATTCTTTAGCCTTGGGAGAATAAACTGAGTGGTCAAAAGATGTAAAGAGGAAGACCAATACAATATTCACCTGCTCACCTTGGAAAAGGGAACCCTCGAAAAGCCCAGACCCCTGCAACTCAGGCTACTTTCTTCCACCCACTTCAAGGGCCAGGCCAGCCCAGTTCTCCTATGCTAGACCAACAGCTTTAAAACTTTCCCTCAGATATCTCTCAATACATTTTAAAAATGTTTATTTTCTGCATCTAATTTTGAATCTAAAATGTTTTATCACAAATTTAATCAAATATATATGATATATAGCATTAATATTTTAACTATCAGTTTAGTTCATTCAAATTCTATAAATGTCCTTTCTATAACCCAATCACAAAAGCCAAGTTCTTATTGAAAGCTAAGTGGATAATGTACTAGAGAAGTCTAACTTCAAGTTTTTAAATTCACATCAGGGCATTAGTGTACATTCTGTTGGTAACCCTCTCACTTCTGATTAGGAATCAAAACCAGATGTATGATTGGTAGAGAAGCACACATAGAAAGGCCATGTGTTTGCTTCCCGGATGAGTAAGGATGCAACTTTCTTGATAATCCTCACAGAAAAGTCTTGCCTTTGAGTCCACTGGACTGCCTTCAAGATTTTCACGCACTAGAACTGCTCTTTTGAATGGAACCCCCACCTCCAAATTTTTATACTGCTTAATCAATGTGTTTATAAGACTAAGCCGTAGCAATATCCACCTCTTCCCATCTTGGAGGTTACTCTATCTCTCTATATTACAGAAGACAAATGATAGATGGATGACTAATTTAACAGACAGATGGCTGGATACATAGATAATAGTCAAAGGGGTAACGAATACAGATAGATGATAGATAACTTGATAAACAGATACACACAAATACCTCTGCCACAATGAACTGTCACATAAATCTGAATTAGCTTCTGTATTTCATGTAGTTTCCTTATCACAAAGTTTCTAGAAAGAACTATTAATTTTCCCTCTATTTCCTTCTCTCAATTAATTGCTCACCTTTAACCTGGGTTAAAGTCCCAATGGAACTGGTGATGATCAGTGACCATAAGTATCTCCCATTTAATATCCTCTTTTCAGTCCTCAAAGCATTGAATAATTGCCGTCTTTGGGCCAATGACTGTTGAATAATCCCTTTTCTTGGTTTGGTCTTTCCTGGGCTTTCTTGTAATCCCCTTTCCTAGGCAGGCAAACAGTCCACAGACTTCCTTTCTTGCCTTGGCACTGTGGCTGGCACTTTCCTTTAGTCTACTCCCTCTCACTGTTACCAACCCTGCTTCCCTTTCATATGTTGATGACTCTCTCTCTCTCTCTCTCCCCCCTACCTCTCTCTCTCTCTCTCTCCCCCCCACCTCTCTCTCTCTCCCCCCACCTCTCTCTCTCTCTCCCCCCCCTCTCTCCCCCTACCCCTCTCTCTCTCTCTCTCTCTCTCTCTCTCACACACACACACACACACACACACACACACACACACACACACACTTCGACAAATACCCAAATTTATATATTAACTCCTGGTCATTTCCCCCTGCACAAAAGCAAGCTCACCATCGTCTCCCCCCCAAATTACATTCCTATTGTGTTTAGTGAAGCTTACCACATGGGCCAGTTGTCAAGGATGAGCAAACCATAATACGTTTTTCTATCTTTGCTGACTGCCTCCTCACATCTTCCTCCTCAGATTCCAGGTCTGACTACATTTCTCAGTTATTCCTCCTTCCAAGGCACGCTGCTGCTCTATTAGGTTAAATTCTAATTATGTCCATCTAGGCTCTTGCAATAGCTTCATTAGTCACACACTCGTGCATTTTCAAATTTATCCATGCTCACTTAAGACTCTTCAAAAGCCCATGCTACCTAAGCAACAAGTGACACAGGAAGAGAGTATACGTGTCAGTGAGAGAAGGGGCCAGAAAGAGATCTCCCTTCACAGATCTCTTTCCTTCAAACAAGTAAGAAAAACCTGGGGTTCCAAATTAGCATACTAAGTTGGTGGTGATGTGGAATGAGCAGAGAGCAGGCAATATTTGAGAGAAATTGGCTGAGGAGAATTGATCTCTAAGGAGAATTGGTCTAAATGAGGTTTGGAGTAAAGGGAAGTGGACTGGGTAATGTTTACAATTTGACTGGAGTTCACTTTAGGTTGATAGCACCAAAGACCACCCAAATATTCAGGACAGAATGGTTTCACAAAAAACACGACTATGAAGATGAATGTTTCTCTTAATCCCTGGAGAAGATAACTACAAAGATTTGGAAATGAAGTCCAAGAGAAATAGAACACAATGTACATATAATAAAACCATGATGAGGAAATGCTATCTATATAAAATATTGTCATACCATTGGTACCATAAAAATCTACACAACACTGGATAATTCACTGGTCAAGAATTAACTACTGAGACTGCCAAAGTCTGGCCCACAACTCTCCCTGCTTTCAGAAGGAAGCCTGTAGGGCCCCCAGGAACATCCAGCTTAGAACTTTCCAGTAATAATCCCCAACCAGTTGGGTCCACCTGGGGTACAGCCAGAACAGGTGAGCAGGAGCATCCTGTTCCCTAAGATCCATTATCAAGTGCTCGCTGCCTCCCCAAGGAGTACTTCTGACATCAAGAACGTTCAGCCATCATCAGATACAACCATATGGCTAAAGAACAATGTAAGAACACAATCAATGGTTCAGCCGGGGACACACGTTCCTCCTGGCTCACACTGATGCCCAGAAGCAGATCCTGTGCTCCACCAGCTTCCCAAACACTCTGTCCACACTAAAAGACAGCTTGACTCACAAGAGTTCTGACACACCCAGGGTCACAGGTGAGACCCCAAACCCCTGCTTCAATACCAGGCTTAACTGGGACCCAAGGGTCAAAGAAAATAGAAAACAAAAAACTCCTAACCCAAAATATCCAGGATATTGCTTTTGTTATGTTTAGGTGTGTTCCTTGAATTCTAGATCTTTCCAAGACTTTTAACATGAAGGAGTGTTGTATTTTGTCAAAGGCTTTTTCAGTATCTAATAAGATGGTCATGTGTGTTTTCTTTATTTGAGTTTGTTTATATACTGGAGTACGTTGATGAATTTCCATCCATTGAACCATCCCCTCTCATCATTGAAGAAGCCCCTCATCCCCTCATCATCAAGGTGAATGATCATTTTTAATGTGTTCTTGGATTTGGTTTGTGAGAATTTTATTGAGTATTTTTGCATTAATGTTCATAAGGGAAATTGGTCTAACATTCTATTTCTTTGTTGGGTCTTTCTGTGGTTTAAGTATCAGTATAACTGTGGTTTCATAGAAAGAATTAGGTAGTGTTCTTTCTTCCTATTTTGTGAAATAGTTTGAGAAGTATGGCTATTGCATTTCTATTCCTGTGATCAAACGTCATAATGAAAAACAACTTAGGAGGAAAGAATTTTATTTTTTCTTCTTACAATTCTCAGGTCACACTTGAGTCATGGAATGAACACAAAGCAAGAACCTAGAAGCAGGAAACTGAAACTGAAGTCATGGAAGAATGTTATTTGCTGGCTTATTGCTTTTGGCTTGCACAACTTGCTTTTGTATATATTCCGCGTCTACCTTCTCAAGTACACAGTGGGCTAGACACTTCCAAGTCAGTCTGTAATCAAGAAAGTGAACCACAAGGTTGCCTACAAGCTAATTTCATTTTCTTTTTTTCCTTACATACTGTATCTCAACCACAATTTCCCCAAGAAACAATCTGGAGTACCCATTTTAATATCTAATAAAATAGGCTTTCAATAAAAAAAATCATCAAAAGAGATGGAGGTCACTTCATATGCATCAAAGTAAAAAATTCACCAAGATGACATCTCAAGTCTGAACATGTATGCCCAAAATGCAAGGATACTCACATTCATAAAATAAACATTACTAAAGCTTAAATCATACATCAAAACCCACATATTGATAGTGGGAGACTTCAACATACAACTCTCACCAATGGACATGTCATCAAGCAGAAACCAAATGGAGAAATAATGAACCTAATGGAGGTTATGAATCAAATAGACCTAACAGTTGTCTATAGATTTTACCTAAACACAAAAGAATATATCTTCTTCTCAGGGGACCTTCTATTATATACTTGGTCACAAAGCAAGCCTAAAAGATACAAGAAAATCAAAATATCCTCTTATATCTTATCAGACCACCATGGAGTAAAGCTGGACTTCAACAACAGAAACAACAGAAAGTCTACAAATTCATGAAACTGAACAATTTCTCAATGACCACTGACTCAAAGAGGAAATAAAGAAAAAATAATCAAAGACTTTCTAGAATTCAATGAAAATGAAGGCACAACATACCCAAACATATGGGACACAATTAAAGCAGTGCTAAGAGGAAAGTTCATAGCACTAAGTGCTTTCGTAAAGAAATTAGCTCTCATTCTAGCAACTTAACAGCAAACCAGAAAGCTCTAAAGCAAAAAGAAGCAAACACACCTAGGATGGAAAAAAAAATCAAACTGAAGGCTGAAATCAATCAATTAGAAACAAAGAAAACAATACAAAGAATTGATGAAACAAAGGTCTGGTCCTTTGAGAAAAGTCAACAGCATAGACAAACCCTTAGCTAAAGTAACAAAATGACAGAGAGACAGTATCCAAATCAACAAAATCAGAAATGAATAGGGAGCCATCACAACAGGCACTGAGGAAATAAAAAAAATCATTAGGTCTAATTTCAAGAGCCTGTACTTCACACAATTGGAGAATCTAAACAAAGTGACTGATATTTTTGATAGATACCACTTACCAAAGTTAAATCAAGATCAGGTAAACAATTTAAATAATCCTATAACCCCTAAGGAAATAAAATAAGTCACTGAAAGTCTCCCAACCAGAAAGAAAAAAAAATGCCCAGGGCCAGATGGTTTTAGCACAGAGATTCTCTCTTCTAGCTCTTGTATTTTGTTGGTGATGCTTGTGTCTATGACTTCTGATCTCTTTCCTAGGTTTTCTATCTCCAGGGTTGTCTCTCTTTGTTGATTTCTTTATTGTTTCCATTTCCATTTTTAGATGCTGAATGGTTTTGTTCAATTACTTCACCTGTTTGGTTGTGTTTTCCTGTAATTCTTTAAGGGAATTTTGTGATTCCTCTTTAAGGGCTTCTACCTATTTACCTGTGTTCTCCTGTATTTCTTTCTTTCTTTCTTTCTTTCTTTCTTTCTTTCTTTCTTTCTTTCTTTTTTTTTTTTTTTTTGGTGGGCAACTCTGTATTTATTATGTTTGGGAGACAGAGCGAGGGAGGAAACACCAGCAGGAAGACTGGGTACAGTCTACAGTTCCTAGTCAAGAGCAGGAAGGTTTCTGCTATACCCATCATAGAATGAGTGAGGAGGGCTCAATAGATCATCCCCTTTGTCTCTCCATGGGGCTTCTTGAGCTTCTCAAAGTTCTTCAGGATAAGCGTTATGGATCTCCATGACCATCATACGGGTCTCCTGGTACTCCGCCTCGTCCAGCTCGTTTTCCAGCTGCCGATAATCACCCATGTGGGGCTGCTTGGCTGCTTTGGCCATGGTGTCACCCCTCTCGGAGAAGTACTTAGAGATCTGGAAGCCTTCCAGCTCAGTATGAAGGCTGGTCATCAGCTCAAACACCTTTTCCTGGACAGCCACACCAAAATTATTCCCATCCTCTATCCGAGGTATCTGTAGCTGCAACCAGGTAGTAACCAGATTGAGTTGCTCAATGACATCCTTGATCTCAGGTTTTAGGCATTGCAGGAGGACCACAATCTTCTCATTGCACTTCACTGGGCCACAGGGAGGACATTTGTTGTCTTCGTTCCCTTTCCTCTTTTCGTCCTTCTCTTCCTTCTCCTGTTGCTTCTTCCACTCTTCCTTCTCTTTCTCCTTGACTGGATCAGGGACTGGGATGTCCAATGGAGCCTTCGGATTGCTCAGGCTGGCTTTGTTAAGAGCTGGCTCCTTTAAGAAGGCATCCAACTCTGAGATCTTCTTGGGAAAATAGCTCCCAAGCAGGTTCTCTGTCTTACTACACAGGTCTTCATGAAACACATCCACCTTGGCTTGGGCTTCGGGATGGACCCTCAGTGTAGCCATGGCCAGAGCCAGGGGCTAAGTGCCGCACACGGAGCCTGGGGTTGGAAAGCAAAAGCACAGCTCGAAATCTCCATGGCCTTCCTGGGTTTGTCTGTATTTCTTTAAGTGAGTTATTTATGTCCTTTCTAAAGTCTTCTATCATCATCATGAGATGTGATTTTAAATCTAAATCTTGCTTTTCAGGTGTGTTGGGGTATCCAGGACTTGCTGTGGTGGGAGAACTGGGTTCTGATGATGGCAAGTGGCCTTGGTTTCTGTTGCTTAGGTTCTCGTGCTTGCCTCTTACCATCTGTTTATCTCTGGTGTTAACTGGTCTTGCTGTCTCTCTGGAGCCTGTCCCTCCTGTGAGCCTCCTGTGATCTTAGGTGTGTCAGCACTCCTGGGAGACCAGCTCTCTCAGAGTGGAATTTGAGTATGGGGCCGTGCCACAGGGTTAACTCCAGGGTACAGATGGAGACCAGAAGGTCATGGAGGGGATTTCAAGGGAAGCAAAATAAAATGCAGTTGTATAATACTTGAAGAAAATTAATGAAACAGGAAGAGTTAAATTAGGGTGGGTATGGGAGGCATAACTCACATTAAAAGCTCAAAAACCTACTGTAGAAGTTTCTGACACATACATAAATATACATATACAGAAACTTTTTACTGTAGAAGTTTCTGAAATACATATATAAACACACTATAAAAAGTTTAAATGGAGTTCCTCTGTAACAGGGTGACAACGCTCCTACTAGATACCATAGGCTAAATGCCCAATCCTAGGATGGGTTATCTCTTTTAAATCTTGGCCAGTGAGGTCCCAGAGACCCCAAACATTACAGGCTACTGGTGACATTCATAGTTAAGCTCCAGAGCATGATGGTAAGACCACATGTAATGGGTGAAGACACCTCAGACTCAAGTCAGAAGGTGATTAAGTTGAGCTGCCTATAATCTGGAAGCTTCATTCCTACTAACTAGCTCTTATACTGCTGAAAGTTGTGATGCATGCCACAGAAGAGAAAAGAAATCATCAATTTAACTTAGCTGTGAAATCTTAAGAGCTACATTGATGAACGGCCCTGCAAGACACTGGTGCAATAATGATACAAATGGGATTGGGTAACTAACCACTTTCTGGTTGGATTTGAAGTTTGTACCACAACTTGAGCAAATATACCTGCCACTCTTATCAGGGCCAAGAAACTAGCTTGACTGATCATAGACCTTATGGGAAAATTTACAACTGTTATTCTGCCAAATGTACACAGTAGCAAACCATCTCCTAATGACTTATATACCCGTGTATAAGAATACATTCAAGTGTCTACTCCCACCAAAGAAGCTTCCTTCTTCAGTACATGGTGATGAATGCCAAGATCACAGCTGCTCAAGACACAGAGAACAAAAAATTAGGGAATGTTCAGCTATAAATAGAACATCTATATTCTACCTTCTCCTTCCAAGGATAAGGAATCATTGTGGGAGAGGAGACAGAAAGACTGTGGGAGGCAGAAGCAGAGGCTGAGTACAAGACAATCTTGTTCTCTGGACACAGAAGAGTAGTTACACATTGAACTCACAGCAGTTGTGATAGCATGCAAATTTGGGCCATACACAATTCCACCACAGAAAGGGCGATAGGCATAAAGTCACACAATCACAAGAGGAGCTGTTGACAGCTGATAGCTGCTTGGGGAGGAAGAGTAAATTTTATTCAAGGGTGTGTGCCCTTGTAGGTCAACCCTGCTCTAGTGGAAGTCCACACATCCAGGACAACATGGGAAGCACAACTTGGACTTGATGGTTTTTTGAAAAAAAAAAAAAAAAGAAGGCACAAAGTTAGGTGTGTGCATGGAAGGGGGTTGATCTGGGAGAAGTTGAAGGAGGTGTGAATAGAATCAAAGTACATACTACACAAAACATTTCAAAGAACTAATCACAGCCAGGCCTGGGCCTCGACATAAGCCAACAGAGGGTACCAGGAGGGACACCAGAAGAAACTCTTGGCTGCACTTCTCTCAGTAAAGCAAAGAGCAGCTAAGACACAAGACCAACAAGCATTACATAGCTAGCTGGAGCAGCAAGCCCAGCTCAGCCTCCTCCACTGTCCATTGAGTCCTGTGTATAATCCTCCAAACAACATGTCCTCCACAATTCTTGTCTCACCATGGGTCTTGTCTTAGCATGCACGTCTGACTTGACAAAACTCCATGTGAGTCTGTCTCAGCTGACCTCACTCTGCCAATGATTTAGGAAGTGGCAAAAAAGCCACAACTTACCACCAGTAGTTTTTTTGGTGCCCTATATGGAGTCCCAACAAATGGTGCTCAACTACACAGTGTAAACCAATATGTGTGTGTATCATTAGCAAAGAAACCTTTATTGCATGTCCTTTCATGTGCTGGTTTTAGCAGAACATCTTTTCACCTGTGTTTGCCTCAGGGAAACATTCCTTCATGAGTCTGCCTTAGCCTTTCACATGTGTTCACTTCAAAAAAAAGTTCCTTCATGTGTTTGCTCCAGCAAAACATCATCCAACACAACTGACTTTTCAAAGAACACTTAAGTTTGCATTAAGCCTAAGGTGTGATTATTTTTGTATCATTTATTTAATATCTGGACATAGAATGCTTAGGTCTGTGTACAGGTATCAGAATTTTTCTTGTAACAATGTATTTAGACTTAGTGTTCATCATTAGATCTTTTCAAGGATATTGAGGTTTTAAATTTTTAAATGTATATTTGCACCTTACATTCATTATTTCTCTGTCCTCTAAAGTTTGTCATGCTAATCTTGGTTTGTATTTTAATACCATAAAATGTCTTAAACATTTGGCTAATTGTTTTCATATTATGAATATTTATGAATGAAGGGCCGGAATGATAACCGGAGGAACTAATAAGAATTATCCTACAAGCATATAGGATAATTGGTTAATTTTTAACCAATAGGCTCCATTCTTGCTCTCTAAGTAATATTTAAAGTTTACATTAAATTTTTGTTTGCCGCACAAAATAAAGAAAGAATATTGAAAGCAGTAAGGGAAAAAGGTCAAGTAACATATAAAGGTAGACCTATCAGAATCACACCAGACTTTTCGCCAGAAACTATGAAAGCCAGAAGATCCTGGACAGATGTCATACAGACCCTAAGAGAACACAAATGCCAGCCCAGGTTACTGTATCCTGCAAAACTCTCAATTAACATAGACGGAGAAACCAAGATATTCCATGACAAAACCAAATTTACACAATATCTTTCTACAAAGGATAATAAATGGTAAAGCCCAACATAAGGAGGCAAGCTATACCCTAGAAGAAGCAAGAAACTAATCGTCTTGGCAACAAAACAAAGAGAATGAAAGCACACAAACATAACCTCATATCCAAATATGAATATAACAGGAAGCAATAATCACTATTCCTTAATATCTCTCAACATCAATGGCCTCAACTCCCCAATAAAAAGACATAGATTAACAAACTGGATACGCAACGAGGACCCTGAATTCTGCTGCCTACAGGAAACACACCTCAGAGACAAAGACAGACACTACCTCAGAGTGAAAGGCTGGAAAACAACTTGCCAAGCAAATGGTCGGAAGAAGCAAGCTGGAGTAGCCATTCTAATATCAAATAAAATCAATTTTCAACTAAAAGTCATCAAAAAAGATAAGGAAGGACACTTCATATTCATCAAAGGAAAAATCCACCAAGATGAACTCTCAATCCTAAATATCTATGCCCCAAATACAAGGGCACCTACATACGTAAAAGAAACCTTACAAAAGTTCAAAACACACATTGCACCTCACACTATAATAGTAGGAGATTTCAACACCCCACTCTCATCAATGGACAGATCATGGAAACAGAAATTAAACAGAGACGTAGACAGACTAAGAGAAGTCATGAGCCAAATGGACTTAACAGATATTTATAGAACATTCTATCCTAAAGCAAAAGGATATACATTCTTCTCAGTTCCTCATGGTACTTTCTCCAAAATTGACCATATAATTGGTCAAAAAACGGGCCTCAACAGGTACAGAAAGATAGAAATAATCCCATGCGTGCTATCAGACCACCACGGCCTAAAACTGGTCTTCAATAACAATAAGGGAAGAATGCCCACATATACGTAGAAATTGAACAATGCTCTACTCAATGATAATCTGGTCAAGGAAGAAATAAAGAAAGAAATTAAAGACTTTTTAGAATTTAATGAAAATGAAGGTACAACATACCCAAACTTATGGGACACAATGAAAGCTGTGCTAAGAGGAAAACTCATAGCACTGAGTGCCTGCAGAAAGAAACAGGAAAGAGCATGTGTCAGCAGCTTGACAGCACACCTAAAAGCTCTAGAACAAAAAGAAGCAAATACAGCCAGGAGGAGTAGAAGGCAGCAAATAATCAAACTCAGAGCTGAAATCAACCAAGTAGAAACAAAAAGGACCATAGAAAGAATCAACAGAACCAAAAGTTGGTTCTTTGAGAAAATCAACAAGATAGATAAACCCTTAGCCAGATTAATGAGAGGACACAGAGTGTGTGTCCAAATTAACAATATCAGAAACGAAAAGGGAGACATAACTACAGATTCAGAGGAAATTTAAAAAATCATCAGATCTTACTATAAAAGCCTATATTCAACAAAACTTGAAAATCTGCATGAAATGGACAATTTCCTAGACAGATACCCGGTACCAAAGTTAAATCAGGAACAGATAAACCAGTTAAACAACCCCATAACTCCTAAGGAAATAGAAGCAGTCATTAAAGGTCTCCCAACCAAAAAGAGCCCAGGTACAGACAGGCTTAGTACAGAATTCTATCAGACCTTCATAGAAGACCTCATACCAATATTATCCAAACTATTCCACAAAATTGAAACAGATGGAGCACTACCGAATTCCTTCTATGAAGCCACAATTACTCTTATACCTAAACCACACAAAGACACAACAAAGAAAGAGAACTTCAGACCAATTTCCCTTATGAATATCGACACAAAAATACTCAATAAAATTCTGGCAAACCGAATCCAAGAGCACATCAAAACAATCATCCACCATGATCAAGTAGGCTTCATCCCAGGCATGCAGGGATGGTTTAATATACGGAAAACCATCAACGTGATCCATTATATAAACAAACTGAAAGAACAAAACCACATGATCATTTCATTAGATGCTGAGAAAGCATTTGACAAAATTCAACACCCCTTCATGATAAAAGTCCTGGAAAGAATAGGAATTCAAGGCCCATACCTAAACATAGTAAAAGCCATATACAGCAAACCAGTTTCTAACATTAAACTAAATGGAGAGAAACTTGAAGCAATCCCACTAAAATCAGGGACTAGACAAGGTTGCCCACTCTCTCCCTACTTATTCAATATAGTTCTTGAAGTTCTAGCCAGAGCAATCAGACAACAAAAGGAGGTCAAGGGGATACAGATCGGAAAAGAAGAAGTCAAAATATCACTATTTGCAGATGATATGATAGTATATTTAAGTGATCCCAAAAGTTCCACCAGAGAACTACTAAAGCTGATAAACAACTTCAGCAAAGTGGCTGGATATAAAATTAACTCAAATAAATCAGTAGCCTTCCTCTACACAAAAGAGAAACAAGCCGAGAAAGAAATTAGGGAAACGACACCCTTCATAATAGACCCAAATAATATAAAGTACCTCGGTGTGACTTTAACCAAGCAAGTAAAAGATTTGTACAATAAGAACTTCAAGACTCTGAAGAAAGAAATTGAAGAAGACCTCAGAAGATGGAAAGATCTCCCATGCTCATGGATTGGCAGGATTAATATAGTAAAAATGGCCATTTTACCAAAAGCGATCTACAGATTCAATGCAATCCCCATCAAAATACCACTCCAATTCTTCAAAGAGTTAGACAGAACAATTTGCAAATTCATCTGGAATAACAAAAAACCCAGGATAGCTAAAGCTATCCTCAACAATAAAAGGACTTCAGGGGGAATAACTATCCCTGAACTCAAGCAGTATTACAGAGCAATAATGATAAAAACTGCATGGTATTGGTACAGAGACAGACAGATAGACCAATGGAACAGAATTGAAGACCCAGAAATGAACCCACACACCAATGGGCACTTGATTTTTGACAAAGAGCCAAAACCATCAAATGGAAAAAAGATAGCATTTTCAGCAAATGGTGCTGGTTCAACTGGAGGTCAACATGTAGAAGAATGCAGATCGATCCATGCTTATCACCCTGTACAAAGCTTAAGTCCAAGTGGATCAAGGACCTCCACATCAAACCAGATACACTCAAACTAATAGAAGAAAAACTAGGGCAGCATCTCGAACACATGGGCACTGGAAAAAATTTCCTGAACAAAACACCAATGGCTTATTCTCTAAGATCAAGAATCGACAAATGGGATCTCATAAAACTGCAAAGCTTCTGTAAGGCAAGGACACTGTGGTTAGGACAAAATGGCAACCAACAGATTGGGAAAAGATCTTTACCAATACTACAAGAGATAGAGGCCTTATATCCAAAATATACAAAGAACTCAAGACGTTAGACCGCAGGGAGACAAATAACCCTATTAAAAAATGGGGTTCAGAGCTAAACAAAGAATTCACAGCTGAGGAATGCCGAATGGCTGAGAAACACCTAAGGAAATGTTCAACATCTTTAGTCATAAGGGAAATGCAAATCAAAACAACCCTGAGATTTCACCTCACACCAGTGAGAATGGCTAAGATCAAAAACTCAGGTGACAGCAGATGCTGGCAAGGATGCGGAGAAAGAGGAACACTCCTCCAATTTTGGTGGGATTGCAGACTGGTACAACCATTCTGGAAATCAGTCTGGAGGTTCCTCAGAAAATTGGACATTGAACTGCCTGAGGATCCAGCTATACCTCTCTTGGGCATATACCCACAAGATGCCCCAACATATAAAAAAGACACGTGCTCCACTATTTTCATCGCAGCCTTATTTATAATAGCCAGAAGCTGGAAAGAACCCAGATGCCCTTCCACAGAGGAATGGATACAGAAAATGTGGTACATCTACACAATGGAATATTACTCAGCTATCAAAAACAATGACTTTATGAAATTCGTAGGCAAATGGTTGGAACTGGAAAATATCATCCTGAGTGAGGTAACCCAATCACAGAAAAACACACATGGTATGCACTCATTGATAAGTGGCTATTAGCCCAAATGCTTGAATTACCCTAGATGCCTAGAACAAATGAAACTCAAGACGGATGATCAAAATGTGAATGCTTCACTCCTTCTTTAAAAGGGGAACAAGAATACCCTTGGCAGGGAATAGAGAGGCAAAGATTAAAACAGAGACTGAAGGAACACCCATTCAGAGCCTGCCCCACATGTGGCCCATACATATACAGCCACCCAATTAGACAAGATGGATGAAGCAAAGAAGTGCAGGCTGACAGGAGCCGGATGTAGATCGCTCCTGAGAGACACAGCCAGAATACAGCAAACACAGAGGCGAATGCCAGCAGCAAACCACTGAACTGAGAATAGGACCCCCGTTGAAGTAATCAGAGAAAGAACTGGAAGAGCTTGAAGGGGCTCGAGACCCCATATGTACAACAATGCCAAGCAACCAGAGCTTCCAGGGACTAAGCCACTACCTAAAGACTATACATGGACTGACCCTGGACTCTGACCTCATAGGTAGCAGTGAATATCCTAGTAAGAGCACCAGTGGAAGGGGAAGCCCTGGGTCCTGCTAAGACTGAACCCCCAGTGAACTAGATTGTTGGGGGGAGGGCGGCAATGGGGAGAGGATGGGGAGGGGAACACCCATAAAGAAGTGGAGGGGGAGGGGGATGTTTGCCTGGAAACCGGGTAAGGGAATAACACTCGAAATGTATATGAGAAATACTCAAGTTAATAAAAAAATTTTTTTGTTTGCATTTTAATAGAAATCATATTATACATTTACTGCAGCTTGCCTCTTGTTTTAATACATTTTACAAGATATTGCAACACTGCCAAACACATTAGATACATTTCTTTTGTATTACTGTGTTGTATAATACAATATTAATTATTAATCAGTTGCCCATTTTCCTCTAGGTGAATGCTTGAGATCTTTACCAGTTTTTTTTTCATTCATTTGTGCTGTGGTAAAAATATGGTTCAATAATCATTTTATAGCAGCAAAACCTAGTAACCCTCACAACTCCCCTTTTTCATATTTAGGATGATGATTTAGGTCACACTAAAGTTTTATAGAAATTAATTCTTTAATAATAAATTAAAACATTCAGTGGCAATGGTCTTTTAAGAGAAATTGGGAGATGTGCAGTAAAGATAAGAGAAGCGGGCCGGGTTTGCAGGCAAGTCCCTAAATCAGAGCGACTCAATCAGGGGGCTGTGGGGGTAAGGAGGATCTGCCTGTAAGCTGAGGTCGCCCTGGAAGCTGAGTAGGACTCTACCAAAGCATATTTTGGAGCACATATGAGACCCAGGTTCCATTTCAATGCCACAAAAAGAAAAGCAGGCTCAAAGAGATCTTTGAAAAAAACAAAATGTACAAATGCAAACTAAAGTAACTAATAAATGTTTTTCAACAAATAAATTTTTTGACCCTGACTTTAATATTATGTCACCTTTTCAAGGACACCTTGCTGTGGCTACTGCTATAACCCTGGGAAAACAGCCAAGGTCTCCCATTTTGTCCTTCTCATAAGCAACAGAAAATGTAATGTAGTCATTTTCTCATCTCCTAAAGGAAAAGAACAAAGCTACTTTGTGATCACCTTTTTCATGTTATCTACTTTCATGTGATATTTTTGAACAACCAAAAGAAAGCGTTACTAAAAGTCATTTACTATAAATATTTAGTCATCTTTTTCTACCAGATCAATCTGACCAAGAGTGAGTCCGAATAAATGAGTACCCTGTGCTGACACGACACAAATGTTTAGAAGTTCCAGAACAGACCAGTTCTATTTCATCTACCTTCGCATTTTCAATGCAGGGACAGAGCGCCCACGCTGCACTGGCCTTCACATCTGGGTGTGGGTTTTTGAGCAGAGACCACAATAAGCGAACTCCATCTAAGCGATCAATTATCCTGTGGAGAAGCCAAAAACAGTGGTGTGACCTGTTAAGCTGTAAGCAAACTGGATCATTCAAAGAGCCCCCCTAGTCACACAATTCTAGTTTGGGCCGAGACACTCTGTTGGGGTCTCTTTTAATCAATACTCGAAGAACAACAGGATGTATGCTGTGGAATGCTCAAGCCCTGTGATTCCAGCTTCAACCTTCTTGACTCAGTCAGCTTGCTGAATGACAATTATGATTTGTGTAAACTAAAACCAAGCCACACAACGTCTTAATTCGCTGTACAGACTGCCTCCATGTAAAACACTGGTTTCTTTCACATAATAGCATTTAACTCCCCAAAACAAAATATTTGTGCCTCAGAGTTGTGTAGTTAGTTATCTTCTTATGTGGCCTGTGTTTAGCTGACTTACCTTATGGCACGACATATTTCAAACTCCTTCAGCCTTAGTTTGGCATTAGGAATTAAAATCATCGCACTACCATGCATCATTTGTTGGGCACAAACAACACATAACTTGTTTTCCATTTGTTCCTTCCCAGCAAGCCTAGCACAGCCCACAGTATTGTAATCACTTAAACATACTATAATCAAAGTCTCTTCATAACTAGCTGTAAAACGAATTATCATCAGAGTCATCTCTGCACCATCTGTCTTCTGTTTATGTGTCAATCAGCCCAGGGAACAGAGCCTTGCAAGAAGGGCCACAGAGTGCTGGGGGGTGGAGGATGAGGCCAAACAAACCTTAATATCCTTCACAAGCATGGCTTTGTTCATGGGGGTGCACTAAACTCAAAACAGATGAGGAAAGATAAGGACTGTCCCAGTTCCTGTGACATTTAATCTCCGGTTGAGTTGAACACATGTAGTACTTAGCCCAAATAGACTAAATCGTAGCTTTTAAAACTCTATCAAATCTCCCTTTACAGTAGACGTTTTAAGAAACCTACATTTCTTTATTATTTGAGATGTTTCCCAGGGGAAGACATTATCCAACCATTCCAAGTGGCTTATGGGCCGCGTTGTGCAATGGGTGACACTAACAATCTTATAGCAAGATAGAAGCTGGCTTTTCTTCTCTCTCTCTTCAGAAATGAACTCTTAAAAAATAACTTCTTCTGAGATAATTCAGCACTAAAGGATGCTCGGTGCTTTTTCAGAGGACACAGGTTTAGTTCCTAGCACCGAAACTGGTAGCTCACAATTGTCTGCCTGTAACTCCAGTTCCAGCAGATCCACTGCTCTCTTCTGGAACACACCTGCCCACAAACATATAAGCATATGTCTATTCTTTAATTAACTAAAATTAAAAGTAAATAAGGAAGGAAGCAATCCAGAAGTCATTCTATGTTAACCACTAGCCTCCAAATGCCCACTCACATATGCACACTCAGGAGCATATACATACATGTATATATATGCATACATGTACACATACATATACATGCCTTGCACACATGTGTGCACACACATGCACACAGATATAAATCAGACGTCCTTCTCCCCAGACAAAATTTTACAATTAGCTACAAAAATTCACCCTTCGTTGTAGAAGTAGATCCACTGTCCCTCTTTCACTCAGTAGCCTCAGAAATTCCTCAGCTGCTTAGTTATAATGAATAAGGACTATGATCCATTCCTGGTGTCTTAAACGTCTCAGGAGGACAAGCGTAATAGCATGGTGTGAGGAAAATACCGAAACCACGCGCACACACGGGAACTGAGTCAAGAGACGCAAACCCCACAGGTTAGCCCCATCCCTCACCTGCCCCATCCTTGTTGACAATTGCTGACTCCACGCCCCCATCCCTTTGTCTGTCACCTGCTCCTTGTCTTCACTCTCTTCCCTCAGCTCTGTGGCAGAATCCACATGCCTCGCCTTGATATGTTCAGCCTCTCTCTACTCCCAATCCTACAATACATCCCTTGGAAGCCATGCTCAAGTTTCTGCACAAGCTCCCTGTGAACAGTGAGTGACCCAGGCATGTGTGTTCTGTCCCTACCTTGCTCCAGCCTATTGAGCAATTCACAGTCAAAGGAGTCTTTTAGGGCTAAGCCATCTCCAATGGCTTCCCGTTTGCCTGGGTAGTATTAAAGCCCTTATTCTGGGTTCAGTAATTTTGTTTAAGAAAGTAATTTATTCTTTCCAAATCTCTTATCCAAACAATTGCTCATAAAAGTCCATGATTGTTGACCAAACACTAAAGACTAGGCATTCAAAAATAATAAGTACATTCGACTTCCATTACCGGGGATGGCTGGGCTGATGAGAATAGGCTTCTCCTTGTGAGCCTCTGGCCCAAGCATTTCCACTAACTGATCTGGTAAATCCTGTTCCACGTATGTTTTAAAATGATAGCTCCTGAATAAACATGGTACAGCACTGTACCTCACTTTTAAACTAAGTTCATCAAACAAGTATTTGAAAGGCACAGAGCAGCTTTTGGTGCTTACAGATTCTGGGCACAGCTTCAGAACTTTTCTTAGGGGCATTTGATGACGTCATCATCACAATCCAAGGCGTAAAAAATGCACTAATGTGGGACAAACAGACCGTCAATGGACGATCTGTGTGTAGCGTAAGAGCTGAGGCCAGATGGCAGGTTGGAGCTGAGCATTCTGAGGCACCCTGTGGACACCAGCACGGGAGGCTGAGGTGGGAGTTACTCAAGACCCCGTGTAGTATTAATAATAAAGGCAGAATGTCACTTTTCTGACTTTAGCTAGAAAGATATGCTCTGAACAGCTCAGATATTTTCAGTGTTCTCATACATCCAAACCTCAGAGGATAAAAATCAAAGGATATTCATAATTTTTAAAGAATTTTTGTTTCACTATTAATTGTAGGAGACAGGTACACATGAGTGAAAGTGTCTTTGGAAACAAGAGCGACTCCCGGTGTCCTCGTTCTTGGGGTTGGGGATTTAGCTCAGGGGTTTAGCTAGCGCTTGCCTAGCAAGCACAAGGCCCTGGGTTCAGTCTCCAGCTCCAAAAAGAAAAAAATGGAAACAAGAGGCCCAGATCCACCCAGAGCTGGAACTATAGATGGGTGAGCCACTGTGAGTACTGGGAACTGATTTTAGTTCCTCTCCGAGAGCAGCATGTCCTCTTAACTGCTGAGCACTGCAGAATGTTCCAGCCCCTGTAATCTTGAGAGTACAGAATTCAACAACACAGATCTACAAAAGAGGACTGCTTACGTGCTAACTCTCTTTCAAGAAAGTGCAGTCTGGTGCAGGACTAGGAGCCATTGCTGGAGCAAGTTTGTGCATACGTACCAAGTGCACAGAGCCAATGCTCCTGTGGACCACAGGACAGCTGTTTGCCACTAGCAGGCCCAGTGTGATCCAATGCTCAGGGTCTCCGTGAAAAATCACCTGAGAATCTCAGACTTGGGAGACTGAAGCAGAAGGATCTGGAGATCCAGGCCAGCTTGGATTACACAAGAGACTCTGTCCCAGCATGATAGGTAGATCTGAGTTCTAGGTCAGCCTGGTCTACAAGGTGAGTTCCAGGACAACCAGGGCTATCAAAAGAAACCCTGTCTTGGAAAATAAAAGCCAAAAAAAGAATAATAAAAAAATAAAATAAAAAAGAAAGAGAAAGAAAGGAAGGAAGGAAGGAAGGAAGGAAGGAAGGAAGGAAGAATGAATAAGATAAACAAAAACCCTAAAAACCTCTTCTAGGGGTCTAATCCTTTTCTGGAGCCTCAGCACACTGCTTTGCCTGTAGTTCTATGCTCTCCCTGCTCAATAACTGGACAACCTTCCTGACAGCAGCACCATACAAGGCTCTCCATGCACAGGGCCCTGTGACCACACCTGAGGACACTGCTCAATCAGATCTGAAGTCTTTGCTTCTTTCTTTTTCAGGAAACCAGAAAAGCCTCTCCCAGCACAAGCACATTCCTTTGTAAACCTCCCACTTGCAAAGCACAGGCCTCCATTCTAACTCTAACCAGTAATTTTTTTTTAATTTGAAATTGTCTCTAGATTGAGCACATATTTACAAAGAATCTCTTTATGAGTTCATGGCTTCTTGTGGCGTGATGGTGGTCTCACGGGTGATATTAATTTAAATACCTCGCCATTTTCCATGTATCTACACCCTTTCTGTAGCTCTTAAATGGACTGTCAACTTGGTTTGACTTGGTTCCCAGTAGCGGTAACTCTCCTCATCCTTATAGCAAGGGACGTTTACCTTCATCGCTGACTTCACAGACGAAGCTGACATGTGCATTTTCAGAATCTTCTGCTTTGTGATGGAAATCAAATGGTTGGAGAATAATAGCTCTAGGGAGATGACTGGGCATTCAATTTCCAACGTTTAAGAAAAATTAATAGCAATACTGGGTTTGGTGGCACACAGCTGTAGCTCCAGTACTGGGAGATCAAGGCAAGAGGATTGGATGTTCAAGGTCATCTTCAGATGCATAGTGCATGATGAGGTACATGAGACCCTATCTCCACATCTCCTTCCCCAACAAAACACAGACAAATAAAACACGCAAATTTGAAAAAGATGCAGCTGCTTCAGTTTCCTGGTCTCCTGTGTTGTGTTAACATTACCAGGACTGAAAGATGTCTGGCTGGCTTCCTTGACCACCAAGACCACAGATATAAACAATTTGTTTTGTATCATGAGCATGGGTAAGACTAATGGTTCTTTCTGGGAAGAAATGTATTTTGAAACAACAATTTTGCATGTTTTATAATAACACAGTAAGAGAGGCTTCATCATCCAGCTTCCAAAGCTAAGCATACCAGTTAGTTACATTGGTGACCCTGGGAGCTCTCCACAGTGAATATGGGAATCCCTCTTTTCACTGGAAAGGTCACCCTGACAGGTGCTGTCTGAATAGCCCATCTGTATTTTGTAATTCTCATCTAACATAGTTACTTTATTGGAAATTGTGAAATAGAGCTCTTTCCCACTTTCTGTCTTCTGGCTAGAGCAGCTGACATTCTGGAGAATTCCCCTCATGGACCACAGCTTGCCTAAGTTCCCACAATGCAAGCTGAGTGCTCCATCTTCTGTCCTATGAGTGCTCCATCTTCTGTCCTGAGTGCTCATCTTCTGTCCTATGAGTGCTCCATCTTCTGTCCTATGAGTGCTCCATCTTCTGTCCTATGAGTGCTCCATCTTCTGTTCTGAGTGCTCCATCTTCTGTTCTATGAGTGCTCCATCTTCTGTCCTATGAGTGCTCCATCTTCTGTCCTATGAGTGCTCCATCTTCTGTTCTATGTGTGCTCCATCTTCTGTCCTATGAGTGCTCCATCTTCTGTTCTATGAGTGCTCCATCTTCTGTCCTATGAGTGCTCCATCTTCTGTCCTATGAGTGCTCCATCTTCTGTTCTGAGTGCTCCATCTTCTGTCCTGAGTGCTCCATCTTCTGTTCTATGAGTGCTCCATCTTCTGTTCTGAGTGCTCCATCTTCTGTTCTATGAGTGCTCCATCTTCTGTTCTATGAGTGCTCCATCTTCTGTCCTATAAGTGCTCCATCTTCTGTTATATGAGTGCTCCATCCTTCTGTTTTAGTGCACTTGTGGTAGAGCTGCAGCAGGCTTGCTGTCTTCCTAACTCTTCTTCATTACTTATATTTTACATTGTTGGCTCTATCACTTATTTACTTTGTGATCTTGAGCTTTAGCATATCTTCAGAATATGCTTCCATACCTCCAAACAACAAAATAATATTTTTCTTTTTTTATAACAAACTCTACCCACAATCTCTTTATTACTTGAATTTTCTTTAAGCAGCTTTTTCCCCTAGAGAAAAAACATCATTGATTTTATCCCAAAATGTACTGAATAGATATATAGACAGCTATTGCTGTACACATTATATAATATACATATACATATACTTGTCTTATCTATTGCCTATTCATATCTCTTCCTGTACCGTGTGAAGTTAACTTGTATAAAGACCTCTATAAACCCACTGAATAAGTGTTCCTTGATCTTGAAGAGCAATTTGTATAATTTAACTTTCTTCCCTCAATGTGTGTAAAGAGTAAATAAAAATTCTAGGCTAATAAAGCACTAATTATTAGAAATAAAGAATTCATGTGTTAGGCTTATAGCATACTGGTTCTGGCAAAGGAAGAGCATTGTGAATTTTCAGATAATTAAACTTTCAGATCCCCATGGAAAAAAAGAATGACTTTTCAAAGAGTAAAGTAATGACCAAAAAGGAGAGAGAAGAAACAGGAGCCAAGTGCCTGTGGTATGTTATTAAATAAAATAGTATATGTATAATTAGAATAGCAAGGAGGAGGAAATTGCTATTTGTGAAGGTAATAATTGAGATCATTCTAAAATTGATGGAAAACATCAATTCCCAGGTCGAAGGATCTCATTAAAACCCAAACAGAATGAACAACAATAATTGTTTAAAACCCATACCCATGTACACATAAATTGCGGAAATCCAAATACAAAGAGGCTTGAAGTTAACAAAGAAAATGGATTATGCCTGAGTCAGTCCTTACTAAAACAGCAGCAGCCAGATGCCGGACTGACTGCTAAACAGCAGAATCCCCAGAACGCTGCCGATTAAGAAGGTTAAATGTAAATGCTCTGGCAGACTGGTACTCCGTGCAAGCCTACTTCCTGCTTCATAGAGGTGGTTGTATTTTTCCATTGCACAAGTGGTAAGGGAGCTTCATGGGGCTCCTTTAAGAGGCCCTGCTTCCATTCATGAAGACTCCAAACTCATGATATAGCCACTTCCCATGTCCCACCATCAAATGCCCTCATACTGGGGATTAGATTTCAACATCTAAATTTGGAGGGACACAAACATTAAGTCTGAGGACATTACGGATAAAGAACGACGTACATAAAATCTGGTCTCTCGATGGAACAAGGGAAAGAAGGCATCAGGGTGACATTTATAAACTATGGGAGAAAATTATCAAGTTAGACTTCTATATTGAGTGAAAAATATCCTCCAAAAATGATGGTGAAAATTCCTTGCCCTTGCCCGAGCCCTGTAGCACAATGAAGGCTCAGTGAGCAGTCATCAAGAGTAGAGGGCAGCATAGCCACAGCCCAGCACAGGGTCAGAACCGAGAGTGATGCTGTGGGCATCTCTTGAGCATAGGAGAAAATAGTTATGAAGTCTCAGATTCTAGACAGTGGGATTAAATGAAGCTTTGGAAATAAAGCCAAGGAAGAAATAACCTGAGTAACGAGGAAGACATTACTGAGAGCTGACTGAGATGCCTGGACACGGTGAAGGGAGTGCAAACATGGTGGAGAAACCTGCTGTGGGACACCAGAGGCTGAGCTGGGTGAGGGAAACAGAAACAGTATGAAGTATCCGAGGCTGAACAGGAGACTAGAAAGAACGTCTAGTATCTGGACAATCCATCATGGTAGCCGTGATTTGAATGTGAAATGTCTCCCAAAGGCATGGTCCCATGAATCGTCAGAGGTGAAGATTTGGGAAAGCGACAAGTTTATAAGGGCTCTGACCCAACTGATGGATTAGTCATGTGACAGCATTATTCGAGGTAATGGGGTCTATTTGGAGACATTAGATGACAGGGCGCAGGTCAATGAAGGGTACGCCTTGTCCAGGAGGACCCTCTCCTCCCTGGTTTCCTTTCCCTGGCTCGCCTTTCTCTTTCCTGGCACCGTGAAATAGGCAGCTTTGCTCCACGGTGCGGCCTGTGCCATGCTGCTGAATTTCACAATAGCTTAAAACGCAGTGGAGACAGCTCTGGAACCCGAGAGCCAAAGTAAACTTTTCCACTTTTAAATTCTTTTTCTCAGGAATTTTGTCACTACAACAAAAACCTGAATAACTTCAGGGTGAGTCAGCGCCCAGAACAGCTGCAAAGGCTGGAGCTGTGGAAGACTGGAAGATCTGGAGGTGCGGGGAGAACTAGCAGAGGAAGATGAAGAAGGGCTCATACTGGCCAAGGAGGAGAACTACAAACAGAGAAATTAGAGCACACAGAAGTGTAACTATGATTTTAAAAAGGTACAAATCCTTTCTCAGGAGTTTGTGAAGTAAAAGTTTTAATAATATAAATATAGAGAATACCAAACAAAACACTTATCTGGTCTGACTCAATATTTATTTTTATTGTTTCATTCAGTTGGGATTGAACCAACCCCCTGTCCAGGTCCTTGCTTATGTTCCTGAGTGAGCTGATACTCAGCTACATCCTCGACCCTAATCAATTCTTAAATGATAGTCAAGTGTATATTTATAAAAAGTGACCATCTCCCTGGGCAACGAAACTAAAACTGAAAGAAAAAAAAAAACCCCTGAAATCACAGAAATTGTATTCCCTTACTGGTTTAAACAGGAATTGGTAACAAATATGGAAAATACAGAAATTTTAGAAATTAAGCAACAGTTAATTTCTATGTGCAAGAAAAATATCCAATGGAAGTATCAGAGATAGCAAAGAGAAATGAGCAGACTTATGCTTATTACAGCACTGTGTACAGGGTACTGGACAGTGCACAGTGGTTAGATAGGAAAACAACAGCCTCTGTCGGCTGGTGAATACTATTCTGCTACAGAAAGAACAAAAGCCTGAAATATTCCATCAACACAGATGGAAATATGGGGAATTATATTAAAGGCAACAAGGCAGATGAAACAAGTTATTACTTGTCTCACCCATTTATAGAAAAACACCTAAAAATAGTGTCTTCAAACATTACAGAATGGTAATACAGGGGATGCAGGAGGGGATTACAGAGAAACCAGTCAGGCGAGAAGAATGAGTTCTAATCTTCAGTGAGGACTGTATCATTTACAATAATTCAATATGTGTTTTACGAAAAAGGAAAGTTTCTCTCTGTTCAACTCTTCTAACACTAAGAAGCGACACATACTCAAGAGATGGAGATGACAGCTAGGGCTTCAGGCTGGAGAGGCGGTCAGTGATTGAGAACAATTGTTGGTCTTGCAGAGGACCTGGTTTGGGTTCCTAGTACCCATATGGCAGCTTGTAAACATTTGTAACGCCAGGTTGAAGAGATCTAACACTTTCTTCTGAAATCCCCAGGCACCAGGCACAGACGTGGTGCATAGATATACATCCAGGCAAAACACTCATGTACAAAAATAAAATAGATCTCAAAAAGAATTTTTAAATAATTTTCCTGACTTCAGTACTATACATTGTTGTGTCACCAATAATATAATCCAGAAACATTTACAATCATTGTATGTCTATATACTTTCTTGAACCTTAGGGATTTTAAATAGAAAATAACGGTAAATATTTTGAGGTCGATGAAAATCAAAACGACTATTGAGCACTCAGCCCCAAATGGATAATCTATATCAGACATGAACACACATGCACATGTTCATACATATACATGAAACTCAGGGAGCATCACAGAAGAAGAGATGGATATAATTTAAATGCCAATTAGATGGCAAGAAGTATCATGAAATTCTACTATCCAGATACGATACAGCAGTTGCAGCCATGGACACAAGCATCTACAGAAACATGCATAATATTTAGGCTTCTAGCTTCCTACCATGAATAGGGAAAGTACCCATAAGCCCACATGTGTCCTGGGGTGTTATTATTGACTTTAATCGAATAAAGAGAGACTATCATTTTGTATAAAAGTGTAGCCACTAGAGTCCAATTGGGATTATATAGAAAGAAGAAAAGATACCAGAAGGTGTGAGGAAAAGTCATTATAATATGTTGTACATGTATATGAAATTGTTAAAAACCAAAAAAAAAAAAAAAAAAGGTGACTCCTTAGGTTTCTAAACTAGAATCATTTGGAAGAAGTCTAGGAAATTCCATCAGGGAGAGAGCTGGATCCTCAGAAGTGTGGACAATCCTGAGAAATCAGAAGAGATTATTCTCTGCCCATATTCCCAAGCCAAAAGGAAATCGCCTAGTTCTATCTGTGCCCCTTAGGCATAGGGAACTAGGAGCAATGAGGGGCAGGATCATTCGGGTTTCTGCCTGTATCAAGAGCTGAAAGCCAGTTGCCAGGAGCACCTACATACCTGAGAGCAGAGCTCTCTATTCCCTGATCTTGCTGAAAGAAAACAGGTCTACAGGAGTGCTGACACACAGGCTTACAGGAGGATCAAGCCACTGTCAGAGACATCAAGACAAGCTAACACTAGAGACAACCTGATGGCAAGAGGCAAGCTCAGGAACCTAAGCAACAGAAACTAAGACTACTTGGCATCATCAGAGCCCAGTTCTCCCACCAAAGCAAATACTGGATATCCAAACACACCAGAAAAGCAAGATTTAGATTTAAAACACAATTTATAATGATGATGGAAGACTTTAAGAAGGAAATAAATAACTCCCTTCAAGAAATACAGGACAACACAAGTAGAAGTAAACAAGTAGAAGCCCTTAAAGAGGAAACACAAAAATCCCTTAAAGAATTACAGGAAAACACAACAAAAAAGGTGAAGAAATGAAAAAAAATGTACAGAATTAAAAAATGGAAATAGCAACAATAAAGAAAGCACAAAGGGAGACAACGCTGGAGATAGAAAACCTAAAAATGAGATCAGGAGTCATAGACAAAAGCATCACCAACAGAATATAAGAAATAGAAGAGAGAATCTAGGGGCAGAAGATATCATAGAAAACATTGACATAAAAGTCAAAGAAAATGTAAAACGCAAAAAGCTTCTAGCCAAAAACATCCAGGATATGCAAGACACAATGAGAAGATCAAACCTAAGGATAATAGGTAGAGAAGAGACTGAAGACTCCCAACTTGAAGGGCCAGTAAATATCTTCAACAAAATAAAAGAAGAAAATTTCCCTAACCTCAAGAAAGAGATACCCATAGACATATAAGAAGCCTACAGAACTCCAAATAGATTGGATCAGAGAAGAAACTCCTCCTGTCACATAATAGGCAAAACACCAAATGCACAAAACAAAGAAAGAATATTAAAAGCAGTAAGGGAAAATTGTCAAGTAACATATAAAGGCAGACCTATCAGAATTACAATAGACTTTTCAACAGAGACTATGAAACCCAGAAGATTCCAGGCAGATGTCATACAGACACTAAGAGAACACAAATGCTAGCCCAGGCTACTATTTCCAGCAAAATTCTCAATTAGCATAGGTGGAGAAACCAAGATATTCCATGACAAAACTAAATTTAAACAATAACTTTCAAGAAATCCAGCCTTACAAAGGATAATAGATGGAAAACTCCAACACAAGGAGGGAAACTAAACCCTAGAAAAAGCAAGAATGTAATCTCTTTGCAACAAAACCAAAAGAAGAGAGACACACAAACATAATTCCACCTCTAAATATTAACAGGAAGAAACAATCACTATTCCTTAATATCTCTCAACATCAATGGACTCAATTCCCCAATAAAAAGACATAAACTAACAGACTAGGTACGTAAAGAGAACCCATCATTTTGCTGCATACAAGAAACACACCTTAAAGACAAAGACATTACCTCAGAGTAAAAGGCTGGGAAACAACTTTCAAAGGAAAGGTCCAAAGAAACAAGCTGGAGGGGCCATTCTAATACTGAATAAAATCGACTTTCAACCAAAAGTCATCAAAAAAGATAAGGAAGGACACTTCATATTCATCAAAGGAAAAATCCACCAAGATGAACTCTTAATCCTAAATATCTAATGCTCCAAATGCAAGGGCACCTACTAAAAGAAACCTTACTAAAGCTCAAAGCACACATTGCACACCATTCTCATCACAGAAATTAAACAGAGACATAGAGAAACTAACAGAAGTTATGAACAAAATGCACTTAACATATTTCATCCTAAAACAAAAGGATACACCTTCTTCTCAGCACCTCATGATACCTTCTCCAAAATTGATCATATAATCATTCACAAAACAGGACTAAACAGATATAAGGAGATTGAAATAATCCCATGCATCCTATCAGATCACCATGGACTAAGGTTGGTCTTCAATAATAACAATTACAACAGAAAGCTCATATATACAAGGAAGTTGGACAATGCTCTACTCACTGATAACTTGGTCAAAGAAGAAATAATAAAGGAACTAAAGATTTTTTGGAATTTAATGAAAATGAAGGCACAACATACACAAACTTATGGAACACAATGAAAGCAGTGTTAAGAGGAAAACTCATAGCTCTGAAGGCCTCCAAAAATAAACAGGAGAGAGCATACATCAGCAGCTTGACAGCACACCTCAAAGCTCTAGAACAAAAAGAAGCAAATACACCCAAGAGGAGTAGAAGGTAGGAAATAATCAAACTCAGACCTGAAATCAACCAAGTAGAAACAAAAAGGACTATACAAAGAATCAACAAAACCAGGAGCTGGGTTATTTGAGAAAATCAACAAGATAGATAATAAACCCTTAGTCAGACTAACCAGAGGGCACAGAGAGTGTATCCAAATTAATAAAATTCAAAATGAAAAGGGAGACTTGACAACAGAATCTGAGAAAATTCAAAAAATCATCAGATCCTACTACAAAAGCCTATACTCAACAAAGCTGGAAAATCTGGAGGAAGTGGACAATTTTCTAGGCAAATACCAGGTACCAAAGTTAAATCAGGAACAGATAAATCATCTAAACAACCCCATAACTCCTAACGAAATAGAGGCAGTTATTAAAAGTCTCCCAACCAAAAAGAGCCCAGGACCAGACGGGTGTAGTGCAGAATTCTATCAGACCTTCATAGAAGACCTCATACCAAAAGTGTCCAAATTATTCCACAAAATAGAAACAGACAGAGCACTACCAAATTCCTTCTATGAAGCCACACTCTTACACCTAAACCACACAAAGACCCAACAAAGAAAGAGAACTTCAGACCAATTTCCCTTATGAATATCGATGCAAAATTACTCAATAAAATTCTCACAAATCGATTCCAAGAACACATCAAAACAATCATCCATCATGATCAAGTAGGCTTCATCCCAGGGATGCAGGGATGGTTTAATATATGGAAAACCATCAACATAATCCACTACATAAACAAACTGAAAGAACAAAACCACATGATAATTTCATTAGATGCTGAGAAAGCATTTGACAAAATTCAACACCCCTTCATGATAAAAGTCCTGGAAAGATCAGGAATTCAAAGCCCATACCTAAACATAGTAAAAACAATATATAGCAAACCAGTAGCTAACATTAAACTAATTGGAGAGAAACTTGAAGCAATCCCACTAAAATCAGGGACTAGACAAGACTGCCCACTCTCCCCCTACTTATTCAATATAGTACTCAAAGTCATAGCCAGAGCAATCAGAAAATGAAAGGAGGTCAAAGGATACAGATTGGAACAGAAGAAGTCAAAATATCACTATTTGCAGATGATATGATAGCATAATTAAGTGACCCCAAAAGTTCTACCAGAAAACTCCTAAACATGATAAACCACTTGAGCAAAGTGGCTGGGTATAAAATTAACTCAAACAAATCAGTAACCTTCCTCTACTCAAAGGATAAATAGGCTGAGAAGGAAATTAGGGAAAAATGACACCCTTCACAATTGTCCCAAATAATATAAAATACCTCGGCGTGACTTTAACCAAGCAAGTGAAAGATCTGTATGACAAGAACTTCGTCTCTGAAGAAATAAGTTGAAGATCTCAGAAGATAGAAAGACCACCCATGCTCATGGATTGAGAGGATTAATAAAGTAAAAATGGCCATTTTGCCAAAAGCAGCTACAGTTTCAATGCAATCCCCATCAAAATTCCTATGCAATTCTTCATAGAATTAGAAAGAGCAATTTGCAAGTTCATTTGGAATAACAAAAAACCCAGGATAGCAAAAACTATATTCAAAAATAAAAGAACTTCTGGGGGCATCACTATCCTTGACCTCAAGCAGTATTACAGAGCAATAGTCATAAAAACTGTATGGTATTGGTACAGAGACAGACAGATAGATCAGTGGAATATGATTGAAGGCCCAGAAATGAACCCACACACCTATGGTCACTTGGGAAAAAGATAGCATTTTCAACAAATGGTACTGGTTCAACTAGAGGTCAGCATGTAGAAGAATGCAAATCGATTCATTCTTACTGCCCTGTGCAAAGCTTAAGTCTAAGTGGATCAAGGACCGCCACATCAAACCAGATACACTCAAACTAATAGAAGAAAAAGTGGGGAAGAGTCTTGAACACATGTGCACTGGGGAAAATTTCCTGAACAAAATACCAATGGCTTATGCTTTAAGATCAAGAATCGACCAATGGGACCTTATAAAACTGCAAAGCTTCTGTAAGGCAAAGGACACTGTTGTTAGGACAAAATGGCAACCAACAGATTGGGAAAAGATCTTTACCAAACATACAACTGATAGAGGGCTAATATCCAAAATATAGAAAGAACGCAAGAAGTTAGACTCCAGAGAGCCAAATAATCCCATTAAAAATGGGGTACAGAGCTAAACAAAGTATTCTCAGCTGAGGAATATTGAATGGCTGAGAAGTATCTAGAAAAATGCTCAACATCCTCAGTCATCAGGGAAATGCAAATCTAAACAATCCTGAGATTCAACCTCACACCAGTGAGAATGGCTAAAATAAAAAACTCAGGTGACAGCAGATGCTGGTGAGGATGTGGAGAAAGAGGAACACTCCTCCATTGTTGGAGGGATTGCAGACTGGTTCAACCACTCTGGAAATCAGTCTGGAGGTTCCTCAGAAAAGTGGACATTCCACTACCTGAGGACCCAACTATACCTCTCCTGAGCATTTACCTAAAAGCTGCTCCAACATACAACAAAGACACATGCTCCACTATGTTCATAGCAGCCTTATTTATAATAGCCAGAAGCTGGAAAGAACCCAGATGCCCTTCAACAGAGGAATGCATACAGAAAATGTGGTACATCTACACAATGGAGTACTACTCAACTATCAAAAACAATGACTTCATGAAATTTATATGCAAATGGATTGAGCTAGAAAATATCATCCTGAGTGAAGTAACCCAATCACAGAAAAACACACATTGTATGCACTCACTGATAAGTGGATATTAGCCCAAAACCTCGAATTACCCAAGATACAATCCACAGACCACGTGAAGCTCAAGAAAAAAGATGACCATAGTGTGGATGCTTTACTCCTTCTTAAAACGGGGAGCAAAAATATTCGTAGCAGGGGATCTGGAGACAAAGTTTGGAGCAGAGACTGAAAGAATAGCCATCAGAGTCTGTCCCATACATATATACATATATACATCATATACATAGACATAGACATAGACATAGACATAGACATAGACATAGACATAGACATAGACATAGACATAGACATAGACATAGACATAGACATAGACATAGACATAGACATATATATATCTCCACCAAAAGTAGTAAGATTGATGAACCTATGAAATGCATGCTGACAGGATCAGATATAGATGTCTCCGAGAGACACAGCCAGAACATATCAAATACAGAGGGGAATGCTAGCAGCAAACCACTGAACTGAAAAAAGGACCCCTGTTGGAGAAAATAGAGAAAGGATTGAAAGAGCTCAAGGGGCTTGCAACCCCATAAGAACAACAATGCCAACCAACCAGAGCTCCCAGGGACTAAACCATTACCCAAAGACCATACATGGACTCACCCATGGCTCCAACTACATATGTAGCAAAGGATGGCCTTCTTTGGCACCAATGGAAAGAGAAGCCCTTGGTCTTGCCAAGGTTGGACCCCCAGTTTAGGGGTATGTTTGGTAGGGGGGAAGGGGGATGGATGTGGAGTGAAGAGGTGGGATAAGGGGCTTATGTCTGGGAAACTGGGAAAGGGAATAACATTTGAAATGTAAATTCAAAAAAATCCAATAAAAAAAAAGAAGAAAAAAGTTAAGTGTATCATGAGCCTTCCAGAAAAGAGAGACAATTAAGCTAATAAATTAAACAAATAAAATGAACATATTTCTTGATAAACAGAAGTTTAAACTTACAACTATGGAGAAAAGACTTTAAAATAATTACTAATAACAGTAACATAAACATACTTAGAAAAGCACATTTTCTACATTAATAGCTGTAAATATTACTATGATAAACTACACATCTAAATTAAAGGAGAGACTATACACCATCTACCTCAATGCCATCTCAGTGAAACAGTGAAACTGGCTTCACTTTTAACCTCTTTGGCCTGGGCAGCAGAGACGAGAGATACTCGCTTTGCTGCAGCTATGGCTGTAAGGTGACCACCTTCAGAAGCTGACCTGCAGCCTTACCAAGCACAAGAGAAAGTTTGACTGAGTGCCAAGGCTGGGCGGCCAAACGCTGCTGGGCAAATGTGGTATCTGAGTAGTGTCTATTATAGACTCAGACACAGATCCTTCAAAGGAGAATCCCTTGTGGCTGCTGCTGTATCCAACTCATTTTAAGGGCTTCAAAAATTAAGTTTCTTCGTATTTCCACAAATTAATAGTAATTCACAACAATAGTTATTAAAAGTACACAATTTTATAAAAATTTAGATAAAATGATGAAAAAGTTTAGCTAGAAACCCAAACCATAGCCTGAAGCATCTCAAAGAGTTGCAAGATTTATAATACTTATTACAAAGCTATAGAGACCAAAACAGTGTGGCCCTGGAACAAAAAAGAGAAAATAAGTCATTGGGAAAGGAGGGACATAGTTTCTCTACTTGTTTAAGCATCACCCTGCATAATGTCTAAAACGTAACAGAAATATAATGAGACAATATAATCATGAGTCAATGTACATGAGTTACAAAAATGTAAAAAGCCAGCCAATTGAATATAAGAAAACTGGGGCACAACTACATGGGGCCTTTCCATCAACAAACTACATCACTGCAAAGGCTTCATCACTGACAGTCACCTTCACAAATGACACTGGGACAGCAGGGTGTTGTATGAAAAGTTAACATTGTCCTCTTTGATTCCAAATAAAAAATTAGCTCATTTCTAAATGATCATGTCCACTAGCCATAAAATTAAAAAATAATAAGTTCAACTGTATCAAATTACAAATTTCTATGTAAAAAGCAGTGTGAGTATTCAATGACACTTATGTATAGTAATGTATTTGGATCCCAAATAAATAAAGGACTTGTTCAAAAGCATTTACATGTGAGTAACAAGTTACTTGATATCATTATTGGAAGATTAAAAATGAACTTGACATACAGCATATCATTTCATCCAATTGGAGTAATTTAAAACAATACTAACTTTTTGACACAGTGCAAGGACTGTATAATTCTACAAACACTTTCTAACAATTAAATGTCTGTTCCACAACAGAATGCCACACTGTGAATGTACAAAATGACCTAACAGGGTTTGTCAGGTCCAGCATAACAACTGATTTAAAAAGATTAGTAAACTTTTGGGGGTGAAGATCATGTTCTGCATCTGCTGTTGGCTTGGGGGGCTGGCTGAATTTACACAGCTGTTAAAATTCATCAACCTGAATAATTTAGCATAAAACAACCCATCACTTTGGAACAACAACAAAAACAAAACCATCATGAACTATAATCTTTCTCTCACACATCCTTGGACTAGAAACACAGTCCATCTGTAGAGCTACTTTCTTAAAAATAGCAAGACTAAAAGGGCAAGAAAGGAGAAAACAGCAGATAGGAGTCTGGCTTGTCCCTATGGCAGACTGTGATAGAGTCAGTGAGAGTAAGGACAATGACCTTTGCTTCCCTTCCCAATAACAGACTAACACGTTCACTTGTGTGGTGCACCTTCCTTTGTACACATCCTGCTTCACAGGTTAAGGACAGTTTTGTTTCACTTTGTAAATGTCTTCTGTAATGAGGAAGAATACTAAGCCGTCTACTTATACAACTACTGACCTATACACTGTGTTTAATGTGGAGAAATCCCACCTATTCAGTCCTCAAGTTGAAAATGCCTAGCGCTTCTTTGGAAAGGAAATTGTCAAAGCTACAGAGATGGCTCTGCCGTTAAGAGTGCTTGCTCTCTTCCAGAGGACCCGTGCAGATCCTAGCACCCACATCCGGTGGCTCTCGAATGCCTGTGGTTCACTCCCTCCACTGGAATCTGAAAGCATCTTCTGACCTCTGTAGATACACACACACACACACACACACACACACACACACACACACACACACACACACTAAAAAATGTAAATATTTTTAAAGAAAACAAAATTTGGACTGGAGAGATTGCTCAGTGGTTAAGAGCAAGTGGATAAGGGCGGCTCTCCCAGCGTACCTAGGTTTAATTCCCAGCACCCAGGAGGCAGTTTACAATAGTCTATAGCCAAATTCTATGGAATTTGATTCCTTTTCTAATTCTCTCTCAGCACCAGACTCACAAGTTTTGCACAGACATGTATAAATGCACACATACATATAAAATAAAATATAACAAAGAATGGAATAGCCAGTGAGTCACTTAATGAGTTATATTTTTTCTTTGACTCCAATCTACATGCTTTTAAAAACATGCAAATCAAAATGATGAAAGTGTAAAAGAAAGAAAAATTGTTACAAACAAGCCATATACCGTGTGTTTAGTATAAACTCTAGAAGTTCACATACACTGGTTTTACAGCAAGAAGGGTATCTAGGAAGCCACAGAAGGATTAAATCTCTTCTGGATACATATGATCATAGTTAGACAGTTTTTTTCTTTAAAGAGAGAAATAAATAAGCCCATTGTAAAAATCTTTTAAAGCCATATAAATGCAGCATAATTATATTTGAACCACAGAACATAGGACATTTGAGTTCTCCAGCCCATCATGGCTTTGCATCTGTGAGCGTGCTACGTAAAGAAGCTTTCACTACCTAATCACACGACATTGACCCCTGTGACAGTCAGCTCAATAAACGTTCATTTTACTGTATATGGGATAGATTGTGGGACGTTTGTTTGCCAGTTAAATAAATATTGGGCAAAATTTCTTAGAATTCTGGGTATGACAGACTTCATCTTCTAAAGAACATGACATTTAACTCCTTTACAGCACATGCTTATACTCGAGAGATGATCTTTAAATGTTGAGGTTATTTTGATATAACAGGAAATTCAAGGCATCAGGTTTTCAGCACAATGCAGCTCATGCATGCCAAGTTTTTTGTATAAAACAGTAGGGACTAAAAATCATGATGTGTGAGTTCATAATCTCCTTTTGTAGAAAAGGACGGGGGCGGGGGGGGGCGGGAAGACAGCTCTTATGGATGTTGGAGATTCCTGGGGGCCTCCGTCAAGGTGTGTATTTGAGAGTTGGTTCTGTTTACATGGGAGAAACAAATCTTCCATTCTGCCTTTTCTACATGAGCTGTATTTCAGGCCAATCAACATTCACACTACAGCTGTCAGATCCAACACTCACATTGCAAAAATATGAGGCTCACAAAACAGTATGCATGAATATACTATAGGCAAAAGTTACTGTCTAATTACTAAAAGACCTTTTAGGCCCTAGACAAAGGGACAAAATAATTTATGAAGATAAAATTATAGGAGTATCAGGCTAATTTTTAAATTGTGCTTAATCGTAAATAACAGAAATACCTGCTTGTTTGTTTTTTGAGAACTTTATACATGAATATTATATTTATTTCACTCTATCCCCTTCCAAACTACTACCAGGTCTCTCCTCTCAAATTCATAATCTCTTCTTTAATCATTATTATTACTTATTATGCACACTGGAAATACAACTTAACAAGTCCCTTTAGCATTGTTCATATGTACATGTGTCTGAGGTTGACCACTTAGGATTAGGTGTCCTGTGTGGGAGCTCATTCCTAGAGGATTCTTCCTCTCCCAGCAGCCACTGACTTCCTGTAGTTTTTCTTCTAGGTGTAGGACCAAGCCCATGTTGACACGTTGCCTGGAGTTGTCATTATGCTAGTCTTGTTCAGGCAACCATACTGCTGAGATTTCATGGACTCACATTCCATGCCATGCCTAGGGGACACTGTCCAGCAACAGGTGTCATAGACCTTTAGCCAGGTAACAGGGACAGTATAAGCAAGTTTACTGAAAAAGACTATGAGCCAAAGACATGTCAGCTAATCAGGCTACCATCCAAGCATGTACATAAAGCCAGTACTAGTTCATAGCAACTTCTGTACCCTCAGTCTCCAGGAACCAACTTTGATGATTCTACTATAAGACTAAATAATTAAAATGCAACCAGAACTTCAGTAAGAACCCAGTGGTTGGTATGTGTTGTATATATTACATATCCATATAGTATGTGTGCACACAGGTAATCATTGATCAAAATTGCAGAAAAGGTAGTGCACCGGAAAAATAATGTTGGAATAGTAACATTAAGTATGCTGTGATTAAATCATGGAAGAAGGAAAGAAAAGCAAACCTAGTGATTATTATATAGATGAGAGTGTGAATAAAAAGATACCAGTAGGGGCAGGATGATGGCTCAGTTGCTAAAGTGTTTAGTGCACAAACATGAAGACCTGAATTTAGATCCACCTGGATTATGTAAAAGGCAGTCATGTTGGGGGCATATCTTTAATCCTGTACTTGGGGAGTAAAGACAGATTGATTCCATGGGCTTCTTAGCCAGGCAGTCTATCAAAGCCAGTGAGCTCAAAGTCCAGTAAGAGACTTTATTCTCAAATAAATAAATAAATGACAGAGAGCAAAGATGCCAATTAAAACAGAATAAAGGCATCGTAAAATTTTAGAGGTATAATAAGGACCACTAGAACAAAACATAAATCATCCTAAATAACAACAAAAGAGTAAATACTATAAACCTGGTAACAAATCACAGAAAACTCTACAGAATACAACTAACTTAAAAGTCTGACATTTATTGAGCCCAAACATTTTAGTCACACTGATAAACATTTGTGAATAGCTTCATTCACTTATTGAGCCAAATGTTTGAACTAAATTCAGCTCACCAAACAAGACCTGTATGCATACTGTATACTTAAGACCAATAAAATCTATTAAGAAAAAGGGTAGCCTAAGATGTAACAAGTAGACATTTAGGAAAACAGTGGTAATATCTCGATACCATGCAAGGTAGGAAACAATGCCAGATGCTTTAAACAGGAGCCAAGAATAGTAACTTGAATAATAAAAGCCACAACCTACAACAGTTAGAATTTATGCACCAAATAATATAGCTTCTACCTTAAGAAGCCAAAACAAAAAGTTCATCTTTTATTAGGTCATAAAGAAAGCATTGAAGGCTGGAGAGATGGCTCTGTTGTGGTGGTGGTTTGAATGAGAATGGTCCCTGTAGGCCCATGTTGGAATATTTGGTCCCCAACTTGTGGAACTGTTTGGAAAGGATTAGGAAGTATGGCCTTGTTGGAGGAGGTGTTTCACTGAGGGACAGGTTTGAGGTTTCCACAGACTGGAAAGCTATCTCTCTTGGCCTCTTTCTCTGTAGATCAGGGTGTAAGCTCTCAGCTTACACTTGCACTAATGTCGGCCATGCCTCCCTACCTGCTGTTATGCTGTCCATCATAATGATCATGGACTCTAAGTCTATGGAACCACGAGCCCTAATAAATGCTTTCTTTTATAAGTAGTTTTGGTCATGGTACCTGTGGTGGTTTGAATGTGCTTGGCCCGGGGAATCACACTATTAGGAGGTGTGGCTTTGTTGGAGTGGGTGTGGCCTTATTAGAGACAGTGTATCACTGGGGGTGGGCAGCGAGACCTTCCTTCTAACCACATGAGAACCAGTTTTCTAAAAGCGTTCAAATGAAGATGTAGAACTCTCAGTTCCTCCTGCACCATGCCTGCCTGAACACTGCCGTGTTCCCACCTTGATGGCAATGGACTGAACCTCCAAACCTGTAAGTCATCCCCAGTTAAATATTGACTTTATAAGGGTTGTCTTGCTCATGGTGTCTGTTCAAAGCAGTAAAATCCTAACTAAGACAGTACCCAAGTAACTGTGACAGTCTTAAGAGCGTTTTTCTTGTAAGAAGGAGGAGCTGAGTTTGATCCCTAGAACCCATGTCAAAAGAAAAAATATGGTTGGGTGTGTGGTGGTGTGTGCTTATAATTACAGTGCTGAAAGACAGACATGTGAATTCATGAGGCTTTCTGTCCAGCTACAGCTACTCTATATGTTGATTTCCAGGTCAATGAGAAATCCTGTCTGAGAAAACCATTCCTAAGGACTGAGAGCTGCAAAGGTTGTCTCTTAGCTTTTATATACATACTGCTTGTATGCTCACATGGACACTCACACATACAAATGTACATAGACATCATATGTTCAAAAGAAGGATAAAAATAAGTAATAAATAAATAAAAAGAAAAAAGTCAGCACAAACAGATCTATTATTCATAGATTTAATATCTATTGTACTATTTTATACACCCTAGGGAGACACCTAATCAATAAGAGACAATGTATGTGGTTATTGTCACAACAGTTTCCTGTAGTATTTAAAAAAAAGTCGATGGTTTAACTGCTCTTGATTTAACTTTGGTATGTGGTATCTGTCTAGAAAACCACCCATTTCATCTAGATTTCCCAGTTTTGTGGGGTATAAGGCTTTTGTAGTAGGATCTGATGACTTTTTTGAACTTCCTCCGCTTCTGTTGTTATGTCTCCCTTTTCATTCCTGATTTTGTTAATTTGGATATTGCCTCTGAGCCCTTTGGTTAGTTTGTCTAGGGGTTACCTATCTTGTTGAACCAGCTTTTGGCTTTGTTGATTCTTCGTATTGTTGTCTTCTGTCTGAAAGAACTGCAGGGACGGAACTGGAGAGGAGCCTGAGGAAAGAAGGTCCAGTGACAGGCCTAAAGTAGGGTCCAGCTCAAGGGGACCTGACACTATTACTGAGGCTATGGAATGCTCACAAAAAAGGAACCTATTATGACTGCCCTCTGAAAGACCCGACAAGCAGCTGAAAGAGACAGATGCAGATATTTACAGCCAACCAATGGACAGAAGTTGCTGACCCCGCTGGTTGAATTAGGAAAAGGTTAGAAAAAGCTGAGGAGGAGGGCCACAGTTAGGAGGGCCAGCAGTTTCAATTAACCTGAATCTCTGAGATCTCTCAGACACTGAACCACCAACCAGGCAGCATAAACCAACTGATATCAGGCCCCCAACACGTATAACAGCAGAGGACTGCTGGGTCTGGGTTCAGTCAGAGAAGATGCACCTAACCCTCAAGAGACGGGAGGCCCCAGGGAGTTTAGAGGTCTGGTGGGGTTGGGATGAGGAGTGGGGTCTGAGGACATCCTCTTAGAGACAGGAGATGGGGAGGAGAAATGAAATATGGAACAGTTGGAGGGTGGACCAGGGGGTGAATAAAATCTGGAGTGTAAAAACAAAAAGATTAAATAAAAAGTCCATGGAATTTTATAAAGCCAGAATTTCATGAAAAGTCACACAATTCAGGACACAGGCTGCTATTTGTAAGATGGCATCTCTCTTCTTACTGAAGGCTACTCGTGCACCGCCTTGCAGTTAGTGAGGCTGCACTGAGAGCCTACATGCTTAGACAGTTATGGGACTGCAGTTTAAGCCACAGCCACGAATCAATAACGCAGCTGCTGTTCATCAAAACGAGTTCCCAACCCATGAATTATGTTCAATCAGCGCAGAAAAGACGTGTTTATCGTTTCCTCACATTCAACTGATAGCTTAAAGAAGCAATAAATCAAAAAAATTTCTAGCAATAATAGCCTGGTCTGAAATATGATGTAAAGAGTAATATTGTTTGGATTTTTACCAATCTTAAAATACTGTCTTCTAAAATGGCCTTTTAATGTATTTTGAAGAACACATCTGAGAAAACAAGAGTGTGCAAAGAAAGTTGGGCAAGAGAAGCAGTTCAGAGACTTCTGATTGATTTCTTTCCTCTACATATCTTCTCTCTCTTTCCTTTCTTCTTCCTTTCTTTCTTCAATCTTGTTTTCAATAACTAATTTCTTTTATTCACTTTACATCTCGATAGAAGCCCCACTCCTTCCTCTACTCCCAGTCTGGCCCTTACAAATCCCCCCTCCCTTTACCTTCATCCCTTCTATGGTTCAATACCTCATCTAGTTTCCCTCACAAATCTTGGCTTATCCTTGTCACCTTCTTTTCTACCATCACTGTCCTTAAGAACTAGGTGCACTTCCATTTTCACTGTTCTATTTTTTTTTTGATATTTTTTTTATTAACTTGAGTATTTCTTATATACATTTCAAGTGTTATTCCCTTTCCTGGTATCCGGGCAAACATCCCCCTCCCCCATCCCCTTTCTTATGGGTGTTCCCCTCCCAACCCTCCCCCCATTGCCGCCCTCCCCCCATAGACTAGTTCACTGGGGCTTCAGTCTTAGCAGGACTCAGGGCTTCCCCTTCCACTGGTGCTCTTACTAGGATATTCATTGCTACCTATGGGGTCAGAGTCCAGGGTCAGTCCATGTATAGTCTTTAGGTAGTGGCTTAGTCCCTGGAAGCTCTGGTTGCTTGGCATTGTTGTACATATGGGGTCTCGAGCCCCTTCAAGCTCTTCCAGTTCTTTCTCTGATTCCTTCAACGGGGGTCCTATTCTCAGTTCAGTGGTTTGCTGCTGGCATTCGCCTCTGTATTTGCTGTATTCTGGCTGTGTCTCTTAGGAGCGATCTACATCCGGCTCCTGTCAGCCTGCACTTCTTTGCTTCATCCATCTTGTCTAATTGGGTGGCTATATATGTATGGGCCACATGTGGGGCAGACTCTGAATGGGTGTTCCTTCAGTCTCTGTTTTAATCTTTGCCTCTCTCTTCCCTGCCAAGGTTATTCTTGTTCCCCTTTTAAAGAAGGAGTGAAGCATTCACATTTTGATCATCCGTCTTGAGTTTCATTTGCTCTAGGCATCTAGGGTAATTCAAGCATTTGGGCTAATAGCCACTTATCAATGAGTGCATACCATGTATGTCTTTCTGTGATTGGGTTAGCTCACTCAGGATGATGTTTTCCAGTTCCAACCATTTGCCTACGAATTTCATAAAGTCGTTGTTTTTGATAGCTGAGTAATATTCCATTGTGTAGATGTACCACATTTTCTGTATCCATTCCTCTGTTGAAGGGCATCTGGGTTCTTTCCAGCTTCTGGCTATTATAAATAAGGCTGCAATGAACATAGTGGAGCACGTGTCTTTTTTATATGTTGGGGCATCTTTTGGGTATATGCCCAAGAGAGGTATAGCTGGATCCTCAGGCAGTTCAATGTCCAATTTTCTGAGGATTCTCCAGACTGATTTCCAGAATGGTTGTACCAGTTTGCAATCCCACCAACAATGGAGGAGTGTTCCTCTTCCTCCACATCCTCGCCAGCATCTGTTGTCCCCTGAGTTTTTGATCTTAGCCATTCTCACTGGTGTGAGGTGAAATCTCAGGGTTGTTTTGATTTGCATTTCCCTTATGACTAAAGATGTTGAACATTTCTTTAGGTGTTTCTCAGCCATTCGGCATTCCTCAGCTGTGAATTCTTTGTTTAGCTCTGAACCCCATTTTTTAATAGGGTTATTTGTTTCCCTGCGGTCTAACTTCTTGAGTTCTTTGTATATTTTGGATATAAGGCCTCTATCTGTTGTAGGATTGGTAAAGATCTTTTCCCAATCTGTTGGTTGCCGTTTTGTCCTAACCACCGTGTCCTTTGCCTTGCAGAAGCTTTGTAGTTTTATGAGATCCCATTTGTCGATTCTTGATCTTAGAGCGTAAGCCATTGGTGTTTTGTTTAGGAAATTTTTTCCAGTGCCCATGTGTTCCAGATGCTTCCCTAGTTTTTCTTCTATTAGTTTGAGTGTGTCTGGTTTGATGTGGAGGTCCTTGATCCACTTGGACTTAAGCTTTGTACAGGGTGATAAGCATGGATCGATCTGCATTCTTCTACATGTTGACCTCCAGTTGAACCAGCACCATTTGCTGAAAATGCTATCTTTTTTCCATTTGATGGTTTTGGCTCCTTTGTCAAAAATCAAGTGACCATAGGTGTGTGGGTTCATTTCTGGGTCTTCAATTCTATTCCATTGGTCTATCTGTCTGTCTCTGTACCAATACCATGCAGTTTTTATCACTATTGCTCTGTAATACTGCTTGAGTTCAGGGATAGTGATTCCCCCTGAAGTCCTTTTATTGTTGAGGATAGCTTTAGCTATCCTGGGTTTTTTGTTATTCCAGATGAATTTGCAAATTGTTCTGTCTAACTCTTTGAAGAATTGGATTGGTATTTTGATGGGGATTGCATTGAATCTGTAGATTGCTTTTGGTAAAATGGCCATTTTTACTATATTAATCCTGCCAATCCATGAGCATGGGAGATCTTTCCATCTTCTGAGGTCTTCTTCAATTTCCTTCTTCAGTGTCTTGTAGTTCTTATTGTACAGATCTTTTACTTGCTTGGTTAAAGTCACACCGAGGTACTTTATATTATTTGGGTCTATTATGAAGGGTGTCGTTTCCCTAATTTCTTTCTCGGCTTTTTTCTCTTTTGTGTAGAGGAAGGCTACTGATTTCTTTGAGTTAATTTTATACCCAGCCACTTTGCTGAAGTTGTTTATCAGCTTTAGTACTTCTCTGGTGGAACTTTTGGGATCACTTAAATACACTATCATATCATCTGCAAACAGTGATATTTTGACTTCTTCTTTTCCGATCTGTATCCCCTTGACCTCCTTTTGTTGTCTGATTGCTCTGGCTAGAACTTCAAGAACTATATTGAATAAGTAGGGAGAGAGTGGGCAGCCTTGTCTAGTCCCTGATTTTAGTGGGATTGCTTCGAGTTTCTCTCCATTTAGTTTAATGTTAGCAACTGGTTTGCTGTATATGGCTTTTACTATGTTCAGGTATGGGCCTTGAATTCCTATTCTCTCCAGGACTTTTATCATGAAGGGGTGTTGAATTTTGTCAAATGCTTTCTCAGCGTCTAATGAAATGATCATGTGGTTTTGTTCTTTCAGTTTGTTTATATAATGGATCACGTTGATGGTTTTTCGTATATTAAACCATCCCTGCATGCCTGGGATGAAGCCTACTTGGTCATGGTGGATGATTGTTTTGATGTGCTCTTGGATTCGGTTTGCCAGAATTTTGTTGAGTATTTTTGCATCGATATTCATAAGGGAAATTGGTCTGAAGTTCTCTTTCTTTGTTGTGTCTTTGTGTGGTTTAGGTATAAGAGTAATTGTGCCTTCGTAGAAGGTATTCGGTAGTGATCCATCTGTTTCAATTTTGTGGAATAGTTTGGATAATATTGGTATGAGGTCTTCTATGAAGGTTTGGTAGAATTCTGCACTAAACCCGTCTGGACCTGGGCTCTTTTTGGTTGGGAGACCTTTAATGACTGCTTCTATTTCCTTAGGAGTTATGGGGTTGTTTAACTGGTTTATCTGTTCCTGATTTAACTTCGGTACCTGGTATCTGTCTAGGAAATTATCCATTTCCTGAAGATTTTCAAGTTTTGTTGAATATAGGTTTTTATAGTAAGATCTGATGATTTTTTGAATTTCCTCTGAATCTGTTGTTATGTCTCCCTTTTCATTTCTGATTTTGTTAATTTGGACGCACTCTCTGTGTCCTCTCGTTAGTCTGGCTAAGGGTTTATCTATCTTGTTGATTTTCTCAAAGAACCAACTTTTGGTTCTGTTGATTCTTTCTATGGTCCTTTTTGTTTCTACTTGGTTGATTTCAGCTCTGAGTTTGATTATTTCCTGCCTTCTACTCCTCCTGGGTGTATGTGCTTCTTTTTGTTTTAGAGCTTTTAGGTGTGCTGTCAAGCTGCTGACTTATGCTCTTTCCTGTTTCTTTCTGCAGGCACTCAGCGCTATGAGTTTTCCTCTTAGCACAGCTTTCATTGTGTCCCATAAGTTTGGGTATGTTGTACCTTCATTTTCATTAAATTCTAAAAAGTTTTTAATTTCTTTCTTTATTTCTTCCTTGACCAGGTTATCATTGAGTAGAGCATTGTTCAATTTCCAAGTATATGTGGGCATTCTTCCTTGATTGTTATTGAAGACCAGTTTTAGGCCGTGGTGGTCCGATAGCACGCATGGGATTATTTCTATCTTTCTGTACCTGTTGAGGCCCGTTTTTTGACCAATTATATGGTCAATTTTGGAGAAAGTACCATGAGGAGCTGAGAAGAAGGTATATCCTTTTGCTTTAGGATAGAATGTTCTATAAATATCCGTTAAGTCCATTTGGCTCATGACTTCTCTTAGTCTGTCTACATCTCTGTTCAATTTCTGTTTCCATGATCTGTCCATTGATGAGAGTGGGGTGTTGAAATCTCCCACTATTATTGTGTGAGGTGCAATGTGTGTTTTGAGCTTTAGTAAGGTTTCTTTTACGTATGTAGGTGCCCTTGTATTTGGGGCATAGATATTTAGGATTGAGAGTTCATCTTGGTGGATTTTTCCTTTGATGAATATGAAGTGTCCTTCCTTATCTTTTTTGATGACTTTTAGTTGAAAATTGATTTTATTTGATATTAGAATGGCTACTCCAGCTTGCTTCTTCTGACCATTTGCTTGGAAAATTGTTTTCCAGCCTTTCACTCTGAGGTAATGTCTGTCTTTGTCTCTGAGGTGTGTTTCCTGTAGGCAGCAGAATGCAGGGTCCTCGTTGCGTATCCAGTTTGTTAATCTATGTCTTTTTATTGGGGAGTTGAGGCCATGGATGTTGAGAGATATTAAGGAATAGTGATTATTGCTTCCCGTTATATTCATATTTGGATGTGAGGTTATGTTTGTGTGCTTTCATTCTCTTTGTTTTGTTGCCAAGACGATTAGTTTCTTGCTTCTTCTAGGGTATAGCTTGCCTCCTTATGTTGGGCTTTACCATTTATTATCCTTTGTAGTGCTGGATTTGTAGAAAGATATTGTGTAAATTTGGTTTTGTCATGGAATATCTTGGTTTCTCCATCTATGTTAATTGAGAGTTTTGCAGGATACAGTAACCTGGGCTGGCATTTGTGTTCTCTTAGGGTCTGTATGACATCAGTCCAGGATCTTCTGGCCTTCATAGTTTCTGGCGAGAAGTCTGGTGTGATTCTGATAGGTCTGCCTTTATATGTTACTTGACCTTTTTCCCTTACTGCTTTTAATATTCTTTATTTTGTGCGTTTGGCGTTTTGACTATTATGTGACGGGAGGTGTTTCTTTTCTGGTCCAATCTATTTGGAGTTCTGTAGGCTTCTTGTATGCCTATGGGTATCTCTTTTTTTAGATTAGGGAAGTTTTCTTCTATGATTTTGTTGAAGATATTTACTGGTCCTTTGAGCTGGGAGTCTTCACTCTCTTCTATACCTATTATCCTTAGGTTTGATCTTCTCATTGAGTCCTGGATTTCCTGTATGTTTTGGACCAGTAGCTTTTTCTGCTTTACATTATCTTTGACAGTTGAGTCAATGATTTCTATGGAATCTTCTGCTCCTGATATTCTCTCTTCCATCTCTTGTATTCTGTTGGTGAAGCTTGTATCTACAGCTCCTTGTCTCTTCTTTTGGTTTTCTATATCCAGGGTTGTTTCCATGTGTTCTTTCTTGATTGCTTCTATTCCCATTTTTAATTCCTTCAACTGTTTGATTGTGTTTTCCTGGAATTCTTTCAGGGATTTTTGCGATTCCTCTCTGTAGGCTTCTACTTGTTTATTAATGTTTTCCTGTGTTTCCCTAAGGGAGTTCTTCCCATCTTTCCTGAAGTCCTCCAGCATCATGATCAAATATGATTTAGAAACTAGATCTTGCTTTTCTGGTGTGTTTGGATATTCCATGTTTGTTTTGGTGGGAGAATTGGGCTCTGATGATGCCAAGTAGTCTTGGTTTCTGTTGCTTGGGTTCCTGCGCTTGCCTCTCGCCATCAGATTATCTCTAGTGTTACTTTGTTCTGCTATTTCTGACAGTGGCTAGACTGTCCTATAAGCCTGTGTGTCAGGAGTGCTGTAGACCTGTTTTCCTGTTTTCTTTCAGCCAGTTATGGGAACAGAGTGTTCTGCTTTCGGGCGTGTAGTTTTTCCTCTCTACAGGTCTTCAGCTGTTCCTGTGGGCCTGTGTCTTGAGTTCACCAGGCAGCTTTCTTGCAGCAGAAAATTTGGTCTTACCTGTGGTCCCGAGGCTCAAGTTCGCTCGTGGGGTGCTGCCCATGGGCTCTCTGCAGCGGCAGCAACCAAGAAGCACTGTTCTATTTCTTGTGGTCCTTTATATGTCATCCACGATTTGGTTACTAAGTCCTGTCATCCGCTATGTTCACATCTTCCTCCTAAGCTTTAGCTGCCCTGGCCACCTGGAGCCACAGGAACTTAATGTCTACACAATCGCCTCTGAAGTCACTGTCATTTGTTCAGGTGGTAACCCTGCTGAGTGGCTCCCCTAAGCTTGTGTGTGGATTAGGTTTCCCATGTATAATTAAAACACTGTCGCCCCTGTGAGGTTTAGACTCCCTTCTTCTTCCCTGATCTGTATTGCCTGCACCAGGGAGTAGAACCATCTGATTGCTGTCTAACTCCCTCTCCTCACGACAGCTCATATGCAGTCATCTCCTACTTCTTCACCCTTGAACCTGTCTGCTTCTCTGTTCCTCACTGCACCACATTTTCACAGAACTAGAATCAACTACCTTCATTTTTTACTTGAGTGAACCACTATAATACTTTGTCTCAATTAAGCTTAGAAATATTCAGTGGCTGTCAACTGACTTTCAAACAAAATCCAAACATAACATGACACTCGAAGACCTGATTGCTCATTTACATGTCAGTGCTGTTGAACACAAATGACAGAATTAATAACAAAGCCACAGAAGTGAGTCCAAACAGGAAGCTGCTGGGTGATTCCCTCCAGACCACCAATTTATTAGGAGAAAGGTCCTCAAGGTCACAATGGGTCTCAAGGTGAGAAGGACATTAGCCACAAACAGTACAATACAGGGAGATTTAATGATGGTAGAGATGTGGGAAAGAAGAGGTTTGTTTTTAAAGCCTGGAACGGAGCTTACCATTTTGACTAGATTGGCTGGCTACTGAGCCCATGGGATCCTTCTTTCTCTGTCCTCCCAGCTCTGGGGACACAGCTGCATGCTGCCTCACTCAGCTTTGTGTTATATAGTGTTGGCTATCAGAACTCAGACACCCATGCTTGCACAGCAGGGATATAACCAGTGAGCCATCTTTCCAGCCCAAGACCATGTTCCAGTGGGTTCCAACTTGAACACAATTATCTCCTTGCATTTGACTATCACTTTTATTCATTTTATAGAGGGCACATTCCTAACTATTCTGTTATAATTATTGTATTCTCTTTCTGTCCAATTTTTAGTTTAACAACTGTTCTCTTTTTATTTTGTGCATGTGTGTGTGTATACGTATGTATGTATATATGTATGTGTGTGAGTGTGCTTAAGTACCTGTGTGCACATGTGTGTGGAGGCCAGAAGTCAACCTAAAATGTTATTCTACAGGACTCCATCTACTTTGCTTATGGACACAGGGCCTCTCACTTTCCCAGACCTTGCTGGCTAGACAGGGAGTCTCTAGGAGCTGCCTGTCTCAATGGCTGAGATTTCAAATGTGTGCTATGACACCTGGGTTTATATGCAGACTCTGAGGTTGGAATTCAGATACTCATGATTTCAGGGCAATCACTTTATCAACTGAGCTGTGTCCTAAGCCCTTTCTATTTCCTTTGGTTCTCTTTTATGTGTACCTGTGGGCATGTTCATGTGTGTATGTGCACGTGGAGACCAGAGGCCAACTTTAGGTGTTGTTCTTCTGATAGTTAGCATGTTTTATTGAGATGAGCTTTCTTAGTGGCCTGCATCTTGGCAAGTAGTCTAGACTGGCCACCCTGAGAGTCTAGGGACTCACCTATCTCTGCCTCCCAGCACTGGATTACAAGCCAACACACTGTTCCAAGCTTTATAAATTGTGTGCTCTGGAATGAACTTGGGTCCTCATAGTACACACCCATATGGCATGAGGAGAACCCTGAGGTGGATGCTAGGTATCTTCCTCTACCATTCTCTACCTTATTTTCTTTTGAGACAAAGTCCTTCAGTGAAACTGGAGATCATGATAAGCTAGACTTATTGGTCAGTGAGACCCTAGGATCCTCCCATCTTCACCTCCCACTGCCGAGATTACAGAGACCACCAACCCCGGCTCTTTAGCATGCGCTGGGGATGCAAACACAAATGTTCATCCTTCTATAGCAACGCGTCATGCACTGGGCCATCTCCCGGCCCCCATTCTCTCTATTCTCTAACCACCTGATTCTTAAAATGGTCTATGCATTTTTTTGCAAAACTTTTTGAATTCTGCGGATGCAGAAAAATTATTTATCTGAATGTATCTGCTAGCCATTGTGATAGTTTCCTCACGTAAAACAGTCCTTTCGGTTTGCTTACAGAACACATCTCTATCCAGATCTGTACAGTTAATCTGGTGTACTACTAAATTGAGAGCTCCAAGCTGCTGCAATCTGATAGTCACTGTCTCCACATCCTTTCCATCCAGTGTCCCTAACACTACATCAAATGATTTGCCACACAATTCTCCTAACGCCATTTCTCTTGATGTCTTATAATGCATAACTGGGTACCTGGAAGAGAAGTGTACATTTCTGAAGCCATTCACTTCCCCAATCTGCTCTCTATAAAAAAAGCAATGTTGTCTGTGCATTGGACAAGCACAGGATTTATTTGTAGTGGAGGTAAAGAGATGTGGAAGCTTCAGAATGTTACTTTCAATTCAATAATTCACAAGCTTTGGCAGAGGTGTCTCCCACTTTCAGATCTGTAGCTCTGACAATTTCCTTGCTCGGGGAGATATATTTTATTTTTAGGTTTTACTCCTTGGTAGTTTTTATAGCCCTTACCATAAGTCAACTGTTTAAGAGTTTTAGAGTTTTGTAGATTAATTAATAGACCTATTTATTGGCATATCTGTATCTTAATTTTTCACTTGTTTTTCTCTAAATCTCAGTTAAGAAGGTTATTTAAGCGCAAGGTTTTTTTTTTTTCATTTTCCAAACTTAGAGTCTCCAAAAATCAGAATGAAGCTAATTTCTCTGTCCTTTTTTTCAATGGATTTGACTAAAAAGTAGACAACTACATCATCAAGAGAAGTCTGGTGGTGCATGGTTGAAGCAGTGAACTGGAAATGGCTTGTTAGAATCATCAAGAATGAGGTGCTTGGGGTCCCCCCAAGAACAGGCTCTGATCTATGTAAACAAAATCCTGTATATTCACCAAGACAATAGTTACCACCAAATGACTTGTGAATCACTCAACCAATGATGGAGGGAAGGAAGTGACCACACTGTGATTATCACTGATTACCAATCAGGGAGCCATCAGGGTGAGACTAGAGATGGAAGGAAGCCTATGTCTAAAATACAGGAAGATCCCCTGACTCAGCTCAGTACTGCCATAATCTGTGATTAAAACCAATGGACAACAACAGCAACTCAATCCAGTCAAAACTGCTCTGGTGGTTTGAATGAGAATGGCCTCCATAGGGTTATATATTTGAATGCTTGGCCCCTACTTGGTGGAACTGTTTGGGCAGGATTAGGAGCTGTGTGGTCTTGTTGAAGGAAGTATGTCACTATGGGTCATTCATAAGCTCATGCCATTCTCAAATATCTCATTGTCTTTCTCACCATGCCGGTGAGTAGAGATATAAACTCTCAGCTACTCTCAGCACCATGCCTGCCTGTCTGTTCCCATGTTCACTGGTATAATGGTCATGAACTCACCCTCTGAAACTAAAAGCCTCAAATAACCTTTTTCTTCTACACATTGTTTTGGTTGTGGTATCTTACTGTGACAATAGAAAGTAAGGTAACAGCTAAGGCCCCAGACCCCTTAGAAGTATAAATCTGAGTCACTCAACAGATTAAGAACCACAGCCTGGTGATGTGCTTGATCAAGGTAGCAGGGAAAGCTTATAGTAGGAGAAATGGTCATGTGACAGCAGCAATAAGGACTGCACCTGTTATGAAGATTTCATCCTTATTTTGTTTCAAATGTTTTATGGAGGATTATGTATTACCTTCCCTCTCCTTTATCCACTTCATTTCATAACACAAGTTTTGCTAACTTTATATCCTTGTATTTAAGTTCTGTCCACTTTACATTGTCATTAAGCTCAGAGATAGAAGAAGAAACAGCTGCTACTGAGCTCTGTGAAGATGATGGACACACTTCCAGCTGTTCATGGGGTGGGGAATCAAACAAGACAAAAGCAACACCTGCTTATTGTATCTATCTACAACTTAAATATGGCTTAAAGACACACATATTGGTGCCAAACTAACAAGGAATGAGCTTATCATGCTGAAATGTATGTGTCAAGTTGGTTGGGCTTCAGTTCCCGCATGTTTGGCAAATCTTATGCAACATATATTTCTACGAAAGGTATTTTTCATGAGATTAGCACTTAAGGTGGCAGACTGAAAACAGATCACCCCTCATCACACACATGGCTATCAACTGACCTTCGCTACACAGAAAGAATTCTACGAGCACAGTGTAATCTAACCTCTATTAGATTTGAAACTCACCAAGCTTCACAATTACAGTAACTAACCCCTTACAATAAGCTCTCATAGACAGGTAGGTAGGTAGGAAGGTAGGTAGGTAGATGTATACATAAATATATACATAGGTTACTATGGGTAGGTAAGTATTATATATATAGTATATATAAAGATACATAGCTATTCTCTAGTTTCTAATTGGGCTTGGCTCCAGGATCTCCCACAAACATCCAAGGATGCAGATACTAGAGGCACAGTATCTGAATGTGCTCTGGGCACACCCAGCAGTATACATCATATCACCTCTAAATTTTATGTAATATTAGATAAATACACACATCATGTAAGTTGATGCTACACTATCATTAGAACAACAAAGAAAAAGTTCATGTATGTTCAGTAGCAATCATTTTTCCCAAATATTTTTCAATTATAATAATTTATTCAAGTATTAAGATCACAGTTTAAAATACTTGGTATTTCCTTTGTCTCTTTATAGGTAATAAAAATATGTTTTCCAAATTTGCCAAAAATAAGAAATATGATACTATAGATGGAAACATAATTACTCTCTAAAAGGCAGAGAAAAATTTTTGGTGATTGCATATGGTTTCCACATAAAGAAATAGATTATTAGCTTTTGGAAATCCCTATATCTATCCCCAATGCAGGTCCACTTCTCTTTCAAGATAATGTTCTGGCCTGGCAACTCATGAATATTCATGTACCAATTCATGAATATTCATGTAGCAACGCAGTGTCCATCATATATGCACATAAATTCTAAGTGATGTGACAGACAATTTTGTAGCAATCCAGACATTCCTGGTAACATTCACAGGTAAAATTTTCCTGTCTCCAGAGCTACTTACGCCATACTTTCTGGTTCTACTGCGCATGCACCAACAGCTTTTGTGACATTCACAAGAAGTGCTTGGTTTATTCCAACCAGGAGGTTCACGAGAGGTTGGATGCCACCACACTTCCGGACTAGGACCCGGTTTTCATATTCTTGACAGCATTCTCCCAAGGCCCCAACCACATTCACGAGCACTTCTTCAGGCTGATCAGTCAAAAGTCCCACCAGTGTCTCAATGGCTTTGTATTCTCGAAACCTAAGTTTAGAGAAAGAAGGCTGGTTATAGTCCAAAGTTAGCAGGAAAAATACTCAGAAAAATAAAAGCCATACTAAGTAGTTATTTATGTTAATTTAGCCATGTACTATTTTTTTTCAATGCTCATTTGACCCACATTAACAAATTTACTGAGTAGACCATATTTAACCTTCACCATCAAATGGCTGGTCTGAAGCTTGTTAAGTAGTAAGGCTGGCACCAACATCCAGCCATTTGCAAGCTACCTGTGTTCTTGATCATGACATTAGATAGCCTCTGAGACAGCTACAGTCATATATGAATCTAGTGTCTGTGAATCTATATGTACATAGCTTCACTGTGTTTCAAAACAAGCAGTAAAGCTACTGCAGCTCAGATTTTAGAAGTGATCTGCCCTGATTTATGGACAGCAGTCATCTCAATTTACCATACAGACTCAAAGACAGAAACCATGTGATTATCTCATTAGGTCCAGAAAAGGCCAATATCCCTTCATAATAAAACTCCTGGAGTATCTAGAACTATAAAGGACATAGCTAAACAAATGCAAACAATGTACAATGACAGCCAACAGCATGCTGAACAGAGAAAAGCTCAAAATGGTGCACTAAGATAAGGACCAACAGAAGGATGTCCATGTGGTTCTAAACGGGAAGTTAAGAGGAGATGAAGTTAAGTAGGCCTAAATTCCATAACTAGCTACGTCATAGGCTCAAGGCAAGAACCAATGACTATTTTTCTGCTAAATGAACATGGTATTCAGCTGTACTCTTAAGTCTTAATGTTTATACCCACAGATCAGCGCATCTCTCAATCTCATCCAAAAAGCTTCTTTTGCAATAGATGTTGATTAATACAGAGACCCACCACGGGTCAGTGAGCACAGAACAAGTTACTGTGGAGTACTCACGTCTAAATTAACTCCCCCTCAGATATCGTCACAAAAGAGGGGCCAGCAATACCACAAGAGACAAAAGGAGCAGATGTCTACTGTGAAACAGTACTTCCTGGACCTAACATGTGAGTTGTATACATGAACTTACATGGCCTGAGACTTCATGCACAAGACTTGGATACAATCAAACAAGTCATTATGGACGGGGGGGGGGGGGGAGGCTGGTGAAGTCCCAACCCACTATGAGGAGCTTTTGGCAATTGGTGTTTACTGGGAGAGGAAGAGTTCTTTCTTTTCAGGGATGCCGTTCTAAAAGGCAATGCATACTCAGTAAATGGTCTTGCCCTCATGCACAGATAGGCATCACTAAATGGATGCAGTGTGTTCTATAAAATAAAAAGAGCATGTGAAGTTGGGAGGAGAAAGAAGAGGAGAAAGAAGGAGTTGGAGAGGTAAGAAGAGGGGTGAATTATTTGATCTAAACATGTTATATAAATGTATAAATATTAAAACATTTTAATTGGTCTTCTCAGAATATTTCATTCTTAATACCTAGTATGTTTTAGAATTTATCTTCATGTCATTTTACTTTGATGTTTTTCAGTTTGTATTGAAATCAAATGAAACATGTATAAAAACCAATACATGACAATTTGTTTTATTTATGTAACATTTTTCTCATTTCTTATAAATTTCATCAGTGTTTATGTATTAACATATAGATGTATTTTATTGCTGCCATTAATAGAGTTTATATTAATGGAGGTTATATTTAATCTATTACTAATTCCATCAAATACTCTTAAGCAAGCCTTTCTTCTATTAGGACGAGCAAATTTCTAAAAGAAAATACTAAATAGAAACACAGATTTCTCAAAATATTCATGAAGTGTTAATTCTAAAATGACCCAAAGAAAGGCTTAAAAATCAAAATGAATAAAAATTATAAGTGTTCTATACTTTGTTTAAAAACAAAGGTAGAACTATGAGGGCCAAGAATGTAGCTCAGTGGTAGGCTGCTTACTTTTCAAGCACAAGGCCTTGGGTTTGATTCCCAACACCCCAAACCTTTACAAATACATTAAAATTAAATGAAATCATAGCTCTTTAAGAGTTGTTAGTTAAGAGAGGTTAGTTAAGAGTCATTAGTAGCCATTCAGCTGACTCCTTTATCTTTTACAAATGGAAACTATGGGAGGAAAGATGGCTCAGCAGTTAGTTAAAAATGTTTGCCATGCAATCAGAAGCCCAGAGTTTGGATGCAAACACACACAAACAAGTTGAATGAGTGGTGTCCATCAGCAGCCATGGATCCAAGTAGGGATTGCTGGCTTCCAGGCAAGGTTTTGTTTTTGTTTTTGTTTTTTTTTTTAAAAGTCAACTCAAGCTCAGGGCCCTGACCTGAAGGAATAGGTAAGGGTGATGCTAGATCAAATGTCTAACTCCCTATTCTATTCCTAGACACTTGCGTACACATCTACATACACTTGCATGCACATCTGCACATACATCTGCACATACGCTTATATACACATCTACACACACACACACACACACACACACACACACACACACACAAAACGACATATGTGCACACACAAATAATTTTTAAAAATATCTCTGGGAGGACTACTTTTTTCTGAAGGAAAATGGAGAAGTGAATCTGAGGTAGAGGGAAGGGGGCATTAGGAAGAGTAGAGGGAGCAAAAGCATGGGCAGGATGTGATATATGAGAGAATAAATAAAAGTGATAACTAAGGAAGGATCTGTAGGATACTTCTATTTACAAAGACTTCATTACTTTGATAGAGAACATAAGATTTTTAAATGTATGTATCTTTTCATATATGGAGTGGCCTATTCACACAGAAAGATCATGTCAACCCTTGTTAAACATAAAGTTTCTGGTAGTAGGATGGGGAGAGGCCTCTTTCCTAATAATCTTTCCATCCTACCTTCTAATCCACATTAATGATGCACATTATTGATTATAGTCAAAGCCAAGCCATTATAAACACCACCTCATTATATTTTATTATAAAATACTATGAAATATCAAATGCCTCTCAATCACTTACTTAATCACATTCTCTTTGCTGATGGAGCACTTCCAGATTGCCCCAGTAACAGCAGCTAATCTTTCTTTATTGTCTGTGTTATTTAGTAGACTGGCCAGGGGTTTAAGGCCTCCATGCAGTCTAACCAAGTCTCGGGTTTCCTCATCTTCAGCACACTGCACAAAAAGTCAAACCAAAGGCTGTCAGAGATCCAGGCATCAAGCATTCAGTGCTGGCCACTGAGGCTCATCTATGACAGTTTTCCAATCCAAGTTGCGTCTGTTACATAACAGCCTGCATCGGAGTTAGAGAACCCAGTGGGATTTCTAAGATCTTGTGTCACAGATCGCCAGCTGGAGTCTGCCGCTCTGCTTCTCCTGGAGAAGGGTAGCCAGGACCTTTGCATCTTGGGCTGGGCTGGAGGGAGAGAAGCTAAGCCAGGTGAGTAGACGCAGGCAGGATCTCGGTCAGTGGTGAGTCAGGTAAAGAACACACACACCTGGGAACAGCTTCAGAGAATTGATTCAGTTTAATGGGATAGGGGTGGGGGAGAGAGAGGGGTATTTATGCCCCTGGGAAGAAAGCCAGTGTCTCTTGGGCAAGGTTTGTGTGGCTATGTACAGTTGGCCGGGACACGGGTATTGGGAGATGCCTCATCTGCATACTCATGGGCTATAGGGTAAAGCTTATAAGGTCAAACATGGAGTGAGGCCTGATAATTATCAGGGTAATAAATTCTCACTAGGGTTGATGGTGGGGCAGCTGGCTTCATGGTACTGTGTGTGTGTGTGTGTGTGTGTGTGTGTGTGTGTGTGTGTGTGTGTGTGTGTGCATGTGGAAGTGGTGATGTAAAGGTGAGAGGAGGTTAGGATGAGCATCTAAAAGATAGCTACCTTTTCCCTGAGAGAGGCTACAGTACAGACTTACACCGACATGGCATGGAGACACAGGGAAAAGACAGTTAACTGCAAGCCAAGGACAGAGGTCTCTTAAGAAACTACCTGTTATAAACCTTGATCGTCCACTTCCAGACGCCAGATGCTAGAAAACAAAATCATTTGAAGCCACCCAGTTTGTGGTCATCTGCAGAAGCCTTAGAAAATGAATATAATTCCTCGCATCTCTGACTATGCTCACCTTAAAGGTATTTCCCAAGTAGTACACTCTAGTTAGACAGAGATTGTGTGGCCACAACCAGCCAGACATTTATTTTCAAGGTCACCTTCATCCCTGACAATTCTAATCTGTGCTCTGATATTCTAGGAAAAAACCCACCCAAAGTTAGTGGATATTGAAGTAAGCAAACTCATAACAAAAATGCATATACACACATTCACATACCATAGTAGCATGCATGCACATAATTGTGTATGCATAAACCCACACACATAGAGAGGTAAAAGAAAAATTTCCCGAAATCACTGTCTTCAAATAGAATCTGCGTAAAGCAACACGGTTCATCATATACTAATGAGCTACTTTTTTCCCAATGTGCAAAGGCCTGGCTACCCTGAGGAGGAGATACAGATCTTAAAGAATGTAAATAATCAGACTAGTTGGCACATTGGCACATGCATGAGTAAATCTGTCACCATTGCAGTATAGCAGTTCTCACCCTATTAGGTCTTGAAGACCCCTGGAGTAACTTGCTAAAACTGCAGATTCCCAAGCACTGACAGGAAAATTTGGCTCTGAGACTCATGCCGTGCCCTCTACTATATGTTCATGCTTGTGGCACTATCTTGAGAGAAATCTGGGGATCCTTCAGGAGCTGAGTAGTAGCTGGAAGGAGTGGGTCACTAATAGGGTATTTGGAGAGTGTGTTATTCCTGCCCCCTCACCTCCTTCCTTGTCTACACTGATGAGAACGGCCTCTACCACTTCCCCTGTACTATGAACCAGGCTGCTCTACAATCACTATCTCACCGTCATGGTCTGTAACGATGAGCTCGAATCCATCCTCCCTCTCCCTTTTCGGCCAGGTATTTGAGACATGGTACAAAAAGTAACACAGCTTCCTAGAGGAGGGGACTGCATGTTTAGACATGCTGCCGTCTCTAACTATGGGGCAAGGTGACCCAGTGTAGAGAGCCAGCCCCACCTGGTAGATGGCCATGGCACAATGCTCCTGCAGCTGCTCGTTCTCGCTGTTCAAGTTCTTCACGAGGTTCTCTATGATCCTCTCTGCCTTGATGGCAGCTCGGTAGTTTTCCTGGAAAAATAGAAACATAAATATTTATGAGTGTATAGCGTGACTATAACCATGAAACATTGGAAACATGTCACAAGTTCTGATTCAGTTACTGGACTATTAATTTGATGTCCATTTTCTCTTTTAAAACAGAAAAGACATTCGGGGAAAAGGTTTCATAACTTTCATGGCAAACTTGAAGCTTACTAGAGTTCGGTGCTGAGCACACAAGCATAAGCACAGAGTTCCAGTTACCAGTGCCCAGTTAAAAACCAGGTGGGCTCAGGGGCCCATCTATAATCTCGGCACTTGGGAGGCAGGGGCAGGAGATTCCCAGGGTAAGCTGGCTGGCTAGACGAGTGAAAGTAGCAAGTTTCAGCAAGAAACTCTGCCTCAGAAAATGAAGTGGAGAGCAATCCAGTAAGACATTCAACATCAGACTCTGACTTAATAGTGCACACATGTGCATGCACCCCAACACGCGCGCGCGCGCACACACGCACACATGTGCGCACACGTGTACACATACAGAACAACCATGGATGGAAGAAGAGGAGGAGAGAAGGAAGGACAAACAAAACTCGGGATGGCTTGGGCACCTCTGATGCACATTCTTGCAGTGTTCCCACCACTGGGATGAGCATGTTTTCATGCGAGGTCTTCAGCAGCCGAGCCAACAAGGGGATGCCCCCAGCTTTACGAATGGCTTCCTTGTTCGAGTGACTCTTACTGCAGCTCCAGAGGGCCAAAGCCCCGCATCGAGCCACTTCTACGTCCCTCGTTTCATACAGGCCTGGCTGAGCTGGTTCTGATGAATTCTGTCCACAGTCCAATAGAGCAACCTAGGAAAATAGATGTATACAATGCGCACGGCCTCCATTTTTATTTTTTATTATTTGAGGCTGTTTACATGTGTGTTGTATGTGTGTGCATGCGTGTAACTGTACGGGCATGTGCATACCAAGACACATGTGCGCAAGTCAATGGACAACTTGTAGGAACCAGTTATTTCCTTCCATGACATGGCTCTTGAAGATTGAACTCAGGGTGTCACGCTTGGCAGCAAGTGCCTTGACCCACCAAACCATCCCACCAGCCCAAACACAGAAGTCTTTAAAATAAATGTGAATCCATTCTCCATAATTAACTCAGTCAAAAGTAAAACTCACCCTACCATAATTAACTCCGTCACAAGTAAACCTATTTTCAACAGTATGTTTAAAGTATAGGCAGTGGAAACAGAGAAACAAAACATTCATCCCTTACCATTTTCCTCTGAGTCTGGGGGCTCTCATACTTTCTTCCTTTGAGAAAACACTTACTAAGATAGTAAATTTTTAGTGCAGCACTAGAATTCATATTAATCTTTGTAAATCAGGCACAATGGTGCATACCTATGATCTCAGCACTTAGAAGTCAGAGGCAGGATCGAGAACCCAAGACTAATCTAAGCCAATAAGTTTGAATCTAGCCTAGACCATAGGATAAAGCCTCTTTACAAGTAACAGTACCATACTACCATCACCACCATCACCACCAATACTACCGCCACTAATAGTAATACTACTACTATCTTTCCATTAGCACTACCACTACTACCACTGCCAGTACATTATTTCTACTACCACCACCAACCACCACCACTACTACCACTACCACCACCACCACTACCACCACCAACAACAACCACCACCACCACCAACAATAACAACCACCACCAACCATCACCAATAACAACTAACAACAAACAACCACCACCACCAACAATAACAACCACCACCAACCATCACCAATAACAACTAACAACAAACAACAACACTAACAACAACCAACAACCACAACCAAACCAACCAACAACAATAACACTAACAACAACCACCACCAACAACAACAACCAACAACCATCACCAATAATAACTAACAACAAACAACAACCACCACCACCACCAACAATAACAACCACCACCAACCATCACCAATAACAACTAACAACAAACAACACTAACAACAACCAACAACCACAACAAAACCAATCAACAACAATAACACTAACAACAACCACCACCACCAACAACAACCACCACCATCACCAATAACAACTAACAACAAACAACAACCACCACCACCACCAACAATAACAACCACCACCAACCATCACCAATAACAACTAACAACAAACAACACTAACAACAACCAACAACCACAACAAAACCAATCAACAACAATAACACTAACAACCACCAAACACCAACAACAACCACCACCATCACCACTACCACCACTAACAACGACAACCAACAACAACCTACAACAACCAACAACAACAACCAACAACAACAATCAACAACCACCACCACCACCACTAACAACGACAACCAACAACAACCTACAAAAACCAACAACAACAACCAACAACAATCAACAACCACCACCACCACCAATAACAACATTAACAACCAACAACCAACCACCACCACCACTATAACCCACATTATCACTGCCAGTATTTCAGAAACCCAAGCTATCCAAAGCCAGTAAAATTTTGCAAAGCAAGTTCAATGGCTTATGCCTCTCAAAACCATGCAGGAGAGGCCACAGCTATGCACACATGATAGCAGAACCCATTAAATTAAACTGCCAGTGTGTTCCTTTCTTTTTAATGATCAAATCAATGAGAACATTAAAGCAAAGCAGAAAGTCAGGGTGCCCTTTGGAGGAACTAAAGCCAGGCTTCCTCAGAAGAGGTTATCTGTCATTCCTTGGGTCACTATCTTTAAAGATCACCATAAGATCTACTCATTCTTCTTCCTCGTTAGCCAAACCCTGTGATTATTCACACACAATCACAAACACCCATGCCAAATTTAGGAGACTAAACACCTAAACAGACTCTCAATCTCAATCCCAAATTCTTAATTTAGTTATGGCTCAAAGGACAGTGGAGTGCAGGGTGAAAACAATGAATACAGCCACAGCTTTCAGCTGTGAACTACTAGAGGCAGCACATGCAGAAAGAGAATTCTAAGATGGTGGGGCTGCCCACAGGGCAGACAGCCCTACAAAGTCTCCCTGCAACAGTTATTCCCATTTTCCCCCTGAAGGTCAGGAGTCCACCTTCTTCACTGTCCCCAGCTCCTTGGATGCAGTTCCATGGTGAGCAGTACAGCCTTCTGTCTTCATCTCCGATCCAGCCGTCTTACTATGGATTCAGCCACATAAAACCAGCAGCAACTTTGAAATTCTCTGTGTCAGCCTTTGCCTCATCTTCCTGAAATGCCTCTCCTGGTGTGTCTGTCTACTAAACACCTTTAAAAATAAAGCAGCATCTCCCTCCAGCCTTGCCTGACTTCCCATTTCTAGAACAACTGACAGCACCTCCCCCCCCCTTATTTCTCCATCATCCCCAGGACTGGCTGGATTCAACTGGATGGCTAATGCATGCACAGTACTTTAGAGAGCTATGTTCTTCCTGTCTGACATTTACCACTACTCAACTGTGGCATCCTCATGGTAGAGATGTATATTTATTTCTGTCTGTACCCCACACACACTGCCACATTACTGACCATTCCTATCCCTAATTTTCCTGCTGTTCCAATCAAAATAAAATGAGCATCATTATCTTTTTAGGTTAGTGCAATTGGATAAATATGAGGTTTGCAAATGTAATGTGAGATTCAAAGATCCCACTTTGCATTTATCGTTTTGTTCTTATAATTTATGGGAGTTATTTCCATGTACAGCTATATCAGTCTATCTCATAATTTAAAACTTAGTAATTATTGCTCCTCTTTGAACATTTAAATGTGTGTATGTTTGATATGTGGTATATGGTGTGTGTGTGTGTGTGTGTGTGTGTGTGTGTGCACGCACACTTGTGAGTTCATCTATAACTGCAGGTAGGAGTGTTACATGATACATTTCAGAGGTCAGAGGATAATCTCTTGTCAATTCTCACTTGTCTGGTTCAAGGCAGGGTTTCTTGTGCCCTACAGTGTGGACCAGCTATTGGTCTAAGAGCTTCTGGAGATTTTCCTCTCCTCATATCTATCTCACCATATGAGTGCCAGGATGACAGATGTACATGAGCCTGTCCAGCTTAACATGGGTGCTGAGATCATCACTGCATTTACTTTTTAAAGTTTTAATTATAATTCCATTTCTTCCCCTGCCCTATCTCTCTTCCTCTTCCTCCCCCCATCCTGTCTCTTTGTGTGTGTACATTCACATGTGTGTCAGTGCATATGCGCAGGTCAAAGGACAACATGTGAGAGTTGGTGCTCCCCTCCCACCATGTGTGTTCCAGGATTAAACCAAGGTTGCAAGGTTGGTGACAAGTACTCCTAACCACTTAGCTATCACCCTGTCCCCAGCACTTACTTTTCTAAGGTCTTTGATGAAGGGACAAGAGATTGAACACATGCTTTTCCTTTTGATGGTTACTGAAATAATCATTTTTCCTGATGACTAAGGTAAGTCTTATACACAGAAGACAAGTTGAAAAATGTAAGTGGAAATTCATAATTTTCTTCATTTCTACAGGTTTCCCCTGAAAACTCAACAGTCACAAGATACCTCTGTGACCAACTCCTTGTATATATTCCTAGTATACATTTCTAATTGTGTATATAGATTTCTGTGTGGTGGTCAGTTCTTTAAATTTTTGACATAAATATCAATAATTTGATCCCGTTAAGATTTTATATACTATTAAACAATGTCTAGTCCCCCTTTGCCCTCAATCTTCTAAAAAAACAATGCAGCTGCTGAACACAGACACTTTTCAGAGGGACACAACAAACATTAACTGGGTAAAAACTATCCACACCCAGGCTGTTCTCCACTTGTTCTCTAACTGACAATGCAGTTTGACTGTGCCCATGGAGGAGAGTCCTATTGTGCACGAGCTCGTCAGATGCTAGGGCTCCTGAGACCACCTCCTACCACAAACCTCATCCTTTCTCCTCCCCGTCCCCTGTCCTCTGCCAGCTCTTATCCTCACCACACTTCTACATCCACAGAGTCTCTCCATCATCCCAGGAATCAAGCCCAGGCCCTCTCCCATAATAGGCATCGTTCTATCACTGAGCTACAACGATGCCTTGGTATTAGCACTTTCCCTTTTCTCTGCCCTTGCAGTGGATTCCAGCCAGCGCCATGGATGACAATATTTTTTAAATTCCTTTTATTTGAAAGTTGAGCTGTGGGTTGGGAAATGTAGTTCATGGGGCAATTGGCAGACCTGAGGCTCCCAGTGGGCTGTGGAGGTGACCCTACCTGAGACTTTCTAGCAGTGGAAATATAGGGGCAGGTGGGACTTCTAGTGGAAAGAAGGAGACATCAACCCACTCATAAAACCTTTGACCCAAATTTTGTTCTGCCTACAAGATGTGCAGGAATAAAGATAGAGCAGAGATTGAGGAAATGGTCAACCAATGACTGGACAAATTTTAGACCCATCTCATGGGAGAGCAACCCCTAACACCTAATGATATTATGATATGCTCGAAGACAGGAACCTAGCATAACTGTCCTCTGAGAGGCTTCATCCAGCAGCTAATGGTACTAGAAGCAGAGACCCATAGCTAAACATTAGGCAGAGCTCAGGGAGTCTTGTGGGAGAGTGTGAGGAAGGATTGAGGGGACCACAGGGGTCAACGACTCCACAAAAAGACGTACAAAGTCAGTCTACAAAGACCTACAAAGCCCATAAACTGAACCATCAACCAAAGAGCATGCATGAGCTGGACCTAGGCCCCTAACACATGTAGTAGTTGTGCAGCATGTGGGTCCTCCAACAAATGGAGTGGAGGCTGAACCTGACTCTGTTGCCTCCGTTTGGATCCCTTTCTCCTAGCTGGGCTGCCTGGTCTGGTTTCAGTGAGAGAGGATGAACCTTATTCTGCTGCAGCTTGATGTGCCTGAAGGGGTTGATTCCGATAGGGGGTTGTCCTTTCTAGGATAAGGGAAGAGAGATGGGGTGTGTGAAGGTGGGACTGGGAGGAGAGGAGGGAGGAAGCTGTGATCAGATGTAAAGTAAATAAATTAATTAAGGGGAAAAAAAGAAAGGAAAATTGAGATTCAAACACTATTTTATGACCCTTGCTAAAGTAAATATATTTATATCATTCTTAAAAAACATGTTACAAACAAAAGACTCTAGTCGTCACACATCATGATGACTAGATGCACAGAGCATCAGATAAGACCAGAAGGAAGGACTGTGTAAGTGTCTGCTAGTATCTGAAGGTGGTAATGGTGGTACTCACCAGCTTGGTAATGCCTCCGTGCTGTCTCACTGCTCGACGGGCTCTCTTGAACTTGGCAACATTTGCTATCGTCTCAGCTGCCAAACACTTAAGACTCTTGTGTGAAGAATCAAGTATATTAACCATAATTGGTAGGCCCCCAAGGTCAACAATATTACGTCTGATTTGAGGATTATGACTGATTTCCTTCAGGATTTTTAATGAACCAATCTGGGGGGGGGGAGAAGTGACAGATGATTGAGAGTTTAATATACACCCAGTGCTATGCTTTTTTAAAGTCTAAGTCTACCTAAGAGCCGTCCCCAATTAAGGTCTTTAAGAAATAGTTTCCATCCCTGAAGATTACACACAGCCTTTATACTTTTTCCTTCTTATATATCCAAACACTTCTCATTCCAGAGTACATGCAGCTAGGAGGAAGAGAAAGCAGGGAAATGAGGGAGAAAATGAAGACCAGCTCCTGGATCATCAGCAAGGACAGCGAATGACAAGGAGGCAGACAGATGTAGTTGACACCCACAGCTTCCAGAGACCTCTTACCATTGTGACAAAGTTCTTACCTTGCATTTGACCTCATCCGTATCAAGCAGATTTATTAAGACTTCAAGACCTCCAACATCTCTAATTGCCAGCTGACAGGTCTCTTGAGCGAGGTTGAAATCCCTCATGGAACACAAGGCAATTACAGTTGCTGTCTGATTTCCCCCCTAGGAAGAAGACACGATGCCATATAAAGGTTAAATAAAGCCACATTCCCACACAGACAACTCCGCGAGCTAGGAAACGAGTCTCCCCACACATGGCACATAAAATTTTTAAAGTTCTCTGAGTGGGTTATAATTTGTTAAATGAATTATGGTGAGCAAAAGCATGGAAAAGCCATAGCAAGCATCATAAAATGTTATTCCAATTAAGCGCCAACATTTCCAGTGGGCTTCCTTTAAACAGCTACAACAATGGGTGATATTAAGGCATTAAATAGAGTCCAGGGGCACAGCTTAAGAGAACAACTGAAGGACGGAAGTTGTATATTCAGGTGGTAAATGGTCCTCCAGTCCTTGATCAGTTGCACTGGGCAGTACAATCTACATCTGAAAAATGTTCTTACTAAGATTGTACATTTGGTCTTTGCTGAGTTTGCTGACATACAGTTCTAAAATCTTTGTGATCTTCAAAGTGATAAATGAGTTTGACACACTAGGATTCTGGCTGTCCTCAAGAGGTAACCACCAGGGTTGGAAATTGCAGCTTTACCAGTAAGCCTTGGGAAGGGAAACAGGCCTGGAGGTTAAGTTGGTCACTAATGGCCAAAAATCCATCAGTCTCCATATGAAGTCTCAAAAAAAAAAAAAAATCAAAACAAAAAAAAAAAAAAACAAAAAACAAAGAACATGGTATTCCTGGGGAAGGAGTAATACGCCAAGAAAGGGCCAAGAAACTCTGCCCAATATAGCTCTTCATGGGCTTTGTAGCACTCTTTGAATAAACCTGTGTGCTGATTAATTTTTAGGAAGTTTGTACAAGGTAGGGTCATCTGGGAAGCAGAAAACTCAACTGTAAAAATGCCTCCATTAGGGTGGCCTATAAGTGTGCCTGTGGTGTGTTTCTTGTTAATGACTGAAGGTTGATGTGAAAGGGCCCAGCCCACTCAACACCTGTGGTGCCACTTCTGGCAAATGGCCCTGGGTTGCATAAGGAAGCAGAGTAAGCAAACCATGAAGAAGCCAGTAAGCAGCAGTCCTCTATGGCTTCTGCTTTAGTTTCTGCCCCCATGTTCCTGCCTTGAGTTCCTGCCTTGAGTTCCTATCACGGTAGACTGTAAGCTGTAAATCCTTTCCTCCCTGTGATGCTTTTGGTCACAGTATTTACTACAGCAATGTAAAACAAACTAGAACGAACAGGGAGCATGTTTTCCTGAGGTCCGTGAGCTGTTCTAGAAGATTCAACAAATGTGATGGGGGTGTTGTGAGAATCCTATATGTAACCAGAGAGAACAGGGGTCACAGCTGACCCTGTCATAGGCATCAGAAGCTTGAGGCCATCTTGGAGACCCTCCTCCACTGGAGCCACTCACAGTTACTGAAGAGGCAGTCCTCTGTAGGGTAGAAACCCTCACACTCTGAAGTCACAAAAGTCTTCTATGTTGACTTTCAGGGGACAGTAGAGAAAAAAACACTTGTCCTTCATACATATACATATATATATATATACATATACATATACATATACATATACACATATACATATACATATACATATACATATACATATACATATACATATACATATATATACACACATACACATGAAAAAGTCTTATAGAGAGGAAAGGGAAACTTCGTGGACAAGAGCAGAACAGTAGGACCCAAAGTAGGTGCAGAAAGGGCTGTGGTGAAAAGAATTTAATTCTATAAGACTTGGTAATGCAAGAAGGAAGGAGAAGCTTCATGGCCGCGAGTACCTTAACGACACAATAGAGAAAGTCACTGAAACTCGTCCCAGGTGCAGGGAAGCAGCAAACTGCCCTTCTTCACAATCGAAAACAGAACAGCTGAGTTATGAATGAGATAAGGAGAACCTTGCTTCCATGAAGGGGTTAATGGCACTGCAGAGTGGGCTAGTCAGCTTGGATATGGCCTCTCTCTCCACAGGTGCCTTTTGACCAAAGGACACAGCAAGAAGGCCATTACCAGATGCCAATACCTGGTACTGGATGATGTCTTAGCCTCCAAAATGGTGAGGGATACATGTCTTTTCTTTAGTAAGTCCCAACAGTGTGTCAACGTGGCATGAAGCAGGCTGACAGATGTAGAAAACATAGAGTACACATGTGTATTTACATCTCAAAGCATATTTATGGAGCACTTATATTGTCTACTTGTCCATATTTTACCGTATGAATATAAAAATTGGCAAACAAACATACACTTTTATGTAATGGACAGTACATAAAAGCCACACAGAATCAAAACAGCAAACAGTAAGCCTCCTCTTCATATCACAAGCACGTAGTGCACAATTCCTCGCTGTGAAGTTACTACAACTTCTTACTTTTAAGACAAGATACCAAGAGGGAATTATTTAATGGTGTACATCAAAAGGCAAAGAGGGAAAGATTTGCATGCCTGCTTTCTTATTTGTTCTAAGAAAACGCCCTATGCTTCTTAAAGACTGACAGATGGTGGTGTTGTTGCTGACTGGCCATTTTTCTTCCCTTGGGGTAATCCAGGCTGTCCTTGTATAGAGAGCAGTTCACTACCTACATGTAAATTATGTTTTTCAGCTTCTTCTTTCTTCTGGCTGTCAAGAAAAATGTAGCCACCACTTACCCACAGCTGGCTTTAAAATATAGTATAATAAACCCTTTTCTCCTTATATTGGGTTAGTAACTCCAGTACTTGAGGGCACAATACTGTCAGGTATTACTGATTTCTACTTTCCATCTAGAAAACAAAGGCAGAATAAAAGCAGTAACCACTGAGAGGAGTATGCACGTCACCCAGTCCATCATCAGGTCAAGGAAGCAAAATGACACACAGAAGTGGGGCGGCATCAGGAGGTCCCAGGAGGGTGCGGAGGCTTCAGGCCAGCATCTCCTATTGGGGTTTGGAAAGTCAAACGGAGAGCTGCGGGTGGAGTGAGGTCTTGGGGGCAGTTCGGATGGTGTGACTGCAGGAGTGACGTTGACACAAGACAAGATCTACAGCCTCTTTCACAGCCAGGATGTCTTCAAAGACCCAGACTACACTGTTGGGATATTTTGGTTGCACATAATCCAGATTTTTTTCTGAAGAACTGTTGTTTTTCTTTTCTTTGGTGGAATTTTTGGGTTCACATTCTGTGCAGTCTTTCTGTGTTTTGTCCAATTCCCTTTACTGTCTCCTCCTAGCTTCTTCTCTACTTTTGAGTTTTCGCTAACACTCACACTACAATTGGCGGCATACATAGTTTTAAAAGCCATTTATCATAGGAAGTACCCACGAGGTGCGATCTTATATTTTCTCTGAATTATCTGTCTCCAGACCACTGTCAGAATCAAAGAATAGATTAAGATTTATTGGTGTGAAGTTAGAGCCTTATAGAAAAAAAATTCTGTAAATCAGCTTTTTTTCCCTGAAAATCTGGAAACATATTCATAGACTTGGGGGATTTTTTTTAGAACAGTTTTATATTAAGCAAAGTTAGTTTTTCCACATTTCAGGATTTCCTTCGACTCTTGTCACTGACCACACTCCCAGAAGGATTATAAATCTTTCAGAATGAATACCAGAAGATGGGAGCCAAAATAGCCAACTTACGGAGCCACAGATGTTGGCTGTCACCATTCTTCTAAATACCATCTTCATAAAGGACCTCGAGTGCCCACTCTGCGTTGTCCCGACCCCTGAACGTCTGGCCCAGCAGCAGTCACACATCTCCCTCTCCTCACAATTAAACCTGCTGCAAACAGTTAATTTTCACATTTTATCACACACTCTTGCATCTGTGGAGTTTTAAAAGCTGGAGAAAACATAGTAAAACATATTTTACTAGCTTCTGAAGGGTTTTCAGAAATGTATCCCATAAACTTTTCCATTTCTGAAATGAATGCAATTCTTTTGCTGGTTTGTCTCCGGCCCAGTTCCTGCTCAGGCTGCTCTCCAGCCTCTGTTTCCTGCAGTTCAGATTTCCTTCTTCAACCAGAAGGTGTCTGTCCACTGTCACCATCAGCTTGCAACATGCAGAGCTAAAATAAGTACCATTCTCTTGTGCACCTTCTTGGCCTCTCCTTGCCTTTTTTTAGATATAATTTTATTATAAATACTAATCTGGTTTTTTTTGTTTGTTTGTTATGGTGAGTATTGACAGGGCCCCTCTCATACTAAACATACACTATGGCTACAATTTCAGTCTATGTTTCAGTGGGACTGAAAGATGTTACACCCTGGTCATGGGAACTGCCATGTAATAAAGAAATAAAAAAGAATTTCTTTCATTCCCTTACAGTGAGCAAGTTGTGATTGGTCTACAGTAAAAGCAACATCTCTTTCGTGCATGGGTATGGACGTTCACATGCGTGCAAATGCGAATGTGTGTGCATGCACGTGGAGGTCTTTGTGTGTCTTCCTCAGTCTCCCTTCATCTTATTGAATCAAGATCTCATACCTGGTTGTACCAGTTCACATACTTTGGGTTACCAGTTTGCTCTGGGATCACCTGACTCCACCTTCCAGATACTGGGAGTTTGGACAGGCCTCCAAATTTGCCTGGCATTGACATAAATGCTATGAATCCTAACTCCTGGCCTCATGCATGCATAGCAAGAACTTTACTTCCATTGAGCCATCGCCCAGCTCAACACTTCTTTTTGAATGGCAGAAAGGAATGAAGATATTTTTCTAAACAATAAAATCTTTGAAATAAGGAAATATACTATCTGTGGTACAGTTTAATGCTCCCTCTTACTGTGTTTGAGGAAAAAAATAAACTTTTGGTATGTTGAGATAAATAATATTTCAAGCTGCCTCAAATCGTTTTGTCATCTTTGATTGGCCTGCTCCCTGTTTGCCCAGCCCGATCATAAGCACTAAATGCGAGGAAATAAAACCAGACATGATCCTGGTCTTTCTGGGATGTAGGGAGTTAGTGCAAGAGAAGGAACTTTAATTTCTAATGCCCACATGAATGAAAAAAACTTATTATAAAAGTTTGCAAGTAAAAAAAAATCACACATTAAAATTAAACAAATCCAATGTCTACAAATCTCAGAGAGTCTCTGTATAGTTAGAATGAATGAAATGCTGTCTAAAACGTATCACAAGGCAGAGGTGTGGGTAGCACAGATGAGCCTAGAGGAAGAATGTCTAAACTGAAGTCTGGGTGGAAAGTAGGAGCTTTGTCTGGTAGCAGAGGATTGGCCATGGTATGTAAGCAAAAGCCCTGTGTGATGTAGAACACGGGCTGGTGAAGAGCTCTTACAGCCAGTATGGAGTAGCTCTGAGCGACAGTGTGGGACATGAACCCAAGTGGCCTAGAACAGCTCCTGTCCAGGGGTGAAGCTGAATGTCTTAATCTTTAATAATTTGAGACATGGTCTCCCCCTGTACCCCAGGCTAGACTTCAACTCACTGGCCAAGGATAGCCTTCAACTCCTGGTCCTCGTGCATCTACTTCCTTAACAGCCGGATGTGCTGTGGTGGTTATATGGCTAAATAGCGTGTGCTACAGACCTGGATGGATTTTATAATCTTCATTTCAAGATTGGCCAGCAGGAGCCAATGATATTTCTAAAAGATCGCCCCAGCTGTGGTAGCAGAAACATCTGGCTTACTATAAAGTTCCAGAGAAAAGAGGGAGACGAGAGTGGGAGGCTGAGTTGACCCAGCAGGGGACATAGAAATGAGTACGCTGAGTTTTCCTTTGTTCAGGAAAGGATACTGTACAATCAAACTGCAGAGGACAACACACAGGCAGGGTCCTCAGTGGCACCTATTGTCAGGGAGCCCTCAACCCAGTGAGACAGTGAGGAAAACAGAGACATGATCCAATGCAGAGTGCTCTCGTGTTCCCGTCCCCACCACCTGCAATTAAGAGGCGGAGGAATCCTGCTAAAGCAGCCATGCAGCCATCACAGCGCATGCATCTGGCCCTAGATAGTCTCAGCATTTTCCCTTCGAACGCCCCACTCAGAAATAAAACAAGTGAAGCCCTTTCAGTGTCTGCTCGTTAATGATGACAGAGGGCCCGGTGCCCGGCAGAGCTTGGAGACGCCCGGGATCAGAAATAGCAAAAGGTATTCAAGGGACTGGCAAATGACCAAGTGAGTCAAAGCAGTAAAATCCCTTGCTCGGCCTTCTGTTTATTTGCAAATCTATTTTATGCTGATGAGTCAGCACTCGTAAACCTAAGACTGGACAGAACCCCAAGGAAAAAGAGAAAAGAGTGTTTGTTTTCTTAAAAGGGGAAAGAAAAGTGTGTGTTTGTGTGCTCGTGTGCATGTGTGTGTGTGTTTAATGAAAATTAGATTCCAGCTCTCCTTGCAGAAGCTTACTAAAATTTTACTTGCAATGGGTAGACAGCGACTCGAGGATTCTACATTCTACATGCATTGCTTTAAAATAGCCATGGGACATTTATGGAAACTGACAATTTTCACGTTACTGACAGTTTGACACATTACTGACTACAACATGGATAAAACTGTACAAATGTAACTGCCTTCCTAAAAAGTTATAGGAGAATGAGCTCAAGAATTACAATATTTAATAGAAGAGTCCAGTAAAGTAGCTATACGCAAGGATAACACTGAAAATGAGTGATTCTACACTCCTGTCCCCAATATAATAAACCAAAATGGGCAATGTGAAAATAATCCCCACACTGATATTAATAACAACAAAATATCTCTGAATAAATCTCACGAGAAATGTTTTCTTGTATATGGAGAGGAAAGCTGGGAAATATAGTAAGATATAAAATAAGAATAAATTAGAGGGTCACATCAGGCTTAAATGAGGTGATTCAATGTTATTAAAATTTTAATTCACTCAACAGTAAGTCACATATTCATGTAAATCAACCAAAATCTTAAGCAATTTTTTCCCTTTAAACATGACTCCTAAGTCATTATAAAGATGATCTGAGGGGCTGGGGATTTAGCTCAGTGGTAGAGCGCTTACCTAGGAAGCGCAAGGCCCTGGGTTCGGTCCCCAGCTCCGGAAAAAAAGAACCAAAAAAAAAAAAAAAAAAAAAAAAAGATGATCTGAAGCCAGTCCTGGTGGCAAATCCCAGTAATCCTTGAACTCTGGAGGCTGAGACAGGAGGATCACGGGTTTGAGACCAATCTGACCTATAGAGAGTGATGCTGTGGCAAAGCAACAACAAAAATATCAGAAATGGAAATATACAAAAGTGAGCGTTTAAATATTTAAGACAAGCAAATGCTAAAAACTGTGTAGTGTGGAAGTAACCTAGCAACAGCCAGGTAAAGCAGACAAAATTCCATCGACGGTGTCTACAGCATTGGCACAAGGCCACAGGGAGATGGGAGTGGGTGAGCCAATAGTCAATGTGGACAAATAAAGCAGGAAAAAGAGTTAGATGCTTGCCTACTGTGCGCGTCAGTGGAATCCAAACACGTTAGATCTGGGCTTACTTCTAAAAGTTGAACAACTGTTTCTCATACTTGGCTGGGCATGTGTCTCCAGGTCTGAGAAATTGTCTTGTGTTGCTGACAGTGCCCTCTGTGCCTTCATGATGATATTCTGTGCAGAGGCAGTGGAATGGATCCAAGGGACCGGTATCTTCTGTACATGGAAGGGCAGTTGCACAGACAGACTCGCAGCAGTTGTGACAATACGCACAAGACCTTTGCAAGCTCATGTCACATGAAACACCAGCCTGGAGAGGGAACGGTGGCACCAAGTGCCTCTCCTAGCTAAGGAGCTGGCGGAGACTGATAGATGCTGGGGGAAGGATTCCATTTTCTTTAAGGGTATAGCCCATGGTAAGATGTCAATGCTCCAAATGAAAGGCCACACATCAAGAACATATGAACAGTACAAACTGTACTTGATGGGTCTACAAAGTGGAAAGGGACATAAAGTTGGAGAGTGAGCAGGAAGAGCTGGATCTGTGGGGTTGGCCATGGAAAGGGGCACGAAGCTGCATGGGTAAACAGAAGGAGATTGTTCTGTAGGGGGTTGGCAGAAGAGTGAATATGATCAAAAGACATTGTATGGAATTCTCAAAGATGATAAAACTGGGAAAAAGAAAGGTTAGTGACAGAATAAACTAAAGCAAGATAAAACTTGAATGCACACACAAATGTCTACAGGAAGTAAAAATATTTCTGCCATCTTTGACCAACCTTGAAAAGCCTTCTTAGCTTCTGCTGCACAAAACTCCTGGGCCACAGAGAACAGACTAGATGCTTATCAGTGAAACAAGTAGTGAGTAAGGCAGCTCGTGATACACTGACAGAAAATGCCAGCAATCAGTGGAGTAGCCGAAGGGTTAACTGTATCACTGAGAATAAAGCAGCACAAAGAACAAAGGGTGAAGGTATGATAAAATGATGTATGACAAATGACAGCAATTAGCAGCATTCTCACTGGCCAGCAATGTGCAAGCCCAAAGACAACTGGCTGAAATAAAAAACCCAGAAAATTCATGACAACTTGTAGCAATAGATTTCCCTGCCTGGTGAAGGATCTCATTGTTCTGGGAATATTTTTAAAGACTGTCAGTATCCGGACCCCATCCCAGACCAATTGAGGCAAATTCATGTGATCAGCCCCTGGGCCTCAGGGCTGCTCTTTGTTGGTTTTTATTTTAACACCCCTGGATGATTTAATTCTGAATCAAGAGTAGAAAATGCTAGTTACACTGTAGAATACTGATACAGGCTTACTGCAAGGAGCTAATAAACTTTCTGTAAACTAAACCTAATTCCATCATTAGTTCCTATTAAGAGAAAAATAATTAAGCCTTCTCAAACTTTAGGGGGCCACTTCTTCCCTTCTGAAAATAACTTTATTGGCTCTGGGGAAGTGGCTCACTCAGTGAAGGACCTTTTGCACAAGCACAGGGACGTGAACCTGGAAGCCCAGAACCCATAGAAAAACTGTGTATGAAGCCTGTGACCTCTACACTAGGACCAGGGCGAAGCCAATGAGAACCTTGGAGCTCACTGACTAGCTAACCTACTGAAATCAGTGAGCTCTGGGTCCAAGAGAGAACCTGTCACAAAAAAAAAAATGAATGTGGGAACAGAAACAACTATTGACTTCTGGCCCTGTACACATGCATACCTTCACATGTGCATGCATGCACACACCAGTATGAACACATCGTGTACATGTACACTCACAAAACTAAAACTTCGGGGGGATAACTTGATATGCAAATGTTTGCATATATTTAATATTCACAATTTGATGATCTATGTGGGTGTCTGGGGTAGGTGCCAGGGATCCAACCTTGGATCTTCATACTCATGGGACAAGTACTTGATTTTTTTTTGAATGCAGTAGTATTGTAGAATTCCTACTGAGCTTCTTTTGAAGAAAGGGTATCTCGGTTTGTTTTTCTGTAGCTTCCATAAACTACCCTAATAAAATCAATTTAAGGGATAAGAGGTTTATGCTCCAGTCAAACTGTATAGACTACGAGGTGGCAGCTTGAAGCAGCTGATCACATCACACTTGCAATCAGAAGAGGAGAAAACAACGTGTGTTCTCGACTCACTCTTGCCTTTATCAGTCCAGAGTCCCAGTCTAGAGAATAGAGCCACCAACAGGGAATCATCCCCCTTCAGTTCACCTAATCAATATTATCCCCTACGGGCATGCTCATTCGCCTGTCCCTGCCAGTGATTCTAAATCTCCTTAATTTGACAGTTGACTTTAGCCCCCACACAGCGTCTACCTTATAGTCCAGGTTGGCCCCTTGAGCTTGCTGTGTAACTTAGGCTGACCTTGAACTCCATCTCTTGCCTCAGCAGTCTGAGTGCTGGGATTATAACTGTGCACCCGTATACATGACTAAAATGTATTGACATCTTATTTAAGTGAGCACTTAGACACATCAGACAACTCCCCATTAAAGCTATCAGGAATTTGTATTCTCTATTCGTTCCCACACCGCCTTTTAAAGAATCCATCCCACAGAAATAGTGCATGTATCTAAAGAATGCATCCAGTTGAAGTATAACCAACCAGAGTAAAAATAAGACATTACCACTATGAAAAGTGCTAAACAAATTAGTGTCTGCCCATAATTAAAATTTATACAGCAGTCAAAGGGACCCAACCCAAACACAATATTAAATATAAAAAGAAAAATGGAAGCTAACCATGATGGTTTGCACCTGTAACGTCAGCAGCAGTATTGCTCTTAGTTCACAGACAGCCCAAGCTAATATTGAGTTTCAGGTCACCCTGGTCTAATGAGTAAGATCTGGCCTCAAAAAGCAAAGAATAATAATAATTATTATGAAATATCTGTAAAGAAGTCTTCATTGACACAGCTTGAATTTTCATAGTGAACATACACTAGTTTACCATTTCTATAATTCTAAGAGTTTAAACCAAAGAGGGAATATATATATACATATATATATATACATATATATGTATATATATATATATGTATATATATATAAAACCAACATATGCTGCTGTGGTTTTGAGCACTGCAGAAACATTGGCAGGCCATGGCAGACAGCCACACCCACCCAAGGCTGGGAAAGGAGCCACAGCCTTGCTAGCACAAATCTCAAAGACTAGTGGACCAGGAAGGGACTCGACACTCCTATTTTCTTGCAAACACACATTATCTACTAATGATTATGGCAGACCTGTCTATACACAGATGTAAAGTACATATTCTATAAAAGTATCTGTAACATGAAGTCAGATTTTTAAAAAACAAAAGCAAAGCAGTCCTTCACATTATACAAACTGGGAACCAGCCAAAATTTTTTTTCTCTAACAGAACAGATTTTGGTCAGAGAACACTTTCAGGAACAAGTGTGGTATAACAGATACATCAGGGAGTGGATTTCATCAAAAATCCATTAAAAGTTCACATCATTACATATAACTGTCTTAGATATCAAAATTTTGCAATACAAATGACTTATAAATAACTACCTGTTCATAAGTGGATGCAGAACGAATGAATGAATTAGTAAATGAATCAAAGCCCAAGGACTTTACCTGAGGTTTCCATTTCCTGTTAGGGAGAGAGGATGCTGGAGATTCCAGGGCCTTGAGCATCCTAAGCAGCGTGTTCTAACACTTGTAGGATGTTTGTGTGTGTGTGTGTGTGTGTGTGTGTGTGTGAGAGAGAGAGAGAGAGAGAGAGAGAGAGAGAGAGAGAGAGAGAGAGAGAGATTTTGATCATGGTTTTTGAGATGGGGTCTTGCCACATTGCCCTCACTGGTCTCCAATCCCTGGGACAGAGCGAGTCCCTGACATTGTCAGCATATGGCCCTGTGCCCAGCTGAAAATTTTTCACATTGCCACTTTTAGCAGTTAGGCTGATGTGGTGATATGACAAGTACTCCCGGTGGTTTCAGTGGTTCTGAGTCAGTAGCTCTGTATAACCAAGATCACTTCATTATTCTGCTACCTTCCCCCCACTTATGACAGACAAAAGGGCAAAGAGGGATGAACCCCTGAAAACTGAAAATGTTACTGTTCCTTTGTGGAGTGCAGAGTCACCACTGGGGAGGCCTCACTCCTGCCTTCATCACATCCTTAGTGAACAACACAAAACAAACAAACAAAAAAAAAGTCCTGATGACATCATTCACAACTCCAGGCAACACAAAGTGGGAAGATAGAATTGACTCCCACCAGTGGTCCTTTGACCTCTATATTTACCTTGTGCTTCCTGCATGCATGCGTGTTTAGACACATGTGTGCACACACACAGTAATCAATTAATTACATTAAAAATTGCAATGGGACAGATTCTTTTTCTGGCCATCATGAGCTTACAGATAATGCTCATGTCATGGAACCCCAAAACTTACATTTATGAAAACATAAATGTAGACTGCCATGTAAGATTTTCATAGGTAATAGGATTTAAGCATAATTGCTAACAGGTAACATCAGGGAAAGAGGACATGTGTGCCTGTCAGAGACTGACATGGTAATGTCTTCATTACACTCCAATATATTTTTTTAATCAGGCTCTCACTGAACGAAAGCTCAGTCTTTTGGTAGGAATGATTGCCAGGGACTCTGCTTATCCTCCAGCAGTGAGCTTCCAGGGCTATGGCACTCTAACCAGCTAGGGACTCAAACTCAGAACGCAATCACTAAAATATCTTTCCAATTTAAAGACACAGAAGACTTTCTACTCATGTTGTCTCCGGGTGCTGATTTTTTAAAAAGTGTCATGCATAATCTTAAAAATATTGCTCTGGACAGCAACGCTCTTCTAACAGCTATAGTTTACTGGGTACATGAATAGTGACCACGGCTTTCCATTTTCAAATGGCCCTTTTTAACTGTACCACCACTGTTCTCACTCCCTTAAAAACCTCGTCAAAGAACACACCAAGTCTACCTTCCAAAAATGAATACCAAGTCCCATTATAAGAGTCTCCTTCTTGGCCTCTCACTCAGATGAAGCTATGCAAATGAGAGAGAAGATGGTGAAGCAATGTCTACAAGCCTCCTGGGTCCTAGGTTTCTTGACAGTGAGACAGAATCACCAGGCAACAGGCAATAAAGATAGAAGCTGGATGGGATCCCAGCCACAGCCACCTTCTGTGTGGCCTGCAGCAAAAGGATTTCTCAGCTTTTCCACCAATGAAACAGGGATCAAACCTTCTGCCACTCCAAACCTAAGACACAAGTAATGGGAATGGAATTTAATTAAGTGTAATTGATTGCAAAGTACATCAAATTCCTATGATGAAAAAAAGAAAAGCATTTAACTCCCCATTACCACTCAGAACTTGTTAACCAGTTGAGAGCTCTGTGTGTGTGTGTGTGTGTGTCTGTGTGTGTGTGTCTATGTGTGTGTGTGTGTGTGTGTGTGTGTGTGTGTGTGTGTGTGTAGGAACAGGGTCCCAGTAAAGCACTGCAAACAGAGATTTCAACTGGAAATGCATGTCTTGCCAAGAACCCCTCTTCAGAGAGCCCTGTATGTCTCCATTGAAGTGACAGCCTAGTGGCCTTTCGGATAAGAACATCACTCTGAAGTCAGGCATCCTCCCCAGTAACCTAGGGGACTTCCAGATACCTTTTTCACGCTCTTAAATTCTAAACTTGTGGCTAGCGAATGGAACAGAAGAGTAACTGCCATGGCATCATGTGAAATGAAATGTATATGGGTGCTTCATGAATCTGTCGATGGAGAGTGGCCCTCTTGTGTACGACACTGATGAGTCTCTTTCCTCCAATGCAATCCCCTGTCACCAGTCTGATCTTTCACTCTGCTCCATTTTTCTTCTGCTTGCTACTGGATACATCTTTGTAAACTAAAGCTTTTGTTTTCAGCTGCCCACTCTCCTAGTAGAATTCTGCAGGGAAGGGGGACATCTGGAGAAATGGAGACCCCGCCTTGTGCTCCTCTATTATCCAATAAGCATGCAAGGGTCAGACTTCTGAGTACAGCACTTCAATGTCTCCAACACTGCATCTTCACATCACCTCACTGAGCTTAGAGCTGAGGTCAGAGTGGTGCACACATGCTCTCCCTAGGCAACAGCCCCAGTAAACACCAATAGGTGAGCCAAACGTCATCCCAGTGCCCAGAAACCCCTACAAACTACCAGAGAATCAGCCAAGCCTGTAACATCACCCTCTTCACTGTCACCCATCACGCCCTGGAGGTAATCTCATTGCCTTGGTTTTCTCCTCTATTTAGAGCCAAATTCTGTGCATAATCCACATAGAAATGAATTCCTACAGAATTTTATTCTTGGCTAAACTCACTCATTCTTCATTTAAGGCCACGTACATTAATGTGTTTCCAAGGCAAACCTCTGTATTTCTACCTTCCTATTCTCCACCTGGCCTGTATCCGAGATTATCTATCTGTATCAAGTTAATAACCATTCTTGTGAATGATAAACCCTCTTTTCCAAATGAATGCTTCTCATATTTCAGGAGTTTTTGCCATATACCATGTTTAGAAGGGAATCAAATAACATCACTGTGATGCTAGCGACTCAGAAGAAACATAGAGCTCAGACGTTAGGAACATGTAGCCTCTAAGTATTGCAAAAAATCTTTTTCTTGAAAGATTTTAAAGTACTCCTGGCCAGTGGAGGAAGAAGTATCTATCCCAGGAGAGCAGATGCAAAGATAAAAATGTATCTCTAAGGAGAAAGGGGCTACAAGAGGGAGCAGGCAGAGCGAGGAGAGTTATCCCCTGAGGGGCTCTGACTGAGGGACAAGATGAGCTCCTGTGAATGGGCTGAGATGAAGGACAGAGCAGCAGTACACTAGTAGCCTCAACCTCCCTTGCACCATCATTTAGGCAGAAGTTCAAGGATCAAACTTGTGATCCTTAGCAACATGACCTTCGGATAAAGACATGAATTAAGTAGGACCTCTCTACTGAAGGCAAAGTTAATAAGTTGGACAAGGTGAGCCATCATGGAAGCAGAAGACAGAATTGCTTATCAGGAAGCCGGACTGAAAGTGAGTTGTGGAACTTCATTTAGATTAGAGCACAGTCCATGGCTATGCCACCCTGTACACACATGAACGCAGGAGTCAAGCAGGATTGACTTGATTAGCATTGGGTAAAGAATTGTGCAGGGACTCATCAGCTAGGCAGGCAAAAGAAGTTGGAAAGCTGATGAGAGAAAAAAATGCAACATATTCCTTAATTTAAAAGAAAGTGTGTTCTAAAATCTCAAAAGAAAAGGTAGGGGTGTGTGTGTGTGTGTGTGTGTGTGTGTGTGTGTGTGTGTGTGTGTGTGTGCATGTAAAGTTTTGCCAGTTTTAATGAATGTAGGTTAAAGCCAAATAATTGGATATCAACTCCCTTTTCTTATGTGCCAGAATCTGAGCTCATGGTGCTGGATAAATAATAAGTTACAGTTCATTGACTTGTTTCAATATTAATGAGCTCATCGATTTTTTTCATCATCATAGACACTTTATCCTTGGAGAACAGTAGACAGAGAGTCAGGGCAGCATTACCATTTCTCTGCTAGTGTAAGCCTACATTGGAGCCATAATTTTATAAATTAAAATGTCAGGTGTGTTTATTTTGAGATTACCGAGAGACATCCAATTTTGCATTTTAGAGACTTTTTAATATCCTTTTGTGTCTCTGTATAAAACAGTTACCTGTGTCCAAAAAAAAAATAAAAGAAAAGAAAAAAAAAACCTAGAAATCATTTGTAGACCTACTTTCCCTTTTATTGGCTATGTTAAGAGGTTTACCTGTGGGAGCTATAAGAATTCCAAGCAATTTAGTGTCTGGCCAAAAGTATCACATTTGCACACGATTTCCTGATGAATAACTTGTGTGAGCCTAAGTAGCACTTCATCAATAAATGTTTTCCTTAGCTGTTCTGGGGCAGAACCAGCACATCCCCGTTTGGCCCCAATGCTATGCGTGTTTATCCTAAGTAGCTGAATAACTCAAGGTAGCATTCTATAACCAGGCTATTAGAGACTCTGCTATAGTCCCAGCAGGATGCCATCTGGGAGCCATGCTATGGGCTCCCTTGCCCAGTGCCTTCCCATTTTACCCTAAGGGCCAAAATTCTCCCAGAATCATTGGCAACTGGCTTCTTTTTATTTAATGATCGTAAGTCTATCCTTCACTATATTAACCCAACTGTATTTTCCTCTTTTTATTGTTTTGCTAGAAATTGTAAAGCAAAACTTGACGGCCACCTGGGCGGGTGAACAATACTCCACACCAAACAACTCCTATGGCCATAATCATACACCATATTCATGGCTATCACTGCCAGCAAGGACTCTGTGCCAAGCACTCCAGATGTGCTGTGCTGCATTTAGTATCTACCATAATACTGACATGTGGACACTTCCCTTCTTTATCAGTGAGGAAACCAAGTTGACGAAAGTGTACCAGCCCACACAAAGCCACTGAGATGGGAAGTGGAATCCCACTGTTATCTTTCCAACATCGAAAGCAGTGCTTCTGCCTACCCCATTGCTCTGCCTCTTGGCTGTTCCCATGGCTCTGCCCCATCTGACTCTGCCTTTTCTCATGGAAAAACAAACAAACAAACAAAAAAAACAAACAAAAAAAAAAACCCCAGACTCTTGGAAAACATCAAGGTTCTCCTGCTCTTTTTCCAAAAGGCCATGTCTGAACCTGAATGGCTTGTATACTCAAGACGTTAGCCTTGTGGGCATTCACTGATGATATACTAAGAGTCAAGAAAAGATATCAGACATATGGCTGAAGCCAGTAATCTCAGCACTCAGAAGGTACAGGCAGGATATTCATAAGCACAAGGCCAGTTTATGTTAGTCACTGGGACTCTGTTCCCTCTTGACACAAGAAGGAAAGCGGGCTTGAACATCTCGGTATATGGGTCAAGGACCTGGCAATCCTGGAAATGCATCCTGTGCTGTGCAGGTGTCCCCTGGGCTCCACCAGCACTTTTAAATTCCCAACAAATGAGAATCTTCAAGATTGGGAAATGTTTTAAAAAATGACATTTGTAGAAAAAACCAGAATCTCCTCAAATCATACGGTATTCAATATTTTTCTTAATATTTTAGTCCCATGTTTTTAAGTCGTAAGAACCATAATAACAGAAAAATGTTGTTTGCTGCCTTGCCTCTGGGTTCATATTCCGCTCGCTTCTTATATAGCCCAGGCCCACATGCCCTGGGATGGCACTAGCAAAAGTAAGCTGGGCTCTTGTGCATCAATTAACAGTTAAGAAACTGTCCCTCAGACACACCCATAGGCCCATGCAATGGGGGCAAGTCTTCATTTGAGGTTCCCTCTTCCAGGGTGTGTCGAGGTGACAACCAAGATTAGCCATTGCATTTGCCCTAGAGAAGAATGGTTGGGCCGCAATTCCATTTTCAGTTACCTGAGAGCCTCCTTTTTGTTTTCTGCAATAGCTGTATTAGCCCACCAACCACACCTTTTCTCCATACCTTTTCCAGTGTGCATTGTCTTTAAACTCTCGACAACAGTCACTCAAGCAGGTAGAAGGGGCTGTCTCATAGCTTTGATTTTTCATCTCTCCGATACTTAGTGATATTTTTTGATGTGTCTTAACCATTTTGTAGGCTCACCTCAAAGAAATATTTAGCTAAGTCATGTGTCTCTTAACTGTTTTTTTTTTCTTGAAATTCAATTGAGTTCTTTTTAGCCCCTTATCAGATACATGGTTTGCAAATATTTTTCTCCTGTTATGGAATATCACCTCACTTTTATCTTGCCTTTGTATTCATTCAGTTTGATTCAATTCCATGTTTTTCTTTAATTTACTTTTCTTTAAATAATTGATTTACTTTATATCCCAATCTCAGTTCCCCTCCCTCTTTTCTTCCCAGTCCCTCCCTCTAACCTGCCCTTCCCCTATCTTCTAACCCTCCCTTTCTCCCCAGGAAAGGAAGGCCTCCCATGGATATCAACCAGTCTTGACATATCAAGTTGCAGTAGAACTAGAAGCATCTTCTATTGTGGCTGGAGAAGACAGCCCAGTTAGGGGAGATCCAAAGGCATGTAATGTAGTCAGAGACAGCCCGTTAGGAGTCCCATATGAAGCCCAAGATGCACAACTGTTATGTATGTATACAGGGGGATTAGGTCCATCTCCGCTTGGCATTTCAGTCTCTGTGGGCCCCTGCGGGCCCAGGGTAGTTGATTCTGTAGGCTTTCTTGTGGTGTCCTTGGCCTCTCTGGCTCCTTGAATCCTTCCTACCCCTCTCTCCATTTATTTTTCTGTTCATAATTGTGTTCTTGAAGTCATGTTAAAGAAAATTTTGCCTAGATTATTATACAACAGAATAGCTTTCCTTCTCTCTAATAGTTTTATAATTTTAGGTGTTCCATTTGCAGTTGTTTTGTATATGACGTAGAGAGTCCAATCTCATTGTATTGGTTGATTGATATCTTTCACATATCGGCATATTTGTGCATGATCTTGATCACATGAACCTGAATATATGTATTTGTGTATGTACATGTGAACATATATGTATAGACTAGAGGTTAATATAGGGTGTCTTTTTGAGGATTTCATACATGCCTTGAATGCATTTTGATCAACCTCCTCACTCCTCCATGTCCAATTCATCCCCATTCTCCCTCAATTCCTTCCCAAACAATAACAACAAAACAGAGTATGCAGTCCACTCACTGCATACAGCCATTGTATGCATGGAGACAGGACCATATATTAGAGCACAGGTAGCCTCTTGGGAGACAGACAAATTCCTCAAGAAAACTGACTCTTCTCGGAAGCCGTAAATTGCCAATTGGTGCAGTGGGTCTTCATGAGACCCTTTCCCAGCCACAAAGGGATTTTTGCTGGCTTGACCTTGTGCAGGAAGTCACACACACTGTGTGCTCACCTGTTCAACAGTCCCGTCGTGTCTTCACTGCAGTGATCTACTACTACTTCCAGCCCTTATGATCTTTACCCACAATCTTTGCTGATTACCTTTGAGGTTTGTGGGTAGGAGGTTTGATACAGATTTCCAATATAGAAATGGGCACTCTATAGTAAATTATTATGTGTACTTCAAACAGTTGTGGGTCTGTTTCATTTAACCACCATTTGCTGGATAAAGAAGCTTCCCTGATGAAGGTTGATGCACCCATCTATGGCTATAAAGACAAAAACCTAGAAGAAATTTTAATAATATATTCATTTATCAGAATAATAGTATTGGGTCCTGTTTAGTGCTTATGAACTCTCCAACCAAGGGGTTTTGATCCAGTCATTGGTAGTAGGCATAAGTTTCCTCTTGTAGGGAAGGTCTTAAATCCAATTAGAACATGTTTGGTTATTCCCTAACAGTCATGCCATTATTGAGCTAGTGGCACATCTTGCCTGGCCAGCCAGTATCATAGCTCATGGGGTTCACAGCTGGGAAGACTATTGATTTTTCTTCCCTGGTAACATGCATACAAAGCTTCAAAATGCTGAAAGTTAACCAGTAGGGATTAAGCTTCCAGATCAGTCAGCTTTAATTCTCTATATTCAAGTATATGGTCTCTGCAGTAATGGGGTCTTTATCATTAAGTTCTACAGTAACCAAGAGAATGGAAATAGTGGGTAATGTTTGGTGAGGGCTGCCCATGCGACCTAACTAACCAATAATTGGGCCCCCAGTGGAGGAGTTAGAAAGAGACTGAAGGAGCTGAAGGGGTTTTCAACCCTATAGGAAGAACAACAATATCAACCAACCAGAGCTTCCCCCCGCCTCCGCCAGAGCTCCCAGAGACTAAACTACCAACCAAAGAGTACACATGGAGAGACCCATGACTCCAGCCACATATGAAGCAGAGGATGGCCTTATCAAGCATCAATGAGAAGAGAGGCCCTTGGCCCTGTTAAGGCTCAATGACCCAGTGTAGGGGAATGCCAGGGCAAGGAGATGGGAGGGAGTGTGTGGGTGAGTAGGGAAACACTATCATAGAGGCCGGGGTGGGGGGAGGGGATAGGGATTCCAGAGGGGAATTCGAGAAAGGGGATAATATTTGAAATGTAAGTAAAGAAAATATTCAATAAAAAAGAAGTAATCCACAACTTGTACTGTGGTGTTACAATGCATGAGACAGGTATTTTCTCCCCATTATAAGCTAAGTCCATTTAAACTCTTCTTCCATTTGTATACAACGTAGGAAATGGAAGGTTTTCCTCCTATAGTAAGTTTCCACATGGACACTTCTCCCTCCTGTACTCCCTCCTCTGCCCTTCCCTGCTCTGCCCTCTCCTACCTTGTTTAACACTTCATTTTCTATTTCCACTTTATGGCTAAGCCACTTTCATGTCATCCCCATTCTCAGGAAAGCCCATGTCTCCTTATTTACTGCCTTCTATGGTTACTCCAATTTACACACATGTCTAAAGACTCAAACTAATATCCACATATGAGAGAACATGCAGCACTGGTCTTTCTGGGTCTATGTCACCTCACTCAGGATGACCATTTCTAGTTTCATCCACTTACCTGAGAATTTCATAACTTCATTTTTCTTAATAGCTAAATAATATTCTGTTGTAAATGTGTCACATTTTCATTATCAGTTGATTGATATCTACAGGTTGTCCATTTTCAAGTTGTTGTGAACACAGAAGCAATAAAGATTGGGAGAGTAAGTATCTCCACTGTAGGATATAGTCTGAGTTAGTCAAGGTTCTCTAGAGTCTAGAACTTATGGAATATATATATATATATATATATATATATATATGTATGTATATATTTGTGTGTGTGTGTGTGTGTGTGTGTGTGTGTGTGTGTGTAATGTATTGTCTGGAGTCCAAATAACCCAATAGTGGCCAGTGAGTAGGAAGTCTAAGAATCTAGCAGTTGCTCAGTCCCAGGCTAAGTATTTCAGCTGGTCTTCTGTATAAACCAGAATCCTGAAGAAGTGGGTTCCCAGATATGCTGGCAATTAAGTACAAGCATGCAGAGGAGGAGGAATCCTTCCTTTTCGCATTGTTCTTACATAGGCCTCCAGTAGAAGGTATGTCCCAGATTAAATATGTGCCTCAAAATCTTGATTAAAGGTATATATTGATCCAGATTAAGAGCCTGCATCATCCCACCTCAAGATCTGTATCAAAAGCCTATGTCTTCCAGCTTCATGATCTGGATCAAAATCATTGTCTCCCAGACTCAAGATTCAAGTTACAAGTGTACAATTCATTTCTGGATTGTAGTTCATTCCAGATATAATCAAGTTGACAACCAAGACTAGCCATCACAGTGTCCTTTGGGAATATACCCAGGAGTGGTAGAGCTGGTATGAACTTCCAAATTGATTTCCCAATGGCTGTACCAGCTTTCACTCCTACTAGCATTTTATCATGGGAAGTTTGTATTTCTCTTCTAATTTATTAGATATTTTTGCTAGGCATAATATGGAAATAGTGGTACTTCAGAACTTGAAATACATTGTTGCAGGTCCTCTAGTTTTGACCATTCTGTCAAATCGGGTGTTACTCTTATGGGCCCTCCTCTCTAAATGATTTATGTTTCTCTCTTGCAGTTTTCAGTGCCTTTTATTCTGCACTTTTACTTGTTTAACTGTAATATATCATTGTGAGTTTCTTTTCTGTCCCTGTCTATTTGTAAATCTGTAGGTCTCTACTATGTAGCTAAGTATCTCTTTCTCTAGATTTGGGGACTTTTTTTCTTTTCCATGAGAATACTGAAAATGTTCTCCAAGCCTTCCCTGTGGTACTGCTTTCATTATATGCTTAGCATCTGAAAATTAACTCTCTTATGGTGTTGTGGAGTTCTCCCAGCTTCTGTTCACTTTTTTACTAATTTCTCACTGACTTTTACTGAGTGAGCAAATTCCTCTACCATACCTTCTAGCCATGAGTCTCTGTTTCCTATGTGAACCACTGTCCTGAGAATTTCCATTAACGATTTTATTTTTTTCATTTCCAACATCATTTCAGTTTCACTTTTCAGAAATTCTCCCGATTAAATTCTATTTTCACGTCTTGGATTGATTTTCTTCTATTTTTCACCTCCTCACTTATGCTCTCTGCTAATATGAACATGTCCTCTCTGAGCTTGTTGAGCGTGTTTATAAACAGTCTTTGGAATTCTTTCTCTGGAAGTCCTTCCAAGTCATTTTCATTAGTCATCATTAATATGGGATGGATAATTTTGGAGGAGTCTCATTGCCTTTCTTGGCTTTCCATGTTTGTGTTGCTGTGCACACTGGAGGATTTTGTTGGCTGTACCTATTCATTTATTCTTTCTTCTTTGTTCAAGCCACCTTTGTTTCTTTCTGTGCATGCATTTACATTGTTCAGGAGAGGACCAGGTCACTGACCAGGTCAGTAGGGTTGAGATGTTCGTGTTCCTCTATGGGACTGACGTAGGAAGTTCTAGTTTGGCATCACAAGCTTAATCAGGGGAAGCTGAGATCCCCTCCTTGCTGAAGGAGTCCATGATGACTGGGTTCCTGGAGTAGGATGATGTAAGGTATATTCCACAATCATTCCTACAGGTAGTCTGACTACCCAGCTTGTTCTGGGAATTCTGTCATTTCCTCGCATGCTCTAGGTTGCTCCCAGCCCTCACACTTGTGCATCAAGCTCTCCATTGTGTTTACAGCCCCTCTCATTTCATCCATTTGCATGTATGTCTTCAGTTTCTCCAATACAAGTGACTAGAGTATCCTTTCCTCATTGTAAGTATTTTAAAAAAACATTTCTATTGGTTCACTGGGAGTTTTATATCATGAAGCCCAATCACAGTCCCTTCCGAGTTCTTCCATGTTCACCCTGCCTTGTGACCTTCCTCCCAAAAGTAAAAATATAAATAAATAAATAAAGTAAAACAAAAGCCATCTTCACTAGAGCAGGATCAAATCCTTAGTGGCCTGCCCCTTAAAGACAGCTAAGTCCTTCCCCTCCCACACTTCCTCCGAAAGCCATCAGTTATGGAGAGGCACTCTTCAGCCTCTCCAATACCTGGCTCTATTCTGTTGCCTTGGTCACCATGTCTCTTAGAGTAGTATCCTGATATTTTGACTGGTATAGCTTTAAATGTAGTCAGGTAAAAATAGTAAAATATCTTATCTGCTGACCTTAATTTGATTTAGCCATTAAAACTTGATTCAAGGAATTAGAATTTAGATTAATTATGCTCAGTAGGCTCTTTTCTCATTTCAGAGCAGAAAACTTCAGGCTTCAACACTTACTTTCTTTGCATTTCTTTTGTTAAATTGCTCACAAAGAACAAATTTAATATGCAATATATAATATTGTAAGTAGACAATGGTAAATGACAATGAATATTCCTTGAGTCATGCAAATAATGTGACCTTCCTGTCTCCTAGAAAGGCTAATAAGGGTACATGGAATCACCTGTTAAAACTGGAAACACAGATCCAAATTTCAAATGTAAATATTTATTTTGACTTATTTTCTTATTTTTTGAATCCCCACTAACAGATTTTATTCATAGCATACTGGGTATATAAAATTACTGCTATTTTATATAGAGTATGTTTTCTGTGTGTGTAGTATTTATGTATATGTATAGAGGCAAAGAGTTGACATCCCAACAATCAGTATATCATGTCCACTTATTCTGTAACTTATTGAGAATTTCATGTATGAGTACAGTGTTTACATTATTTCCACCCCTCCTCCCCCCAGCTCTAACATCCCATGTCCCACTTCTTCTCAGATTAATGACCCCCTTCTCTACCTATTGTTATGTGTGTATATACATAACCAACTGAGTCCATCTAGCGTTGCCCATATATACATGTGTTTAGCACTGATCTCATTGGAACTGAATAACTTACCACAGTGTGTGACCCTGAGGAAAGCTAAGTCTTCCTGTCTTAGTAACCACTGGTAGCCTACATTTCCCCATCTAGAAGCGAGAGCTAGTGCTGTCACTATGTGTCATGTTTAAGCAACCATATTGTTCAGATTCCATGGGTACAAAGTCCATTTCATATCTATGACACATTATTTCACTGCTGGTGCCCTGCTAGTCTGGCTCTTACAATCTTTCTGTCCCGTCTTCTACAGTTTTCCCTAAGCCTTAGATGTAGGAGTTGCATTGTAGAGGTACCTAGGGGGAATGGGTACCCTGCAGTCACTTATTTTCTGTATCATGAACAGTTGTGGATCTCTGCTGCAAAAAGAAATTTCTATGGTTAAAGAATTAGACTTATCTGTGTGCATAAGAGTCAGTACATAGAGTAGGTAGAAATTATAAATGTCAGTAGTAGGTTCTCCTCTAGGGTCTGTGACCATGCCAGCCATTGGTAGTTGATGGGTTTATGGTGCCTGGCATGCATTCCTTCCTATTTCCCAGGTCTTAAGTACAATTATGCATTACCCTCTATTTGTTAGTTCCAAGTAAACGATGCCATTATTACTCCACTGGGATCATTTTGACAGGCCAGTAGCTTTTGCAGTTATAGGGTTTTCAGCTGAGTAGGATTACTTATTGTTTTTTCTCCCTTGGCTTCCACCTTTTGAGAGAGGCTCACTCACTGAATCTAGAGCTCACTGATTGGTTAACAAGCTCCTGAGGTCGGCCTGTCTCTACCACCGCCTCATGTGACAGATCTGCATAACCATGTCTAGCATTTTTTTTTTATGCTTCTGAGGTTCCAAACTCAGTCTTACATAACAAGCCCTTTCCTGACCTATTCATCAACTCCAGTCAATCAGTACTTATTTTTTGCAAGAATGAATCACGTTAATAGCAGAAACACATGGAGACACAAAAACAGATGCAAAAAAGCTAATCAGGCTGTGGTTGCTACTGTTCTGACATGGACCTGCCCTGGTACTTCGAAATGCCTGCCGTCACTGTCAGAGCATTGTACACTTGCCTGTTACATGAATTCCTTCTAACCAGTATCATCATCATGATTCACATCAGAGGAAACTGAGAACCAGAAGTCCCAAAAGATAATTAAAATATATTTTGTAATGTCTTCACTAGTATTTCTAGAGATTTGAAACTCAGAAAAAAAAAAAACCCTTTTTCTACTTCTGGCAGTTTTCACTAAAGGAACGCCCCTCGGAGGAGGGAGCTTCTTTTTCTTGCAGTTTTCCTCAGCTGTTTCTCGCCTTCAAGACCATCCATTCAGAGGGCCTTTGTCAGATTCTCAAAAGCGTGCACAAAAGCTATTTTACATGCTGTCTTGAGATGATGAGGCACTATCGTTTAAATAGCAATACCCTTGGCCAATCTGGCCAAAGATATGGAAACGAAGAAGAAAATATGAGGTAATCAAAATATTTTGTCCCATTTTTTCACCCATAGTTTTGGACTTCAGCTTTAAAGAAGGCTTTTCCAGAGCAGCCAGGAATGTTAATTTGGGCTGTGACAGCGCATTTTCCTTGCCCCTTCCTCCCTTCAAATATTTATATACCCCTTATGGGCTAGTCATCATGTAAGGTATTTTCATGTATCTTCTGACTAAAGAGAGACGTGGAAGTGAGCCATAGCTTAAGCATCTACTACGTGAGATGCTACAATACATACAAGTGAGGTTCTCAGTCCTGAAAAGTCATGTGGTACAGGTATGTCATCTACCTCGTTGCTTATGTTGTGATTCAAACCACAACTCTCCAATGGCCACCTACTAGGCAGTGACCCAGGTTTAACAATCTCTGAGCTCTTTCTACCACACTAAATGAAAATCACGAAACACAGATTACATCAACACTTGCTTTTGACCACAGTCATTCCTATCCTCCCCCACCCCCCCAACCCTGTCACACATACACACACACACCAGGAGAGAGAACTGGTACCAGTCAGGTCCTGCTTCACAAGGTCTAAGCTTGACTTGCTCAGAATAAGACCTTTTCTTTTGTATATGCAAATGACAAGTGTGGGACCATGAAAGGCACTCTGGTTTCCAGCTGAGCAAAGGCTTGAAACCCTGGTGACCCTGAAAGGGACAGTAGGTGTTTCACCTGACTCCCAGGAAAGCAGGCACTAGCTGCAGCCTGCCATAGATTTGTAGCCATCAGTCACATAAGGGCAACACTCCAAGCCCCTCCACGGGTAGAGGACAGTGACCATGGTCATGTAGTCTCAAGACAGATCTCCATTACAATGAGGTACCTAAAGGCCTGGAGGCTTAACCAATGAACTTTCCTTCCCAGACACTCCTCCTGGCAAAAGGTATTTAATCTCAGGCCCACCCTGAGAAGTGGGGTACGGTTTTACTCATCTACTTTCCGCCATGACAAGAAATGTCTTAAAACCATGGACTGCCTCTTTTCATTGGGATCCGCTATGGGGAGCCACAGAGAAGGCCTTCAGCCATCTAACCTCCCACTGAAGGCCTCCCTGTGCTCCCAGACCCGGCATCCGGAGCCTGCAGCCTACCACTGTCCAGCCAAGGACTATCCCTGTGGGACCAGCTAGAGCTCCTCCTCTTTCTCTCTTGGCCAGGGCTAGATCCAGCCCCACCAGCCCCAACTCCATTCTCAGTTCTTTTGCAGCATCCAGTGGCAACAGGATGCCCAAGAGCCTGAGAACCTGATGGCCCCAGCCTCCACGCAAACCTGGGGACCCCCGAACCAGCTCCAATTGTGTCCTGTGCCCCAGACTGTGCTTCCCCACCACCAGAGCGGTGTCCAGAGGCTGCCCTATGGCCCGATACCTGCCTGTGACAGTGTGGGATAAGCATGGTCAAACTTTCCATGTGGCTGAACCCTGTATTAGGGAGAACACGGGAACCATAACTCTACAACCGCAGTGTACACGGCTCTTACTTAAGAGGCATGTCATGTGTTTAGAAAAGAATTTCCACTAAATACTTTAAAGTTTTTCTTACCTTTAAGTATTTCACCAGCTTCTGAATCTGCCAGTATTCCGATGGGAGGTCTGCATTGGCTTCCTGGCGGTGGTCTAGAGGCTCCTCATCCTCCTCACTTTCTGAGGAGCTCTCACTGACGGTCTCCTCAACCTTCTCACCACCCTTACTAAGAACAGTAACACAAAATCCTCAGTGTTAGCTACAGAGTGAGTGGGCTGGAACGATAATACAACAACCCACACTCAAGCAGCAGATGACATCAATGCCTTGTGAGCCTCAGAAGAAAACCAGGAGTATTATTCATCACACACACACACACACACACACACACACACACACACACACAGAGGCACGCACGCATGCACACACGCACACAAATCCACCTGGAGCAAAGGCAATGCAGAGCTATACAAAGAGATGCATCCAGAAAGACTACAGACAAGTCAAAATGCTTAAGTAATCCACAGAGATATAGGAAAAGAGAGAAAGTGGTAGAGATGAACAGCAAACACCGTTTGAAAGGTCGCTTAAGTCTTAATACTGATCAGTACTCTGGAGAACAGAGGACTGTTGGCTGGAGTCAGGGCTGAGACGAGATGTGTCTATCAGGGGTAACGGGAGGGAACCCACGCGTGGGGAAGTTCTGTGTTCCGCTTGCTGTGTTCGTTATAGTATGGGGTGAATTTACCCCAGTGTGCTTGGGTAAATGACACACTCACAGAGCAGGGTCATGTCCTGGTGCTGGGACTGTACAGTGATGTCACTGAAGGAAGTTGAGCTGAGTCTATGAGTCTATTATTATTTCAAAATAAAAAAGCTTCCAAAGTTCTTAAACGCATTGAATAAATCTATTATAGTGAACTAAAAAGTAAAGCTAGCATCAATGCAGTCAGGGTCTTACGGGCTATGCTTTACACTGAGTGTGTATATGTTTCCATGAGTATCTCTCCCTTCTGTCTATCACCACTAGGAATACTAACAGCCAACCTTTTCAGTTATTTTGTTGTTGTTGTTGTTGTTGTTAAACTGAAAAGCATAGCTGGCCTTGTGTAAATTTTTTAACTGGGAATTACAATTGGGCATTGGAAGAGTCATCTATAAACAGAGAGAGACACAGACACACCACAACTTTGTTAGGACATCAGAACTAAGATAAGCTGGGAGTGCACACTCCACTGGGTTCTCCACGCTCTGCCTTACATGTGTTTCCTTCCTCAGTACGTAGCAAGCTCCACCTCTGACCCACACAACTGCATTAGAAGTGCATCCTAGAATATACTTAAAGCAGTACATCACACTCATTTTTACTGGCATCACTAGTAACCATCAGTGTGTTAAGTACCCTGGATCCCTGGTATTAAGGAGGCCTTTAACTGGCTTGGGAATTGACCATTCTGTGTGGGTAGCCATAAGGACACAGCCATACCAACAGAAACTTACCGAAGTAACTGCCCACGACCCGTGGAAACAGATGTCGATGACTTTTCTAATTTTCCTTGTTTTTCCTCTTGGCTATCCTTTGTAGAGCTTTTGTGGCTAAATAAATATATAACGAAACTGAGCTTTAGTATGCTGTGCTGGTGAATCATGACTCATAATAGATCATTTGTTCTTTGTAACTTAAATAATGTGGGCTTTTTGTTAGAGTAGTGGAAACAAGACTAATTTACTCTAGGAACTTCCGACAACCCCCAAATTTGAGTAGCAATGACGCACAGCAATGACACACATACTCACATACGCACATTGTATGTGATGTGTATATGTGAGTGTATACGCACATGTGAGCATGCATATGTGAATATGTGTTTGACAGGTGATGCATCTACATATACATGCATATTCCATATGTATAAGTGAACATGTGTGTGGATGTGCATTTGGAGGCCAGAGCCTGTATGTATATATGTGTGCATAGTGTGTGTGTGTGTTTGTGTGTGTGTGTGTATACTGTTCCCCAGCACGGCCACCTTTTATTTGAAACAGGGTCTCTCACTGGCCTGGGATCCAGCAAGTAGATTAAGCTGGCCAGCAAATTCCAGGGGTCCACCCATCTGCATTTCCCCAGTAGTGGAATTACAAGCACACGCCACCACATCTACTCTGTTTTGCTTTTGCTTTTGAGTTTTGTGAATTAAAGTTGGGTTTTCCATGCTCACAAGGCAAACACTTTACTGGTAGAGCCATCTTCTCAGCCTTTGAGTCTCGATACCTTTATCTACTTTATTCCTCATGTTTAGTGTTTCCACTGGATAATTTTATTCTATTCGACACAAACTAAAGTCATCAGAGAGGAGGGAACTTCAATTGAGAAAAATGTTTCCATGCGATTGGACTATAGAAAGGCAAGCCTGTAGGGCATGTTTAATTAGTGATTGATGAGGGACACCTCAGCCGAGAGTAGAGCCACCCCTGGCCTAGAGGTTCTGTGTTCTACAAGAAACAGACTGAGCAAGCAGCACCCTTCATGGCGTCTGCATCAGTTCCTGTCTCCAAGGTCCTAACGTGTATTGAGTCCCTGCATTCACTGCTTTTGGCAGTGAGCTGTTATCTGGAAGTGCGAGAGAAATGAACCCTTTTCCTCTCCAAGTTTCTTTTGGCTATGCTGCTTCCTCACAGCAATAGCAAACCGAACTAAGTGTCCTAGTATCCACTTTACATACATCTGTTAACACTGTTGAGCATCCATCCTTCTTATAGTATTAAATTCTGCTTACACTATTGCTACAAGAGTTGTCCTGATCAACTCCATGTGATCATAACCCTCTCCCTACTCTGACATGTTAACATTCCATGTTATTTCTCAGTGAATTTTAGTTTCCTTTTTGCCTCATACCACTTGCTCTTACTTAACCAGTGTTTTCCTCCCGTCACAGTAGTATAAGCACACATGCTCTTACCACTATGTTTTCCCTCTTGGGATATGTAAAGAAGGAAAAGAGAATCAAACAGGAAAGACAGGAAAACATATACTGTATTTTTCTAATATTACATACAATTCCAGGAAAAAATAGGCGAATATGTAGTTATTAAAGATGAATCAGAAAGTAAACAACTACTTACTCTTTGTAATCAACAGTTGCTCTCCAGTTTAAGCTTGGCTCTAATCTCTTGGTCATATGACTTTTCCCAAAGTAAAGCTTTTCAACTTTACTTTTCTCTGAGCCAGTTGCAGAAGAGGGCCCATCTTCTGTCTTGGGTTTCTCAAAAATCTGACTATCCTTCTGTTGCTCCTCATTAAATCTAATCTCCTTTATTAAAAAAAAATAAGAGTACTGGTTACAGTGACATCACCTCTCAAGTACTTAGTGCCATCTGAAGCTGAGGACTAGCTAACGCCAGATGACTCTCGTAGGAATTGACTTGCTGTGGCATAGCAACTCAATTTGAATAGGGGCAACTTCAAGTCCAAGACCTTATTTAAGAGTCAAGCTGAGGTCTGCCTCCAGAACAGACCATGTGCGACAGCTCTCTGTACCAAGATCCTGCAAGGAGAGAGCGGGTATCACAGAAGTACTGACACACCTGAGAGCACAGGTAAGACCACTACCTCTGATTAGAGCAACTTGTCCCAGAGCCCTCAGGACACAGGAACCTAGGAATAGTCTGGCACAGGATAATACTGGTTTCCATTTCTGCCTGGAGCAGATCCACTGTCATAACTCTCAATACCTAAATCCCACCATGAGAGAGCTGGTCTCCCAGGAGTGCAGATACACAGGCATACAGGAGGGTCAAACCACAGTGAGGGACAGCAAGATCACCTGACACCAGAGATAGCCAGATGGTGAAAGGCAAGCACCTAAGCAAAAGAAACCAAGACCACTTGGTACAATCAGAACCCAGTTTTCCCACCACAGCAAGTCCTGGATAACCCAACACACCACAAAAACAAGGTTCTGATTTAAAATCACGTCTCATAATGGTGTTAGAGGACATTAAGATGGACATAAAACACTCCCTGAAAGAATTGCAGGACAACACAGGAAACAGGTAGAAGCCCTTAAAGAGGAAATGCAAAAATCCCTTAAAGAATTACCGGAAAACACAACCAAACAGGTGAAGGAATTGAACAAAACCAACCAGGATCTAAAAAGGGAAATAGAAAAAAAATAAAGAAATCACAAACACAGACAACCCTGGAGATAGAAAGTCTAGAAAAGAGATAAGGAGTCATACATGCAAGCATCATGGACAGAATACAAGAGAGAGAGAAGAGAGAATCTCGGGGGCAGAAGATACCATAGAAAACATTGACACAAAAATCAAAGAAAATGCAAAACACAAAAAGATGCTAACCCAAAACCACCAGAAAATCCAGGACACAGGAGAAGATCAAACCTAAGGATAATAGGTATAGAAGAGAGACAAAATTCCCAACTTAAAGGGTCAGATAGTATCTTCAACAAAATCATAGAAGAAAACTTCCCTAACAAAAAGAAAGAGATGCCCATGAACATACAAGAAGCCTACAGAACTCCAAATAGATTGGACCAGAAAAGAAACTCCTCCTGTCACATAATAGTCAAAACACCAAATGCACAAAGCAAAGAAAGAGTATTAAAAGCAGTAAGGGGTTGGGGATTTAGCTCAGTGGTAGAGCGCTTGCCTAGGAAGCGCAAGGCCCTGGGTTCGGTCCCCAGCTCCGGAAAAAAAAAAAAGTAAAAGAAAAAGTAAAAAAAAGAAAAGGAAAGGGGCAGGAGAAATGAGGTAATATATAGAGAAAGGGGGCAGGGAGAAAATAAAAGCAGTAAGGGAAAAATGTCAAGTAACATATAAAGGCAGACCTACCAGAATTACACCAGATTTCTCACTAGAGACTATGAAAGCCAGAAGATCCTGAGCAGATATCATACAGACCCTAAGAGAACACAAATGCTCGCCCAGGTTACTATATCCAGCAAAACTCTCAATTACCATAGATGGAAAAACCAAGATATTCCATGACAAAACCAAATTTACACAAAATCTTTCCACAAATCCAGCCCTACAAAGAGTAATAGATGGAAAACTCCAACACAAGGAGATAAAAATATACATTATAATAGCAAGAAAGTAATCTTTCAACAAGTCCAAAAGATAGTGACACAAACATAATTCTACCTCTAACAACAAAAATAACAGGAAACAACAATCAACATTGTTCAACATCAATGGACTCAAGTCCCCAATAAAAAGATATAGACTATGAGACTGGATAAATAAACAGGACCCAGAATTTTGCTGCATATAGGAAACACACCTCAGAGACAAAGACAGACTCTACCTCAGAGTAAAAGGCTGGGAGAAAACTTTTCCAAGCAAATGATCCCAAAAAACAAGCTGGAGTAGTCATTCTAATATCAAATCAAATCAACTTTCAACCAAAAGTTATCAAAAAACATAAGGAAGGATACTTTATATTCATCAAAGGAAAAATCCACCAAGATGAACTTTCAATCCTAAATATCTATGCTCCAATTGCAAGGGCACATAAATTCATAAAAGAAACCTTATTAAAGTTCAAAGAACACACGGCAATCACACAATAATAGTGGGAGACTTCAACACCCCACTTTCATCATTGGACAGATCATGGAAACAGAAAATAAACAGAGACATAAAGAAACTAACAGAAGTTATCAACCAAATGGATTTAAGAGATATTTATAGGACATTTCCTCCTAGAACAAAAGAACATACCTTCTTCTCAGCACCTCATGGAACCTTCTCCAAAGTTGACCATATATTCAGTCACAAAACAGGTCTCAACAGATACAAGGAGATTAAAATCATCCCATGCATCCTATCAGATCATCATGGAATAAGGCTGATCTTCAATAACAACAAAAAGCGAAAGAAATCCCACATAAACATGAAAGCTGAACAACACTCTACTCACTGATAAGTTGGTCAAGGAAGAATTAAAGAAATTAAAGACTTTTTAGAATTTAATGAAAATGAAGGCACAACATACCCAACTTATGGGACACAATGAAAGCAGTGCTAAGAGGAAAACACATAGCTCTGAGTGTCTTCAAAAAGAAACTGGAGAGAGCAAACATTAGCAGCTTGACAGCACATGAAAAAGCTCTATAACAAAAAGAAGCAAATACACCCAAGAGGAGTAGATGGCAGGAAATAATCAAACTCAGGGCTGAAATCAACCAAGTAGAAACAAAAAGAACTATACAAAGAATCAACAAAACCAGGAGCTGGTTCTTTGAGAAAATCAAAAAGATAAACCCTTAGCCAGACTAACCAAGGGACACAGAGAATCAAAATTAACAAAATCAGAAATGAAAAGGGAGACATAACAACAGAAACTGAGGAAATTCAAAAATCATTAGATCCTACTACAAAAGCCTATATTCAACAAAACTGGAAAATCTGGAGGAAATGAACAATTTTCTAGAGAGATACCAGGTACCAAAGTAAAATCAGGATCAGATAAACCAGCTAAACAGTCCCATAACTTCTAAAGAAATAGAAGCAGTTATTAAAAGTCTCCCAACCAAAAATATCCTTGGACCAGATGGGTTTAGTGCAGAATTCTATCAGACCTTCATAGAACACCTAATACCATTACTGTCCAAACTATTCCACAAGATAAAAACAGAAGGAGCGCTACCAAATTCCTTCTATGAAGCCACAATTATGTTTATACCTAAATCACACAAAGACCCAACAAAGAAAACTTCAGACCAGTTTCCCTTATATCGATGCAAAAATACTCAATAAAATTCTCACAAACTGAATCCAAGAACAAATCTGAACAATCATCCATCATGATCAAATAGATTTCATTCAGGAATGTAGGGATGGTTCAGTATATGGAAATCCATCAACGTAATCCACTATATAAACCAACTCAAAGAGAAAAACCACATGATCATCTAATTAGATGCTGAGAAAGCATTTGACAAAATTCAACACCCCTTCATGACAAAAGTCCTGGAAAGATCAGGAATTCAAGGCCCATACCTAAACATAGTAAAAGCAATATACAGCAGTAACCAATAGCCACCATCAAAATAAATGAAGAGAAATGTGAAGCAATCCCACTAAAATCAGGGACTAGATAAGGCTGCCCACTCTCTCTATATTTATTCAATATAGTACTGGAAGTCCTAGCCAAAGCAGTCAGACAACAAAAGGAGGTCAAAGGGATACAAATTGGGAAGGAAGAAGTCAAAATTCCACTATTTGATATGATATGATAGTATACTTAAGTGACCCCAAAAGGTCCACCAGAGAACTACTAAGCCTGATAAACAACTTCAACAAAGTGGCTGGATATAAAATTAACTCAAACAAATCAGTAGCCTTCCTCTACACAAAAGAGAAACAAGCCGAGAAAGAAATTAGGGAAATGACATCCTTCATAATAGTCACAAATAATATAAAATACCTTGGTGCGACTTTAACCAAGAAAGTGAAAGATCTGCATGACAAGAACTTCAAGTCTCTGAAGAAAGAAATTGAAGATCTCAGAAGATGGAAAGATCTCCCATTCAAATGGATTGGTAGGACTAATATTGTAAAAATGGCCATGTTGCCATAAGAAATCTACAGATTCAATGCAATTCCCACCAAAATGTTGATTCAGTTCTTCACAATGTTAGAAAGAGCAATTTGCAAATTCATTTGGAATCACAGAAAAACCAGGATAGTGAAAACTATCCTCAACAATAAAAGAACTTCTGGGGGAATCACCATCCTGGCCCCAAGCAATAGTATTACAAAGCAATAGTGATAAAAAAAAAGTATGGTATTGGCACAGAGACAGGCAGGTAGATCAATGGAATGAAACTGAAGGCACAGAAATGAGCCCACATCACTATGGTCATTTGATTTTTGACAAAGGAGCTAAATCCATCAAGTGGAAAAAAGAAAGCATTTTCAAGAAATGGTGCTGGTTCAACTGGATGTCAGCATGTAGAAGAATGCAAAGTGATCCATTCTTAGCTCCTTGTACAAAGCTGAAGTCTAAGTGGATCAAGGACCTCCACATAAGAAAAGATACACTCAAACTAATACAAGAGGAAATGGGGAAGGGCCTTGAACATTTGGACACAGGGGAAAATTCCCTGAACAGAAAACCAGTGGCTTATGCTCTAAGATCAAGAACTGACAAATGGGATCTCATAAAACTGTAAAGCTTCTGTAAGGCAAAGGATACTCTCATTAGGACAAAACAGCAACCAACAGATTGGGAAAAAAATTTTATCAATCCTACATCCAAGAGAAGGCTAATATCCAATATATACAAAGAACTCAAGAATTTAGACTCCAGAGAGCCAAATAACCCTATTAAAAATGGGGTACAGAGCTAAACAAAAAATTCTCAGCTGAGGAATATTGAATGACTGAGAAGCACCTAAAGAAACATCCTTAGTCATCAGGGAAATTCAAATCAAAAAAACCCTGAGAGATTCCACCTCACACCAGTTAGAATGGCTAAAATAAAAAACTCAGCTGCCAGCAGAAATAGTCAAAGAACCAAGGTACTTAAATAAAATAATTTCATAAGAAAGCTTAAGTTTTGGGGTTGGGGATTTAGCTCAATGGTAGAGCGCTTGCCTAGCAAGCTCAAGGCCCTAGGTTCAGTCCCCAGCTCCGGAAAAAAAAAAAAGAAAAGAAAAGCTTAAGTTTTAAAGATATGTACAATATTTGAAAGATAAATGATTTTAGAATGCCACTCAGGATGTAGTAGGGTAAGATAAAAAAAAAAAAAAAGCAGGCTAGATCTCAGAGACCTACCAGTAACTCACTAAGACTCCTTCAGACAACATAGCATACAAGTTGGAGAGGATACGGAGAAAATGGGCTCCTTGCACCTTACCATTGGAACCTAAAATGCTACAGCTACTTTGGAAATGTCTAGTGTCCTGTCCAAGAATGACGTAGAATTACCATGTAACTTCAAAGTCCACTTCCAGGTGGCCACCCAAACTAGTACAAACTCTTGTAGACTGGTGTTCACGGGTGGGAGGGGGGAGCCAATCATGATGTGTGTGAACTGGTTGACTTTAATTGTCAACTTGACACAATCTAAAGTCACCCGGGGAAAAGAGTTCACGTAAAGATTGTGTAGATCAGGATGGCCAGTTGGCTTGCTTGTGGGAGATTATCTCGGTTCCATTAGTGGATGTGGGAAGACCTGCAGTGTGGGAGGTGGCATTCCCTAAGCAGAGATCCTGAACTGTGTGAGAGAGGAGAAAGCCAGATAAGCACAAAAGCTTATTTCCTCTCTCTGCTCTTGACTGTATACATGACTAGCTGCTTCAAGTATTGCCACCTTCCCTGCAGTGGAACTGCGACACAGAACTGTGAGCTAAAATAATCTCTCCCTTCAAGTTGCTTTTGTTGGGGGGTATTTTATCAGAGCGATAAGAAATGAAACAAGAACAGTGTGTCAATGAAAGCAAATGAAGCAATGAAAAAAATTAAATCACAATACGATGGACCGACCTGAGAATATGCTAAGTGAAACAAGCCAAACGAACCCCATACTACGAATTCTCTTACATAGGCACAGATATTAAGTAGATCCTATGAGTCTGCTGATAGGAAACATGCAGAACAAGTAAACAAATGTAACAAACTAGAGTTCATCAGAGGTCACAGGTAGAAGGAAGAATGTGACTTACCGCTTAGCATGTGTATAATTTGAGTTTAGTGATGGAAAGATAAAAAGGCTACAAAAGGTTATAATCAAACAACATAAAAAGATGGACCCAAGACTGAACCCCCAGTGAACTAGTCTATGGGGGGAGGGCAGCAATGGGGGGAGGGTTGGGAGGGGAACACCCATAAGGAAGGGGAGGGGGGAGGGGGATGTTTGCCCGGAAACTGGGAAAGGAAATAACACTCGAAATGTATATAAGAAATACTCGGGGCTGGGGATTTAGCTCAGTGGTAGAGCGCTTACCTAGGAAGCGCAAGGCCCTGGGTTCGGTCCCCAGCTCCGAAAAAAAGAACCAAAAAAAAAAAAAAAAAAAAAAAGAAATACTCAAGTTAATAAAAAAAAAAATTAAAAAAAAAAAAAAGATGGACCCAACTTACCTGCTTAGACATATTCTCTGAAAATACTGGTGATTGGTCCTTTAAACATGTCACAATGTCCTTGTAAACTTCACCTTTTCTCTCATAGTCAATCGCCCCCTCCTCTTCTGTTTTTCCCTTTGGGAGTGAAGGTTCGGTGGTATGATTAATGGACCGGTCAATAGAGGGCCCAGAACAGTAAGTCACAGCCTGTGCACACATGTTGGTGGGTTTTTTTAAATTAATTTTGACAATGTTGTATAATATAATGCATTTTAACCACTCCCATTTCCACCCTACTCAATAACCCCTACTTCCTAAAAACTCTCAATGTGGCAGTCTCTGTGTATGATGTGTATAGACAAAACCCTCCCCTTGACTTAATTTCATCATCCATCCATCCACCCCTCCCATCTGAGTACCTCCTCTATGCATATAGAACTTTACTCTCTATCAACTGAAGTCCGAGTTCTCCTTTAGTATGAAAATACCCAGTGACGTCAAGGACCTTACTGATGAAGTCACAAAAGGCCCAAGGCTTGGAATTTTACTGAAGAAAAACATATGCTGTGCTCACACTCCTGTCTTGCTCTGTGAGTTCATTTTCTAGGGCTAGCATCTCTAGAGAATTGTCTGTCCCTTGTGCCCTCTTCCGCCTGCCCCTGCCTTTAGTACATTTCTTTTTCTTCTGTACTGCATCAGAAACACACACCTATACTGTCATTAATATTTGGAAATTAACAAAAGTTTTTCTGGTTCTCAATTTTTGAGTTTTTCTTTTAAACCTGAAAGGAATATTTAATGTTTCCCAGTATAATCTTTGATAGAAACAAAAACTGCTTGATCCTCTCTATAAGGTCAAAGAAATTATTCCTTCTATTATCTTATTCTAACTATGGAGCTACAATTTTGAAGTTCTGGTTTCTTTTAAAAACACAAAAATATAAGAAGGTTTTTTTTTTTATCCCAGGGGGGATATGGGGCTCCTTTAGACTGTCTGTAGCAGTTAACTATGATCTTCCTTGTGCTCTAGCAGAAGCAGCTAGATAATTTCTTTGTGTGACATTTGTAATTCTGGGAATTTTTCAGAGGGTATATAAATGCTAGGGCCCTGAAATGCATGGTGCATGGTTGCTGGTCATTTAAGGAAGTTGGTTGTAGTTTGTTAGTAGCTATGGTCAAAAAAGAAACAAATTCAATTCAACGTAAAGAGATTATCTTATGCACTGTATGGATATATCACCTGTCGATTTAAAAACTTATGGCCTTTAGTAAAGGGTGGAATAGAAGGTGGGGCACATTTGCTAAACAAAAGGATTCTGAAATTGTGCAAGCCACTGGAGATTGGCCTGGGAAGATTTGCCCAGGAAGACGTGATGCATGTTACCTAAGCACAGGTAACCAGCCATGTAGGCGGCAGGACGTAGATTAAAATAAATGAGTTATGCTAAGCTGTGATATAATCAGAGGAGAGCCTAGTGATATGGCCTAGGTATTTGTAAATGTATTTTGAGTCTGAGTCTTATTTCTAGGAGCACAGGGCTAGGAGGAAGAACCAGACCTAACTTTTACATATGATGCTTAAACTAACCTGAGATAACTTTCTGGATAGAGGCACTAATTCTCCCCCAAAACAAAACAACTTTAAAACTCTATCTTCTTAAGAAAAGACAAAAATTTTAAAAAGAAAGAAAGAAAATAAATTAGCGCTTTAAAACTTTTAAAAAGAAGGGTCCTGCTTATAGAGAGAATGGAGGCCTGGAATACACACCAGCCTGCTGTGGCCTCAACAGCCCAATTTATATCCACACAACTAAAGGCCTAAAGATGTGCACAAGAAAGAACCAGGTCACAGGGGCACTGAGCACCCCTGCAAGACAGGAACAGGAGCTCCAGATGGAGGGTTGGGAAGAAATTGAAAGGCTCCAGCCTCAACTTGCCACAGGCACACTACCTTGATGGAGTCGGCACAGGGCAGAGGCTCTGGCCTAACTAAGCGTGGCAGGACACATGATCTTGAGATTGTTGGCTGGCAAAAGCCCTAACTGTTCAAAGCCAGGACTGCAGAATGGCCTGGGGATTCCAATGAAACAGTAAAGTCAGGGTGAGACCCTCTGCTAATAAATAGAGCCAATACCAATAATAAATACAGTCAATAATATCAATGACAATCTAAAATTCAAAATGATACTTTTTTCCTTAAAGATACTGTGCAGGTTTTTGCTTAATAGTAAGTAATAATGTTCTTAGTAATGTAAAAAATAAAGTACACATCAGTCTTAAATTTAATATAAAGAGAAGGGGGAATATATATTTACCCATATAAGGCATACTTATACATTCAATTTGAAAGATAATGCTCTTCTGTTGATGAAAGGGATTTGCCCTTCACCAGGAAGATCTATTGTGTTACTCAATGTAAGGACCCAGCATTAGGGCTGAGCAGGGTTGCTTGCTTTTATCTTTCCAGAAGAAGAAAAGCACCCAATTAAGGAATCCAGAGACCACTGGACAAGAGAATAAAACATAATACTGTTAAGCTTTCTGACTATACACTGACAGACAATGATATGGATTGGGGACTTGCTACCCTCAGTGAGGTAGCGTGTTGATGATACTCTGGTTAGCCAACTAGTCTCCTTAGACATGGGGCTCCCACAGGAGAACTGGTAATGGCTCAGCCTAGCACATGATACATAACCCAGGCTAAGACCTCTGAGCAGGTACAATATGCTGGAGAGTACACTCATGCACTAAAATGGAAAGGCATTTAAATAAAGTTTAATACAAGGAAGGATACTAAATTTAAAAAGGAAAATGGATAAAAATATGCATAGATGATAATCTCCAAAAAAGGAATAAAGATAAAAACTGATACATTTTTAAGAGTACATAATCCTAAATACATAACTCATGCCTTTGATCCCCATACTTGGGAGACAGGTTCCTTGTGAGTTGAGACTAGCCTTGATTAAAATAAATGGGTTGTTTTAAGTCAGAGAAGGGCCTAGCTAGACGGCATAGGTATTTGTAAGTATATTTTGAGTATGAGTCTTATTTCTGAGAACATGGAGCTAGGAGGAAGAACCAGACCTAACTCCTACAATTCAAGGATTTCATAATTCTTTTCTCTTTAGGCTTGTTTCTCTCCTATCCGGTGTTAGCAGGTGAAAACGGGAATAAAGGGTGGGGGAAAAAAGACTGTCCTCCAAAAGACCCAACAAGCAGCTGAAATACTCAGATGCAGATATGTGCACCCAACCAATGAACAGAAGCTGTTGACCCCTCTGGTTGAATTCGGGAAAAGCAGGAGAAAGCTGAGGAGGAGGACAACCCTGTAGGAGGAGTGGCAGTCTCAATTAACCTGGACCCCTGACATCTCTTAGACACTGAATTGCCAACCAGGCAGCATACACCAGCTGAGATGAGGCCTCCAACACACACACAGCAGAGGACTCCCGGGTCTGGGCTCAGTCAGAGAAGATGCACCTAATCCCTCAAGAGACTGGAGGTCCCAGGAAGCTTAGAAGTCTGGTGGGGTGGGTGGGATGGGGACATCCTTGTGAGAAGGGGGGGTGCAGGGGGCAGAGAGGAGGTATGGGATGTGCACATGTGAACCCTCAGGGGTGGATCGAGAGAGGAATAAAATCTGGAGTGTAAAATTGGTTAATTAATTAATTAATTAATTAGAAAGCCCACAAAGTAGCAAAATCTGGAATAATAACAAGAAATTGTACTTTTCTAAATGTCAAACAAATCAATAACCAGGATTATAGCCTACTTTCTCTATGCACAAATAAGCCAAGTTAAATGGTTGTGAGAAAAAAAACAAAAAACAAACAAACAAACAAAAAGTACTCAAAGGTTCCAGCAGGCCATCCTAAATGTGGTACCAGGACCCTGAAATTAACACGAGCAAGGTGGAAGACCTTGTGAAGCCACCACCTGTGACAGTGTGGTTCCCCGTTCAGGGCCTGGATCCTCTTGTGTATCCCAAGTTCGCCTGAAGGCTCCAAAGGTGGCATGCCACTGAGGAGGCCTCTGAGGCTCTCCTGGCTATGTCAATGACTCAAAAAGAACAAAAGTCACTCGTGCTAACCTGAGGCTCTGTGCTCTGAGAGCCGTGCACTCTCAGTCTGGCTGCTTTGTCTCTCAGCTCAGAGGCACCCATCCAAACCTCCTTTAGGATCCTTGGAATCTAAACTCAGTTTCTGTTCTGGTAGGTTACACTAGGTTCACACAAAAAGGATCAAAGGTAAAATGTCCTCCTTCCTAGTGGGCCCACCATCCCACTCTCCAGTAATAGGTTTTCACTCCCATGTTTCCCATGTGTATGGTTGGTTCCAATGTTCAGTTTCCTCTTTTCCCATGGGCTCTCAGAGGTGTCATTAGTGAAAGACTGATGTCCAGCTTCATAGGCCCAGGTCCCAGGTCTTCCACCTCTTGAGGAAACTGGACAGCATAAACTGGACGGTATCCACTCCCCACCCTGAGGCTTGCTTTATTAAGACGGTCATAAGACTCAGAACAGCCTAGAAGGGGCCTCACCCCAGCTGCCTGGATTCCAGCTTGCTGGGCTTCTTCCTCCTAACTTCCACACTGAAGCCTCCTCCACTCCCTTGCCCTTGAACTCTCAAGGTGGAAGCTACAGTTCTTAGCTTCCAAAATTGCCTCTTGTCATTTGCTACCTTTAATCTGTGTGTAGCTAATCCGAGAACTGATTCTAACAAAGGGATTTCAGTTTGGAGAAGTAAGAAGGGTTACTTCTGAACCTGTTTCTTCCAAAACTGGCTTCATGCCCTGCAGTGAAAACCACCAAAGCTGATTAAGATGGCTTGGATTTTCCCAGGAGGTGCATAGAAAAGGATGGAGCTTTTGCCTCACAGAGCAATGCTCCTTTCTTTAACATCCTCAGGACATAACCCACGATACAAGCCTCCCCTCACATACTTAGCACAGAACCACAGACATCTGTGTTTTGTGATGTTTTTTTAAAGAGTACTTACACCATTTAGAAACACCCCTTCTGTGCTGCAGGTGAGGCACAGAGTTTCCACGTCGTGTGGCTTCACCATCACGTAACACATTTCCCCTTGAATCTGTCTCCATGGTGGGGCTCGACACCCATTTGAAAATTCATAATCTGAAACCAGTCACGAAACTATAAGTAGGAGGAATTCAGCTTAGTGGGTTGAAAGTATATCAGTGTCAATAAAATAGACACTGTGAGAACAAGGAAGTTCATTATCTTAAACACTCAACTGGGATGCAACAATGGGGAAGTGTTTTGAACACAGTGACAAAGATATAAATGATGTCAAGTGAACCCAAGAAGACACGAACCTGAAGTGTATTCGATCCATTCCAGCACCGTCTGCTCCCCTTTTCCTGAGAAACGTTTGAGCAACTCAATATCTTTCTTAAAAGTCCCTGGATTCAAACTGATCTCCCTGAAACAAACGTTAAAAAAATCAAGCTCTTTGGAACAGAATGTAAAGGCAACGTATGGATACATCCCATCATCTCAGGGGGCCTGCCTATCTGTAACTAATGCTGAAGTTCATTTATGTCCAGGGAGACAAAGGGGACCAGTGGACCAGTGGGATGGGGAGGCAGAAGAATGTCTTAAAATTGGAGCTAAGAGAGTGAATGTCCTAAGGATAAAATACATACACATCTGAAAGCTTGAGAAATAAAATTAAAAAGCAAATGAAAAAGAAATTCATATCTACTATGACATTAAATACACTTCAATGTTAATTTCTTTTTTTTTTAAAGATTATTTCTCTCGGTGTATCTGTGTGTGGGCACACATGCAAGCCAGAGCTCACATGGTAAGGTCATAGGTCAATTTGTGTGAGTCAGTTCGTTCCTTCTACCATGGGATAGAACCTAGGTCATCAAGCTTGGCAGCAGCCACCTCTCCCTGCTGAACCATTTTGCCTGCCCTTAAGTGTTCATTTTGTAATACCACGCCATAGAAAATACTACAAATGTGAGCACAATTTGTACTGCACAAACTCTACATTCTATTTGTGCTATCACTTAATATTCATAATTATCTAAAGGGTCTTGAAGAGAGCAACATGTTCAATGCCTTCTGACCTGGAGAAAACCCCACTAGACTGTCCTAGCAAGAATAACTAAAATTGTTATTAGAACTTGTATAAGTAGGTGCAGTAGAACGGACGTTCTGTCCCTGAAAACAGCAACGTTAACTCAGTAGCAGTAACCGTTACGTTCTCGCTTGTACTTCTCTGTGCGATGCCGAGAGCACTTTCACTGCCACATCTGAGATGCGTCACTGGCACTCACAGCGAAATGTGCTTCAGGGAATGGTTGAGCAGGTGCAGGTCCAGCTGCTTCAGCAGGATGGCGACTTTCCTTTTAATGTACAGCTCTTTATCTTTGATGATCGTATCGAGAAGGGCCAAGCTCGTGGACTCCTCCTTCATCTCATCGTAATCTGGACCCAGGATTTTCACTACGGGGTCTCTGTTCGCTGACAAAACATCAACATAATTAATAAAGATTATCCGGTGCAACAAAGACAAGGATGAAGAATTGTGGTGATCCCACCAGATTCTCCTTAATTGGGTTCCTCTCACTCAGCTTCCTCTGGACAACCCCGTTTGGATTCCTGTCTCCTAAGAGTCCATTGGGTAGGAGCTGTCTTACCCTTCTCCATGTGTTCTCTCTTGTATTATGTCAGTTGTGTACATCATAGTGTGTTTAATATAGGGAAGTATACATACACATATGTGTGGGTTGCACACGCTCATATGTGCAGAGGTCAGAGAAGGATGCCAACACCTTGTTCCATCATTCTCCTTATTGATATGGGTCTGCACTGAAACCTAGACCTAGGCTGGCAGCCAGTAAGCTCGAGACCCTCTGTCTGTCTCCATACCCACAGTGCTTGGCTTACACACACACACACACACACACACACACACACACACACACAAACTATTCCAGCATTTTATGTCAGTTTTGGGATTTGGACTCAAGTCCTAATGCTTGCACATGTGCTCTTACCCATTGAGCCATCTGTCCAGTCCTAACATTTTTAACATTTTAAGGTGTACCCTCTAACCTCATATAAAAGTAGACAGAATTCGGTCACCATAGTCCCGAAACCCACTAGTCACCTATTCTAAGCCCACAAAAGACATAGGCTCCATTGTTATCCATAAGTGGGCTTTGCTCCTGATGGTAAATGTGCACAACACAAGTGTAAGGGACCGATTGCAGTATTTTTCACATTAGACAGTTATGAATGAATAACGAAGCCAGTGTGTCCCCTCAGTGTAAGGGAAACTTTCCCATGGAGCTGAATACACATAATGATTCACAGAAGGCTATGATGCCACAAACGATCAAATGAGAAAGAAAAAGAAAGGACTACCTCCTCAAAAAAAAAAAAAAGGTTCAAATTCTTCTTGGAGGAAACAAGCTGCCATTCACCACGCTGTATGCTAAGGTGAAGTAGCCTCAGATGCTACTCCATGTAACCTGTCCTCAAGCATGGCTTTAAAGAGCACAGGGCACTTCTAGAAGCCACGTGCTTAAATGAGGAACCTAGAAACCTACCGATGACACATCAGATTTTCCATGAAACAATCTGGATACTAACAGTTCAGCCAGGGACAAACATGAACAGCGACTCTCATGAAGTCGTACATACGATGCATTATCTTTCACTTGGTAGAATTTTTTTTCAAGTGAATATACTTTCTAAAGCATCCCCTCCCCCACGATTGTGTGTCTGAAAGTTCACATCACAAGTGGAGAGTGTGTATCACCTTCGATACAGGCCTGTGCTTCCTGCTGCTTGCTGTCTGTGGCCACGCATAACAACTGTGACAGTTGCCCAAAGCTCCTGACTTTAATATAAGGTACAGAGAGAAGCAGCAGGGGCTGTCCATCTTTATCAACCTCTTCTGATTCCACTGTTGTCGAGCTGTAAAACAGGGGGAGAGGAAAGCTGAAGTTATCCTCACTTCAGAAGATGTTATCAAGAAGATATTTAGAAAGAGGGACTATCCTGGAGCCCCCAGGAACAGGAAATGGCTCTGACTGAAAGCTCACCCTTCCCCCTCCTCACTCCCACACTTCCAATTAGGTCCCAACTCCCAGCAGCAGGCCTCCCAGAACATGATGCCCACAATTCCTAGAATTCACTCTGAAATCAATTAGTCACAGTTTTCAGGTTTGTTTCTTTAAGAGTCTTTTGAAAATCTCAATAAAAGTTACACCGGGACAGTCACACACACCGGGGCAGTCACACACACCGGGCAGTCACACACACTGGGGCAGTTACACACACCGGGACAGTCACACACACTGGGGCAGTTACACACACCGGGCAGTCACACACACTGGGGCAGTTACACACACTGGGGCAGTCACACACACCGGGCAGTCACACACACTGGGGCAGTTACACACACCGGGCAGTCACACACACCGGGGCAGTCACACACACCAGGTAGCCACACACACCAGGACAGTCACACACACTGGGGTAGTCACACACACTGGGGCAGTCACAAACACCGGGCAGTCACACACACTGGGACAGTCACACACACTGGGGCAGTCACACACACTGGGGCAGTCACACACACCGGGCAGTCACACACACTGGGGCAGTTACACACACTGGGGCAGTTACACACACCGGGCAGTCACACACACTGGGGCAGTTACACACACCGGGCAGTCACACACACCGGGGCAGTCACACACACCAGGTAGCCACACACACCAGGACAGTCACACACACTGGGGTAGTCACACACACTGGGGCAGTCACAAACACTGGGCAGCCACACACACCAGGGCAGTATCCAGCATTAGTCACTGTACCCCACAGTACTTAGTGCTTAGTAATTAGTGATTCGCTCATCTACTCTGTGTTTATGAACAAAAGAGGCAAACTAGAACCTTCTGTGGTTTATCTCCATACTCTGAACATCATAAGTCAGTTTCTTTTGCTCCTAACGTCATAACCAGATTTTCTAAATGGCCTTTCTTGATCAGAAATTATTTGATCTCCCAGGTTTTTTGTCTTAGTGTTTTTACCCATTTTTAGTGTTTGATTTTGTTTGTTTGCGTTTTTATGTTGGAATTTAAGTATTTTAAGAGTTTCGTGAGAGTGACATTGATATGAATTTCTATCACAATATAAATTAAATATGTAGTTTTTAAATTAGCTATTAGTTACATAATTTTATCACATAGTCATATCCCTGAGAGAGCTGCTTGCATGTGAAGACCTAACCACCTATTGGAAGCTGCAATGTGGTGAAACAGATATGGAACCTTCCTGACTGGAAGCCATAAAGAGAAATTGGACAGATCCAGAATATTTGTTCCTGGCACTGTGTTAGTCAATTTTGGGTGCTGTAACAAAATACCTTGAAATTATCTGCACAAAACAGGAAAGGTTTTGGGCCTGAGCTCACAGTTGTTAAGACTCTAGCCCGCAATAATTTGGCCCTGTTGTCTTGGAACTGTAGGCAGGCAGCACACGAGGGCAGAAGCAGACAGTAGCTCATGTATAGGCCAGGAAGGAGTGGAGAGGAAGAGAGAGGGGCTGAGTCCTGACATCCCCATTCAGATAACACCACCAATGGCCTGACATCTCTCAGGAGGCCCAGCTCTTAAAGCTTCTTCTACCTCCCAACTGCACCACTCTTATGACCGAGGCTTTATCTCAGGAGTCTTTGAGAGCCGTTTGTCCAAACTACAGTACTATGTCATTAAAATAAAAACAAGCAAAGTGAGAGACTGTAGGAAACAGAACCACAGCCTTCTAAAATCTCCAGATAAAGGGGGATTAAATTGTTGGTTAAGCAGACGTACCAACAAGGATTCTGACTAGGGAGAAAAATTCTCCCTCTGCACTCTCTGATACAAACAAATCATAAGGGTCTTCACAGGATCAGGGAAGTAAAGACTGGTGGATTGACAGCTCTCTGTGGCCACAAACCAAGGAAGAAGTTTCTGTAAGTTGGGAAAGGAAAGAACAAATTCTCAAAGTCTCTTGGGTGAATGAGCCCTTACTATACTTTGACTTTTTTACCCTGCAGATTAGACTCTGCCTTCCAAAACTATACTAAACTTTATGTTTTATTAACCGACTGGTTTTCTGGTTGTTTGTGGTAGCAACAATAGCTAGCAGAGAATCTCTGTTACTGTGGTTCTGCCTGGTACCCATGGACACAAACTCCATCCCTAGCGCCTCCAACAGTACCCACCTCTAGAAGATACTGAATATCCCACCATGTGTGGGATAACTGGATGCATGAAATGCTTGTGGAGTTGGCCATGGAGTCTGTGTAGAAACTGTGTTATCTACACTACGAGCTTCTGAAACAGTTTTTAGGAGGAAGGGCATTTCTAAGGGTGGCTCAGGTAAAGGGGTGGTCACTCAATTTTAAACAGAAGTGCATGAGGCTGAGCTGAGATCCAAAATCATAAAGTCATTAACTGGGCATAGTGAAACTTGAGGTGGCCATCAGGAACAGGGAAGGGCCATCTCTCCTTGCTCACCAGCTGAAGTTTATAATTCAGCAGAGAAGCAAGGGCTACACCATCAGAGGAGGCTCTTTATGATGCTAATCCCTTCAGTCCTGGGAACTCTGCTACAACTGGGGTTATACCTGTACCACTGGCTTCTCTGAGCCTCACAGGGTACCAAACATCAGGTTTTCTCTTTGACTCTGTCATGCCTTCAAAATGCACACTACATGGGAATGTCTCATACATTGCCAAGTTCAGTATCTGGCTTGCAATGCAGCCTTGGCCCCTCCAGACCGCAGCTTCTATATGCTGACCCTGAGACGATGTTTCCCAGAAGATTTCACCTCAATGATGTTGGTCGCTTATTAATCTCAGCTGATCTTTTCAGCTGCAGTTAACCACACTGGATTGTCCTAGTAGATCAAAGGTTTCAAATTAGTGGGGCTGGTCTCCTGTTAATCACATGTGATTCTCTCGCTCCAAGCTGTCCGAAAACTACTAATTCTCAATCCTCACACAAATACCCCCTGTATCTTAGAGGGACACTCAAGCCTTCCCCTGAAACTTCACCAGCCTGCATGGCCTTTCTGTTGATATGCTAATCTTCCAAGCTCCCACCACAGCTCATTAAGCTCTGAATACTTAAACAGCTCTTTCAGCCCAATGTTCCAAAATCCTTCATTTTTCTTCCCAGGATAATCCAAAAAATAAAAGCCAAATGACCAGGTCCATCACGGCAAAGCCCCGTGTTCCTGGTACCAGCTTCCGCTCTGCTTTGCCTTCCGTTACACTGAGCAAAACCAATCTGGGGCCCGAGGAGTTTATTCAGCTTACAGGTTAGAGTCCATTTCCAAGGAAAGCCAAGGCCGGTGCTCCGAGCAGCAGCCTAGAGGTCAGACCCGAGGCAGAAACAGCACGATAGCTCTGACTGACTCGGATCTCCTGAGTTATCAGGTACCCTAGCCAAAACCTACTTACCCAGAGATAGCACTACCCACGAGGGTTGGGCCCTACCACATCAACTGCAGTTAAGAAAATCCCCCTACAGATATGTCCACAAGTACATCCTGTAGAGGCAACTTCCTCTCTTGAGATTCTTTCTTCCATGATGTGCCTAAGTCTGTGTCAAACTGACAGAAATTACCTATGACGGAGGCCGAGCTACAGGAGGAGTCTCTGCTGCCTGGCTGTGGGTGCCATGGAATTGCTCCCTCCTGCCAGTCTAACTCCCTGCTGCAATGGACTATATCCTGCAAATGTGAGCCAGACACACCCCCTTTCCCTCAACTCTCAAGGTATTTTAATCACAACTACGAGAAGGAAAGCGAAGACGCCCGAGAGAATGCCCTGGAAGGGAGTACCGGGTTTTGTATCTTAAGACTCTTTCTTTGTTTTCCAGGTACCATTAGGTCTTCTACCACACACACTCCTGCTACCTTATTACAGTTCCAAAACGATGGGACAGCAAAACAAATATCAGAAACCATGAGCCAATACAAACTTTTTCCTCCTTTCAGCTTGATGCCTCAGACATTTTGTCACAGTAATAGAAGAGTGACTGTAAGTTGATGAACACTCCTTAACTTGGCATGTAAATCAAGATATACTGTTTTTTTTTTTTTTTTGGTTCTTTTTTTCAGAGCTGGGGACCGAACCCAGGGCCTTGCGCTTCCTAGGTAAGCGCTCTACCACTGAGCTAAATCCCCAGCCCCAAGATATACTGTTAATACCTAGAGACACGAAGTATTTAGCATCTTAGGTTATTAGCAAAATCTTATCTGTGAATTTTGTCTCTTATAGTGCAGTCAGCACCCATGTGGTTTTCATCAGAGGCACGAAAGCACGGTTTAGTTCTCAGTAAGTGACGTCGTTAGACCTGTCTCATCCCTTCCCACATCAAAGACATCTTTACTAAGGGTCACAGGCAAAAGTGATGGGCAGCAAAAGGGAAAAGTTTCATAAGAAATTTGACAGAGGTAATGTAGTCAAGGGGCTATTGTTTCATGATACACCTGACATCAAAATGTCCATAAATCTCCCTCAGGAGGGGCCAGCATGCAGAAAGACTGCAGGCAGGGGCTACATTAAGTCAAAAGAATTTGTTCAAAAGAAAAACATCAATACCACTGAGGAGTGTGCTGCATCCCCGCCAGCTAAGGACACAGATGTGGTCATGTTGGGACTTGGCACATGAAAGGAATGCAGAGGCCAGATATGATGACTTTTTTTTTTTCTGTTATTTGATGTAAAACCGTCTTTTGACAAAGTAGTTAATGTGTTTCTAACTGGTTTTACAGCTGAGTCCATCTCTCGAAAGTTTAAGAAAAATAAAAAATAAAAAACATGGAGCTTAGGTGGAAGCAACCAAGAATTGGGCAGTCACCTACAAATGACTAGCTCTGGGGAGGATAGCGAGTGACGCTTGGCAGATATTAAAAATGACAAGTTCGGAAAGGGGAGGCTCGGCACTAAAAAGCTCTTCGATGCAGTTCAGGGGTGGGTTTGCAATTGTTAAAGTGAAATCTTGAAAAGTCAAGATTTCCAAACAGCCCCACATGGAAAAGCGTCGGTGAGCTCGGAAACTGCTTTACACGAGATCGGTCTTCAAGACAGAAAATGCAACATCAGAAAGGGACAGATAGGGCAAAGGGAATGACCAAGCTGCATAGTAATTGTTCATGTATACATGTGTTCAAAGAGATGGACTGATACTTCACTCTTTGAACTACTTGTAGGATCTTTATAAATCTCATATCTAAAACTCTTTGCTAAGAAGTGTCTCCCTTAAAGACTTGGGATAGAGATCAATTGCAGAGCACATGTGTAACACGCATGAAGCACCGGGTTTGATCCTCTCATGTATTAAGGAAAATTCTCCACCTTCCTCTTGTAGGTGTGGGGAATGAGATGGTTAAATTGTGTAAGGATTTGGTGACACCAGGCATTACAGCCAGTAGCTACTAACATCCAGAAGGTCACACAGATGTGTGGAAAAGCAAGCAGGAAAGGAACAGCCGAGATCTGGAAAATGCATCCTCTATCAAAAAGGAATGACATTTAAAGTAAAAATGAATAAATCTCACGTTCCCACCTGAAATATCCTTAAGTATCCCTCCTATCTCCACTTTGCAACAGGTTTAAGAGATTATTAACCAGCTCCAACCCTCACCCAGTCAATGAAAATCTAAATAAAGTTGTATTGAATTCTAGAAGCCATTAAAGTGGCTTACCTGACAACATAGCCCGATTCAAATGCTGAGGGTTCCAAATATGTTTTCCACTCAAGTGGTTCTACAAAAACAAATTTTGCCTCTTGGGGATATTTATAAGAAAAAGACTCCACGAACTTAGTAATTTCATTCAATATCGACTCATTCAGAGGAGTGATTTCCAGGGTTCCAGTCTCATACCCTGCAGCAGTCCACTGTGCCGACCTGGCCAGCGCCACACCCATGGAGCTGTTTATCCTCTGAGGCAAGGTCAGAGCACACACTAGAGCAGAAGAGAAAGAATTAGAGGTATCCACATTTTAACATGAGCATTTTATTTCATTTTCAAGAGTTTACACTAGTGTTACCAACCTACCTTCAGCATTTTTAACAACTGTTCCTCAATGCAATAAAAACAGCTAAGCATCAATACACAAAACAGAGTTGTGTTGAAGAAATTTCCAGTATCGGCCTGCCCTAAATTAATAACGTCTTTCTAATTTCCAAGAGCCTAAGAAACAGAACAGCTGTACAGAAAGCTCAACAAAGAAAACTCCGAGAATGGAAAAACAGAATCAGAGGAGGTTGGCAGTAAGAGTGTTGCTTCCCAGCTCTGACGGGAGACTGGAGTTTGAGTGAAAAAAGGCACGTTTGATCTGAGCCACACATCATTTAGAATTAGGCAATTAAATGAAACCTGTTGTTCTAAATCTCTTACAGTCATAATATCTGCCTGGGGGCACTGAAGGCAGGCAAGCCCTCTCCCAAGTCTCTTGAGTTCCTCACATGCATCTGAGGTTAATAAAAATAGGATCAAACTGTGATGGTAAATTGTCAATTTAATTCTTGATGAAAGTTAGTACAGTATATCGTGCTTATTCAGGGCACAGGAGGGAGTCCTATATTCCTGCTCAGAGATCATATGCAAAATAGAAGTACTGTTTGCTTAAGAGTAAGTGTGACAGCTGTAGGAACAAGTCAGAGATTTTTAATCTATTTATCTAAACTTATCAAAACACTGTAGCAATACAATTTTTAAACAAATCCAATAAAATGTCTTTCACTTGGGCTAAACAGAAATTTGTCTGTACAAGGAGACCTTTAAAAGATGACTTTATCTGAAAAATTAAGAACAAAATAACAACTTATTAACAATAGTAGTACTGTTCAAAGATTGTCTATATTTTTGTAATGCCATTGGCCAGGTAAAACCTTCCCTCCAGAATATTAGATGGTGATAAAATTAAATACAAAATAAACTGAGCTTTTCCTATCTGCCATTTTAACAAAGGCATTGAAATACAAAGTTTGACGCAAGGAGGGGAGATTTTACTTTCTGTACCACATTTCAATTGTAAAATCCAGTAACAGGGCTTCGGCAGCTCTCTCCAGAGAACTGTTTCCTGCTGCGAAGCAGAACAGTAGCACTACAGACATGTCTATTTATAGTGACCAAATGACAGGGAGAGACATTGTTGGCATCTAGTGGCCAGTGCCAAGGATACAAATATTGCTCTTATGCATAAGAGTGGCCAGCAAGACGAACTCTGCTGAAATTCGCAGCATGTGGTATTTGGAAAACTTCAGATAAGTTAATATCACAGCCTAAAATTTCCCTCCACTTTAGCAAAGTCACAAAGCAGTTTTAAAATGCATTGGGTGTCTCAGGATAATAACTGTCATATAAAGGAAACAAAAGTTTTTATATTTTGCTCTATATTGAACTTTAATCAGGAGCTCAGCATCTTGTGAAATCACAGTATGGTGACAATGTTAGCCACAAAATTCAAGATACGTTTTGACACACTGGTGTCCGCCAGGGTTTGGAAACACCACGTCCAAGTAACTCTATCTTAGGCTGAGAAACTCCCTAAGATACTCTAGTAAATGGTGCCTAAACATCTACAATTCTGTCTCTTCACGGAGCATTATCAGTGTTAAAATGTATTATCTATGTAAGATGATTATCTGCACTCTTTGTTTCAAAATAATAACCTGTCATTACAACATATTGTTACAAAGTCCAGGGATGGTGGAAAACCAGTTCCCTGTGTATTTTTATGTCTCTCTCTCTCTCTCTCTCTCTCTCTCTCTCTCTCTCTCTCTCTCTCACACACACACACACACACACACACACACTGTGGACATACCTCTGTATTGGTGAAATAAAATATGATGTGCAAATTTTTCTGTGATTTCTTTTTTTCTATTTCTAATTGATGGAAAGTGCTTTTGCTGTCAAATATAAAAACACGTGTGCCTGACACGTTAGTGCCCAAGTGTTCAGAGAATAACTATAAACAGTTGAAATATGCAAGTGGTTTATCTAATCCAGAAGAGCTTCAGCGGACATTCTGCCTATGTTTAACTGTAAGTAGACTCTGTTTCGGGATGCATACATGCAATGTGCATACCATTTTTTCCCATCACTCTTTCTAAAGGAAACCCGGTTTTATGGACCACACAGGACCATGGTAGTCGATAGGCAACAGGGTGACGACCTCTTAGAAAACACTTCGAAGGAAACTAAGGCATGCAGAAAATTCTTTTGCTCATGAGACATTTTTATGGAAACGTAAAGTAAACTCACGTTTAAGACTATGTAAACTCCTTTTCTCAATCAATCCCGAGGAGCCCAGAAATGAGCAGCCTCTACTGAGCATTAGCAGGAGCCCCCAGAGTGCCTCAGACGCTGGGACAATCCTGAAACCAAAGGCAATACTCTTGAGAAAGAAAGTGGAAAATCAGGGGTGTTCAAACAAGCAAACAAAAACTGTGGCATTTTATCAAGATGGTTTCTCCCAGCCATCCTCACCACTCCATTAATTCTTTTGTTTTTAACAAACATGGTTACAACAAATAATAACACATATCTTGTGAATTAATGTCTTTAAATTAATATTTCCAAGGAAAGTTCAAATTTAAACAAGAACAAGATGTGTTTTCTTTTATGCTAAGCTCCAAGCTTCCTTTATCATTAACGAATCGCAATAATTTTGGAAATAATCACTGTATTAATCTAATTCTTCCTGAGGCTAAGTGTAACATCTATGGAGAGTCAGGACACGCATGGCCATTCGAAGACTTAAGAACCCTGGCACCAGGCGGGCACATTTCAAGCCCGAGCTCTGCAGTTGGAGTCCCTAGTGCTCTGGTGTGGTAGAGATGTGGGAAGAGGTGAAGGCCGAAGGTCAGGGTGAGAGCAGGAGGCCAAGCCGAGGGTAGAGGAGGAACCCAGGTCCGAAGACTAGGAAGGGACTGAAGTGGAACAGTGGGCTGGAGTTGGTGGAAGGAAGGAGGTCCCCAGACCAACTCGGGGCAGAAGGAAAGTGCTTGAAGGGAGGAACCCAAGGGGTGGAAGAGAAGTGGGAAGGAGACAGCTGAAGTAGCTGCTGGGGGTAGGATGAGAGGCGCCAGAGTGGAGACCAAGAGGGATGGGAGAGAGATGAGACTAGAGGAGAGCCAAGGGCAGAGAGAACCGACGAAAATCCAGGCTGTGTTCCCGATCTCAGCGCACGCCACCGCGACCACTCACCTGCAGTGTCGCCTGGCACTCTAGTACCCGCGCGCGCTTCGTTGCTAGGACACCGGTAAACACCCGACCGGCTGCGCTTGACGCCTGCAAATGGGAAGGAAGCACTGGGAGACTCCAGCCGCCAGCCCTGTCGCTGCTCCGAACCCCCAGATCCCCAGCCCTACACCCTAGAAACACTAGGATTCCTCCGCTGCCTGCAGAGTTCCAGGGCTCATCCCAGCTCAGTCTAGGAAATCGGGAGCGGCTTCAAAAAATGGAAGAGACCACGCTCAGAAAAGAGGCATTAGAATATCCTGTGATGTTTCACAGGCTTCCAGACAGGCGTTACTTAAGTATTGAATCTATCAAAACCCTCAAAAATTGCATCGTGTCTCGTTTAGGATATTTGAGGCTTGCAGCTTTTTATTCTTTCAGTAACTGTAGTAGAACTCAGACTCGCGAGGCTGAACATACTCCACAACAGCCTTCTGCAGCGAAACGTCAGTGAAATGAAAACCTCGTTTGTAAAACAAGTGTCGCCTTTGTTCATTAAAACACATCTTTCTAAGATTTATTCTATTTTTTAATTATGTGTAGTGAGGGTTGTATGTGAGTGTAGGTGCCATAAAAGGAGAGAGGATCTTCAAGAGCTGGAGTTACAGGAAGTTCCGAGTCACTAGATATGAATTCTGGAAACTAGACTCCGGCCCCCTGCAAGAGCATTAAATTATCATGACAGCATTCCTAGACACTCTACCAAATAGGAACCCCCGAGGGCTTAGAGAGAGTGGGGCGGGGGGGGGGGGGGAGACAGCACGGGTAACCGGATGAGCTTTTAGGGGACAAAATATGTATGGACAGTAGACTAGTTAGGGTGCAAAATGGTTGAGCAGTCCTGAACTGATTCTGAGTGCCAAAGGGGCAAAGGAAGGGCATGCCAAGGCTATACGGTCCGCAGTTCAGATATAGAAAATGGAAATATAGAAGAGAGAAAATTTTAGCCTCTTGGAAGTTTTGAGTTCTTTTCTTTCCATTTTGAAAGCATCAATGTTGTTGAGGATGGAATAGTTCACTCAATGGAATCTTCACCTTCCGGAAAACAAAACAAAACAAAACAAAACAAAACAAAACAAAACAAAACAAAACAAAACAAAACAAAACAAAAAAACCACCTAGGTTTCTCTACTCCCACCATTCCAAGAAGGGCTTCCCATCCTCTGCCTGTGTCTTGTCTTCTGTCTTCTAGCACTGCAAGGAATTGGTAGAAAGTGCTGCTTCCTTTAAGGGTGTGTCCATAAGGCCTAGGTGGGTGACTGACACACAAGGAACAAATTGGTAAACCACCTGATCAATGTTGGTGGTTTTAGAAAGGTTCGGTTTCTCGGATGAAGTGGGTAGAACCTGCCTGAGGATGTGAATAGCTGTATTCCTAGAAAAGAGATCTGGCGATTGCAGTAGCCCACTCAGGACTGAGTGTGCTGTAGGCCGACCACCCTGTAGAGGGGTACTTCCCAGCCTTCCTGACATCGGGACTCCTTAATACAGTTCCTCCTGCTGTGGTGCCACCCAACCATGAAATGTTTTTGTTGCTGTGTATAAGTAAATTGTCTACTGTTAGGAGTTATGATGTAAATATCTGGTGTGCAGCACAACTGAGATGTGACCAGGCCATGGCCCACGGGTTGAGAACCACTACTGTAGAGCATGGACACACAGTGTAGTTCTGCCCCATGGAATGGGAGATAAAAATCTTCTGAGCTGGTGGCCCTCAGCAGAGGAAAAGGAGAAGGAGATGGGTTATGGGAGGAGTTCACTGGGAGAGGGGGCAGTGAGTGGGATCTAAATGCAAATAAATGTTTTTAAAAATCTTCTGGGGTACTCAGAAAAAGACTTGATGCATTTCCTTTAATCCATCCACCCTGGCTGCAGCGAGCCATTCCCTCTGGGGCAGAGTAGACTCTGGATCCTTTCCAAGCTCCAGTAGGATTGTCAGAACATGGTAAGACAGACCTGGTGTTAGAGTAACTTGGATGGATTGTTCTGGGGTTTCTGGAACCTGGAGGTTTAAATCAAGGATGGTTGCCTTGGGCTGAAACGAAAGGAAGGGTCTGCGTCAGGGCTTCCTCCTCTGCTGACAGATGGAGCGCCATCTTCACACCTCCACACTCATAGGACACTTTGTCTGTGTGCCTGTCTTTGTGACAGCATTTCCTGTTTCCAAATGACAACAGTTCTACTGAAATACGTTTCCAAATGACAACAGTTCTACTGAAATACAGCTTTCTGCACTGAGTTTTAATTTGATTGCTTCTACAAAGACCTATGTATTCTAAGATCATAGTTAGAGATCCCAGGGCTTAAGACTTTAACCTGGAAGCGTCATATTGAGCTATGTTTCTGTAGTGAAACTATTAAATGCTATAGAGAAAACATATATAACATGGATAAGTAGAAATTATATATTAATTAAACTTGAGCTGTAAGTCAAGTAACTAGTATTTAGGTTATTTTATATGAATCAAACAAAATGGTTTGGATTTTAGAATAAGATTGAATAATTGACATTTTGGGTTGAAGCAGCTTCATAGGTAAAGGGCGTTTCCCACCTGTCCCTTCTCTAGCAGTCTCATGTTCTACAGGAAGTTGGTCCTTTGAGTGGAAAACATGAGCAAGAAAACGATCAAATGACCAGTATCTTGAACTGAGGTTGGGAAGGGACAGCTTCAAAGCCATCTAAAAGAAATGGAATGGAGAGTTTCCCCAGTCTAAGATAACAGGTAGGCAGTGGGGTCATTGATGTATTTGGTAACCTTCACGCTATGTCAGTGACCTAGTCGAGAAGGGTCACTGCTGAATTTGTCAGCCTTCATCCTACAGCACTGACTTTGGGGGAGCCCTGGTGTATTTAGTCACCTTTCTTCCTCACCATGGAGCTCTAGTCAAACACATGCGTCGTGAACGCACTTAAAACTTGCTCAGATGAGAGTAGAACAAGAAAGTGGGAGGGACTAGACTAGGTGAGACACACCCATCAACTGTAGACAGCAGACAAGAGTGGTGGCTGGCAGAAAGGAGAGCACTGGAACTCAGCAGTAGCTCAGGGTAACAAAAGCCAACAGAAACAAAACCAAATGAAACAGCTTTGTGCATCACAACCCTGGAAAGCCTCAAGCCCTGCCTGAAGTCTGGGGAGTAGCTGGGCCCTACATGCCTCTCTTCCAACAGAAGAGCTTGTAATTTGGGTCTCAGGTACAACACAGTGTACCAGAACCATAGATACTAAATATCAGGGCCCTCACTCCCACAGGCCCTCTCTCCTGTAGTGGCAGCCATCCTTTTATCTCCAAGCAGAAGTTCTGAGGCTGGCCAATCTGAAAGCAAAGGCTGACAGAGGGTCACATTGCCAAGCCTTTCAATCAAATCTTTGCTGCCCTCCAACCAGCCAGTCATATATCTATGGGCTCAACCAAATATGCATCAAAAATACTTTAAACCATCATGATAAAAACATAGTGGTGCGTGCCTTTGATCCCAACACTCTGGAGTCAGAAGAAAGAGGATCTCTGTGAGTCTCAGGCTAGCCTGGTTTATGAAGTGAGTTCCAGACCAGCCAAGGATATAAGAGTGCAGCCTGTCTCAAAAGTATCTATGTTTGTAAAACACCGCTTCTGTCTTTTTCCAGTCAGTTATTCCTTACACAGTAAAGCATGGACAACTGTTTACACAGAACTTACTTTGTACTCTCTAGGGTAAGGACAACAGGATGTAGAGCCCGGAAAAGAGACGTGTGATTTCAGAGACACACGATAGCAGCAAAACTGCATCCTCTTCCTTCACAGAATTCAGTGAGATCTCCGTGAAACTGAGACCCATCCAGCACAGTTCAAACATGTCATTTAGGAATATGAAAATATTCGAGCAACTTGAAAGACAGTCGCTGGAAGTCATTGTTCTCAAGGACTTTTAGAAGAAGGACACATCAGCAGCGAAAAGGGTAGAGAAAAGTGTTGTTGTAACGCCATACAGTTTTCTTTGGCCACAAAGAGGAATGAAGCTATGTCATTTCATTTCCTACAAAAATGGATGCAACTGAAGATGATATTAACTGAAATCAGCCAGATTCAGAAAGACAAATACCATGTGTTTTCTTTTATTCATCTGTTATCTGTTATCTGATATATATATATATATATATATATATACGTATATATATATGTATATATGAATGACATGGCTGTAGAAAGGAGAAGCTGAGGAAAGGAATGAACTAGTAGAAGAAGAGAAAATGGGATGGAATAGGGAGTGGAGGTTACAGACAATGAATTAAATATACTCAAAATACTGATATTCTTAAAGCATCCTTATGAAACACATTAGTATGTATAATAAAACTATGCCAAAAGAAAACCAAATAAAGGGTTAATAAATCAGAGAACAAAGAAGGGAAGGATAAACAAAGCCAGGAGGAGCAGCTGAGGTCATCAAGGAGGCCCAAAGCTGACCACTGCCTCAGCTTTTCTCCTCAGTCTCCAGGACCAGCCAGTTGTCAGGAGACAGAGACGAATCCAGAGAAAGCTCCCCTCAGAGGGAGTGAAGTTTCTGTCAGAGTCATCACCACCCCAATAGTGCCTTGTGGCAAACTGCTCCTGAGCTCAGTGGCATCTGTAGTGGGGTCTCTCAGGCTTCCTGTGTCACTCATGCTTCCAGGTTGCAGTATCGCTGACTCAGGCTGTGATCACGAAGCTCTGGTCCAGGTCAGCAGTGCTTATAGGTGGTCCTCCTCCACATGTCCCAGCCAATAAGCTGAGGGGCATGTCTACCTGCTGCACGCTCTTGACTTGTGGGTCATTTTACAGGTCTTCCCACTGGCCAAAAGAAGTCAAGTGGCCAAGCTTAAAGTCAAATGGTCAAATAATGTGATTTGTATATTTAATGGGTGTCAAAGGCTCATGGGTTAAGGGCTTGGTCTCTAGACTTGCACTGTTTTGGAGCTGGTGAAACTTTGAAGATGTGGGGCCTAGTGGATGTGGTCACGCTGTAGATGGGAATGTAAAACCATGGTTGCTTTCTCTGTCACTTTCTCTCTGAACTCTAAGGTTTTCCTCTATCCTGGTGATATGTTCCCTCACCACACCCCAAAAGCAATCTGATCGAATGACCGTGAAATAAAGCTTTCAAAATGTAACTAAGCATCGCTTCTCGGCCTTTTGGCTAAGATCAAGTGTAGTAAAATGTAACTAACCCTTTCCTCTTTTTAATTTGATTACCTCAGGCATTTTATTGTAGTAACAGAAGGTTAATACAATGGGGGAATTATTTGCTCACCTACAGAGTCATGGTAAAGGTACAGATATATAGTAGCACTGACGCAGCATAAAGAATTATTAAGAATATTAATTCAATCTGCCAAAACTCATGTCAACATTCATTTACTCAATGCATCCTCATCATTTCTGTTATATTCAGGTTCTACTAAAAGCATCTAGAATGAAAAGTAGAATAGCTCAACTTTTCTTCTGTGTGACTAGAGGGAAGCTCACTGGTTAAAAGCACATACTACTGGCTTCGGTTCCCAGCACACATATCAGGTAGCTCACAACTCCCTGTTACTCCCACTGCAGGGATCCAGCACTCACCTCTCATCTCCCTGAATATCCATCCACACTTGGCATACATTCATACAGTCAGGGACACAGACACATAAATAAATTCAGCCTTTAAGAAACCCCAAAATGTGCTTCTTTTAAAATATAGTTTCCTTAAATTGTTTTAAAATAAGTTGATAGGTATGAAATCTATTTTATTCTAAGTTCTTTTCTTTTAACGAGAATACAGAATCTTAGAGGAAAATTTGAAAACCCTCGTGTGTCAAGCCACACTTATTTTGGATGTTTTTAAAGTAGAAACTGGAAGCCAAGCACAGTGGAATGCAGGCAAGGTTATTCAATATAGAAAATTCATCGTCTAGCCAACTAGTGATTACTCCAGAAACCCTCATGGAGAATAAAGGATTTACCGTGAGACTTGATATTTTGGAAAAACAAACCAAGGATTAATAATATCCGGGTGATGTCTCCCAGTATCACCAAGGGAAACAATGAAGACTTCTCAAGAGAATGGCTTCCAGATGCACGGTAAATCATGTATCTGAACCAACACGAACCTGGCTAAGGGAGGAACTTCCTTATTTTGAGAAAAGAAGCAATCTTAGGCTACTAGATGCATTTCCCCTCAACCTTGTAGTACTAATAAGGAGGTAAAAGCCAAGCCTGTTAGCCTTTCCAAGAAATAAAAGGATGAAGAAATTATGCCATGAAAATTAGTTTTGCTACTCCATGTGATTTATTCATTAAAAAATAAGCAGAGTAAGGTTCATGGTGAAATTAACTGTTGACGTCACTGTCTAAAATGTATCCTGAAGTCATAAGGTGGGAGGAGGATAGTTATGAAGTGGAAGGTAGCAGTCGGGAACCGGTGTGACACTGCCTGTAGGAACTTCGTACATATATAAATTTAAAAGACTCTGGAGACTGGAACTTTACATCTTAAATCGTTTACATCCATACATCCTCCAAAGTTCAGGGTGTCCCCGGGGTGGAGCTGCCATGCTCTGGTGGCCTTCAAGGTCTTAAGTCATTTCATCTGATGAACTCCACCATGGTTCTCAAGAACAAAAGGCAGCCAGGCCCTGCTAGCCTTAGACACGGCATCATAAAGAGCATTTAGTGATGTCAATAGCCTTTTCTTTCCACACTGAAATATTCCTTTGAGTTTTTTATCCTTGTGTCAAGTCTTTGCTCTTGAGCATGTCTGCCCTGAGCCTTGTGGCTCAGTTGAAATGCATCACACAAAGCTTCAGGAACAAAACAAGTTACTAAGGGATGCAGACAGATTGTATTGAGATGTAATAGAATGAAGAGTGAAATGTGTGTGATTGCTGAGGAATATCCTTTTTAATCAGTCAAAGTTCCTCCAGAAAGCGCAAGGCACAAATGGGCCATTTGGCCATTTCTACAGATACTAAGTGCTTAAAGAGGAGCAGAGGGAGGAAGTCTAAATGAACCAAATTAATCTTTTAATAGTCTGTTTCCTTCCTAATTGGCTAATCAGATGAGTGTAGGTACAGAAACGCAGATGAAGAAAACATATGCTACATTGCACGGCTTGTCATGTGACTGGAGTCCTTTCCCTTCGCTCAGGTTGCTTGCCTAAGTGTTACAGTAATCTCTCCGGAGCACGTGGGGAAAGGGGAGCCATGGGGCTGATCTTTCCTTCCTCTGCAGAAGTGTCTGCTTCTGTGACTCATTAAACTCACTCCAGATTAGCTAAGATCAAGTTTTGGTGTGAGAAACAGACTCCAAAAGGCAGGGGTTTCCAGAAGACAGAAACTAATGACTCAAAATGATCTGTGAACAGCGTAGGATGAACAGTCAAGTCCTTTGGGGAGGCCTCTACTCTGCAGCCTCTACGTGACCCAGCCTCTTCCCCACTGTGCAGAGTCAAGTCTCTAGGATCTTCTGCTTGTCCAGCCATCAACATCAACAGGGATGAGAAAATCATGAGGAAGACAAATGGAAAAGGCTGTGACCTGTCTTCTCAAAGAACCTTTCCAGTCTAGGTCTCTCTCTCTATCTGTTTCATTGGCCAAAGCTAACCACACCGTAGACTTTTGGCTTTGTATATTTTGAAGCCTATCTGCAGATGCACAGACATTTAAGTTGTCTTATTTTCCTGGTACTTCTTCCTCTCCATTCTTATAAAGTAACCTTGTTTTTCTTTTTTCTTTCTTTTTTTTTTTTTGGTTCTTTTTTTCGGAGCTGGGGACCGAACCCAGGGCCTTGCGCTTCCTAGGTAAGCGCTCTACCACTGAGCTAAATCCCCAGCCCCAAAGTAACCTTGTTTTTCTTGAGCAGAGATTATTTTTTTCTCAAAGGACACCATTTGTGTTATTTCTCCTTAAGAGTTTTGCCCAGAACCCTTTGTCTACCCTTGCCTTTTCTCCTGTACTTTGAACACCCAGAACTCTTTGTTGTACTGTTCTGTTCAGTGAAGGCATTTGTTTTCATTTACATTTTGTGGTATCTTTTATCCTGTTATTCTTCCCATCTTGCTGTGCTTCCTTTCTTCCTCTCTGTTGCCTTTTGTTTGAGGTTGGTTGGCTGTTTTGTAGGTTTGTTTGTTTGTTTGTTTGTTTGTTTGTTTGTTTGTATTCAAGACAGAGTTTCACTGTGTTGTCCTGGCTGTCCTGGAACTCTCTTTACAGATTAGGCTGGCCTCAAACTCACAGAGTTCTACCTGCCTCTGCCTCCTGAGTGCTGAGATGAAAGTCGAGAGTCTCCACCACCACCACCAGGTGAGTTGGGGTTTTTGTTTGTATTGATATTTTCTTATTTTTATTAGTTTTCATAAAATTCAGTAAGCTGTGTTTTGATCATATTCATGTCTCTCACCCAGCTTCTCCCAGATCCACACCCATTTCCCCTCCCATCTAACTCTGTCAGTTTTGGTTTGTATTTCGTTAAGTACGGCTGGTGCTGCCTACCCTCATTCATTAGATCTTTCTCTTCCACTTCTGGACCATTTGCATCGCGTCATATTACTTTAGTGCTGACACATAGAGAGGATTTATCCACTAAGCCTTGTCTGTAGCTAACTTGTACTTTTCCAATCAGCTATTGCGTTTCAAGGTGAAGGTAGTGTTTCAGGGAGGACCTTCAGTCCTAACTGCTTTGCTATATTCTGGCCACAGAGAGCACCTCTGGATTAGAGTGAATGTGAGATCACCCTCCTTCAATCTCAAACAGGGTCCGAGCGTTTCCTTTGGCATGTATCTGCTTAACAGCAAACTATACTCACTCACTTCCTGATGCCTCAAAAATGCCATCCTTTTATCTTCCTGCAGAAAAGATAATTTTCCAGGCATAGAGCTTTGGGTTGAGAAAAGCTTTGCTTTTGCACATAAAACATGTCAGTCCATGCTCTCCTGGCTTTCCCCGCTGCTGTCTAGGGGGAAACACATCAGCTTATAGAAGGAAAGGTAATGTCTCTCCTTTGTGGATCTGCTCCTGCCCTCCTGTAGGAATCTGATCCTGCTTCTCTCTGTGGCTCCCCTCTTGGCCTTAAGCTGTCCGGATGCACATGATCCGTCTAGCGGTTGATTTGCTCAGTGGCTATCCACTTGATTTTCAGTGTGCTTCAGATTTAGCCTCTGAGAGGACACTTTTCAGCGGTTTTGTTCTTAAATATTGCCTCAGTTTCCCTTTCTCCCTCTTCTCATCTTGGAACCATAGTTAGACACATCTCTGCTCCACTCCATTTTAATTAATCTTTTCATGTTCTGAATCTCATCGCCATGAAATGCGTCATTTCATGTATCATTGTATCACGTATCATTGTTCTCAGACTAATTGCCTTTTAGATCATTAATTCTCTCTTCAGCTGCACATCATCTACGGCAAAGTTCACCCATGGGGGCTGTTTGCTCATTTCATACTGTTTTCACTTTCTAGGTGCTTTGTTGCTCCTTAGTCAGACGTAGGCAGCCACTCTGGAAAGTTGTCAAAGTTTTTCTTCACTAATTTAACCCTGCTAAACATAATTTTATAACATGTGTCTCAGAATACTGTCTAAAGCACACATGTTATTTCTGAAAGCTACAATTTCTTTGTCCTTATCTTAGATCCTTGTTTGACTATGTTGGAAATGATTTTTTACTTGTAAGATGCAATTTTCTCTCAGAATTCGCTTTTGAAGGAAATCTTTTGAGACCTGGGAGAAAACAAGCTACTTCTTAGGAGACCTGGAAGCCACATGGAGACAGAACATGTCTTAGACTAAGCATTGGTATTCCCTTTGCATTTGGTTATTTTTTGTTTAATAATATATCAAGCAATGCTCTGTAATTTCTGTATTATTTTGAGTGATGCATAGAAATCAACAATATGTATATATTATTGATAGTGTTAACCCTTAAATTAAAAAAAATGCTACTAGGTGAGCAGGGTAGCACACACCTCTAATCTTAGCATTCCGGAAGGTAGATGGATCTCTGTGAGTGTGAAGTTAGCCTGATCTACACAGTGAGTTCTAGGAAGCCAGGGCTACATAGTGAGATTGTTCCAGAGCCTGAACCAACAACCAAAGAGTGAGCAAGGGCTGGGCCTAGGCCCCCTGCACATAGGTAGTAGATAGGCAGCTTGGTCTTCATGTGCGTCCCACAACAACTGGATCAGGGGGCCGTCCCTGAATCTGTTGCCTGCCTGCCTGCTGATCCTGTTCTCCTAACTGGGCTGCCTTGTCTGGCTTCAGTGGGAGAGTGATCTCCTAGCACTGCAGTGACTTGACGTGTCTAGGTTTAGGAGGGAGGAATGGTGGGGAGGGTCGGTGTGAGAGGGTACTGGGAGGGGGCTGATATTGATATGTAAAGTGAATAAATGCATGAATTAATTAATAAAAGACATGTCACAGCAAATGTGCATTTTTATAGCTTTCCATGCTTTTATAATTAGCCCTACACATGCACCTACATGCACACGCACATGCACATACACAGACACACACTCATATACAGACACACATGCACACACTCACACACACACAGGTATGTAATTATACAGACTTGGATATTTTCCTAAAAGTACAGCTGCTATGGCAAAGAAAGGGGACATCTGAACATTCAAAAAATAATATACACAACTTCTAAACGGTTCTATTTTTCATCTGTTCATGGTTGTATGGTCTATAACTGTAGCCTTGAAAGCACCCAGTGTCCTCAGTTGTCACATTTCACTTGCAATGAGAATATAATTGCTCGCTCCTGCTGACTTTTCACTACCAGGAAGGCTGAGCATGCTGCTGGCATTTATTTGCTTTCCCCTCTTTTGTGAGACAGATGCTCATTTACTTTGGCCATTTTTATGCTTTTTTTTCTTTCTGGGTCATTTGACTGCGAAGTTTTAGATCCTCTGTGAACTTTAGAAGCAAAGAGTGCTTCTCTTAAACATTGTACACTAGAAGTGCTTTGCAAATATGAGAACAAACTGGTGTAAGCTAGTGCTAAAAGTCTTTCATCCTAAATCAATAGCGTTAGTGCTTTCCTTGAAATGTAAATATGTGTATTCTAGTTGAGGCCACACAACCTGTCAGTGGTAACTGTATATTTTAAATGCTCTAAAAATGAAATCTGTTTCTTTAGTCTTTTAAAACCCTGTTGGAGAGCTCTTTCCTAACAACCAAAGGGCTATTTCTAGTCAGAATTTTAATGCTTTACTAGGGGGATAATTACTTCAAAGAATAACCTGTGCTTAATGTGTAATGGGATTTTCATAGGTTGTCCCATTTCTGTTTATCTACAACAGTTATATTGACCTGTCATAAAACAGCTTTGCAGGAGTTTTAAGTAGTGTTGGAATTTGGATCCGTGCTAATTTCACACGTTGGGGAAATGTTTGCTATCGCAAGTGGCTACACACATTTGTTTCTTGAAAAAGTCATCCTTGCCTTCCTCAGTCAACTCTTTTCGTAAAGTTAGAAGCAAGACTTTGACAACTACAAAGCAGTGACTGTCATTATGGAATTTTCTTACAGGTTTGAGCAATACGTGAGGCGTTAGTTAGCTTTGTATGTTGAGATAAAGTAGGGAAAATAAGAAAAAGGAGTGAGGACTGCTGGCTCGGCCTTAAAACCCTGGTTCCTTTGCAGGCTGAGTGAGTTGAGCACAAGTTCACATCCTGCTCAGACGACATAGCAAGTTCAAAACCGACCTGAGCAACTTAGCCAGAGCAAGAGTGGTGCAGCACTTGACTGGCACCAGACATCCCTGAGCCCAGCCTCAGTGTCCGCAAAAACAAGTGTGATGTGTGGTATAGAAAAACAAAAACAGCACAACAGTGAAGGTTTGTAAAAACGACTCCAATTTTATAGCATTTACTTAAATATTAATACTTTAGAACTATTATCAATATCAGGATCAAATCATTGATGTCATTGCATTTAGTGCTAAATATTTATTCACTATTTACATGTATTGTTTTTTAATCTGGAATTCACACAACTTCATAAATTTGTATTCAATAAATTATTAAAAGAGGAAGATAACATCACCTACAAATTTAATCATATATATATACATATATATATATACATATATATGTATATATATATATATTTAGATCCAGTTGGTAAGATATAATTGCTCACTTAAACATACAAAGCCCGGTACCTAATTTTATATTTTACGAAGATAATTGGGTAGTTCTAAAAGAACCCGAAATGGGCAGGGTTTAGAAGTTGGGTGTTTTAGAAAGCTCCCAAGCAAACATACTTGCTTGATCCAAAACTGATCTACAAATCATAGACGCCTGAGCAAATCCTACACTGTGCTGAAATTATTGGTTCATTTGAGCATTCTTTGGACTTCAATATCTAGTGTTCTTTGCTGCTTCTTTTTTTTCCCCCTCCATCTTTATTAACTTGGGTATTTCTTATTTACATTTCAATTGTTATTCCCCTTCCTGGTTTCCCGGCCAACATCCCCCTAACCCCTCCCCTTCCCCTTCTCTTATATTTTTGGTTGTGAGCCTAGCCTTTAAAGGCTGAGCCATCTCTCCAGCCCCCCTTCCCCTTCTCTTTGGGTGTTACCCTCCCCAACTCCTTAGCCCCTCCCCCTCCCCTTCTCGATGGGTATTCCCCTCCCCATCCTCCCCCCATTACTGCCCTCTCCCCAACAATCACGTTCACTGGGGGTTCAGTCTTGGCAGGACCAAGGGTTTCCCCTTCCACTGGTGCTCTTACTAGGCTATTCATTGCTACCTATGAGGTTGGAGCCCAGGGTCAGTCCATATTTGCCATATTCTGGCTGTGTCTCTCAGGAGAGATCTACATCCGGTTCCTGTCAGCCTGCACTTCTTTGCTTCATCCATCTTGTCTAGTTTGGTGGCTGTATATGTATGGGCCACACATGGGACAGGCTCTGAATGGGCTGCTTCTTTTTGTAGACACATAAAACTCTGAGTTACAAATGTTTAAATTCCATCTTTAAAAGCAGATTCATCCAATCATTCAAAATAAAGAAGACGAGATGAGGGGAAACACGTTTGAAACTATAGTTCACGAATCAACACACAGACATCCTGACAGAATGAACGGAACGATTGGCATTTGATTGCTTCAAGGTGAGTTATGAACTGGTAAACACTGTATCCTTGGCTTTCAAGTTAAATAAAGGTTTATTTATTCCGTGTGTTGTGAAAGACATCAGTGGTCCTTCCTGCTAAGTCATACAATCAGGATTTGGAATTTTGTGTAGGACTCTGGCTTTGGGGACAGGTTGTTAACCAGGGACCAAAGAGGTCAAGAGGTCAAGGAAAGGTAGTAGAGCAAAGTCTTCAAAAACTTCAGAAAGTCCTGTGTAGGATCCATGTCAGACTCAGAGTTGGAACTTAGCACCCCCAAATTACAAGAGAACAAATGATGACAGGGAACAAATAGAAGTGTGTGGTGGTTACCCCTTCTCTGGAGATCTGATGCACCGGGCTGACCCCAGCAGAGCGAGAAAGATGAAGGTCGTGCTCTCTGGTCCACACAAAGGCTTGTCTGTCAGCTTCCCTGAAGGCATTCCTGAACTTAGTGAAACTGGAAAGTTCGTCTCTGTAACTGATCCTGCATCTGACAGCAACAAATGTGTAAGTCACAATGGCTGCTGTGCCTGTTAGGCAATTACCCTAGTTTCTGTGTCATGTAAGCAATCACACAATTATATGTTTAAAACCCCTTAATCGTCTATGCCGAACGTTGGCAAGCAGCCACTTCTAAGACAAATTTACATCCCAATGTTGAACAGTCAGTGTATTTTGTGGCAGTATGTCAGCAGAGGGCCTACTCAGCTCTGTATGAATAATTGACTGTATTCGAGTCAGTGCATAGAAAGGTCAATAGATGGCAAAATTCAGTGAGGAAAACTACATTTTTGGAAAACACAATCGGAAGAAAATATAGCCTTTACTTTTCATGTAGACTTGTACGATCAGATTGAATTTTTCATGTCCAGCTGCCTACTAAAAATGAACCCGGTATGTTCAAAATTTTACTAAGATGCTTCTGTCTGAAAAAGCTGAAGGAGCAGACAAATACTATACAAATACTAAATATAATACAATACAAATACAAATGCTATTCTATACTACACAAATACTAAAACGTGACATGAAGACTGGGTGTGGTGGCAGGCTTTTAATCCCAGCACTTGGTGGTGAGTCAGGCAGATCTCGGGGACCACAAAGCCAGCCACGGCAACATAGTGAGACCCCAGCTCAAAACTGACCCTAATAGTACCGAACAGTTTGTCATACTCTTATCCTTTGAGCACATCCTGAGATAGAGACAGAGTTTTGGTTCTGAGAGTAAGATCCAGGCAAGCTCTATACACAAAAGCCTATGCCTACTTCCAGCAACAATGACATTTTGTGAGTAAAAGTGAAAATTTGAATATAAAACGTTCAGTTCTTCATCTTGTAATTCTGCTTATTGGTATGCACATCCACATTAATGTCAAATTTACAAAGCATTATGAAAAATTATACATACACCATGATTTACTTAAACGATGTAAAAATATGGGTTAGGAATGGGATGGCAAGACTTGGGGGGGGGTGGCTCAATGAATAGAGCACTGAACACAAAGATCAGAGTTCGGATCTCCAGCACCTGCGCAAATGCCATGAGGCTGGTAGACTGCGTATCATCCCAGAGCCCACAAGTCAGCGATGGCATCCCCTGAGAGAGCCAGCTGGCTAGAGTAGCTGAAACTGTGAGCTTCGGGCTCAGTGGAAGATTCAGCCTCAGTATCCAAGGGCAAGTGATGGAGGAAGACACATGACTCTGACCTCGGTCCTCTCATACATGAGTACCGGTGCACATACAGGCTCACCTTCACACATGCAAACCAGTGCACAGATGCACCTTTACACATGCAAACATGCGTACGTATGTGCAAACATGCATACACACAGACACATACGCAATACATATACACATCCCTGCAAAAAAAGGATGATCATCCCATATGATAAACACTGTGCTGTGCTACAGTTAGTACCCAGCGCAATCGTAACCCTGCTATATTCCAATTCAGAGTCCTACTTCGACCCTTTGCCCTTCATTAAGCATCATCAAATGAAATTACTCATAAAACAAGAAATGACCAGCGGGCAGCTTACCTGCAACTTAGCAGAACAGAAGCTCAGCAATCATCTCACAGTGAGAATCAGCTCACACTGACTTCTTTCCCAGAATGCCACCTGCCCTTCCTTGCCAGCAAAGCTATCCCTATGCCCTTCACCTGTCCTCATACATTTCCATGGGTCCCACACACTGCAGTGTGTGACATCCAGAATTCCATATCTCTCCCTCCAGGGTGTCCCTCTCTAGAAACTATTCTGTGCTTTAGCCCCTGCCTCTAAGCCTTCTTTCTAAACCTATTCTACCAAGACACCCAGAAAACAAAAAGAAATGGAAATGAATTGCCAGGAAACATCCTCCTTAATATTAATGTTAGATAACCAAGTTGCATAACTGCAAACTCTAAAGGGAAACAGTGATAATGTGTATGAGCATTGTTTAAGTCTGCGTGAATGTAAATTAGAGCATTCTGAGATTACAATGTAGTAATATTCATCAACATGTGACACCTATATGCCCTTGAAATCCCTGTGCTAGAAAGTCATCACACAGAGATTGTTAAGAACTCTCACCAAATAAAAATGCCTCTAGACATCATGATGAAGAGTCTTTACTAGCACAAAATCTGTGGATACCTTCTATAGGCACTGCTTTAGAGAAATACTTGACACTCAGATGACTGACTAGCATGCCACCATTTAAAGAAAGGAAAGAGCATATTGACCAAGAAAGTTCTCCTATTATATGTAAATATTCTAAGTCAAGATATTAAAGCAAAAATGATCCCCTAAACCCAGTCCCCCAAGAGAGAGAACACATTGTGTGGGGGAATGTGGCCACCCCATGGTACAGATGATCCCCAATATTGGACTTGGGAGTCCAACAACCTTAGAGATCTAATTTTTCCAGACCTAGTAATACGGCTACCTTATCTTAGCTCCTTTCTTGGAACAATATGCTGGTGGTCCTAGTGGCTGAGCTCACCATCATCGTGAGTAGGCACAGAAGCATGGAGAGGCAGCTTAGGTGGCCCACTGTTAGGATGCCTACTTGCTACTCACATGGAGAGGCTTGGTGGCCAGGAACGAGGGCAGACCTGGGCCCGCCACTTAAAAGGGTCTGGAGAATTCTGCCTCGTTGTGCAGTCTCCACTGCTTTAGCAGGCCCTGTGCACCCTGCTTTGGTGGAGAGGTCAGATGGGTCTGAATTCTCAGAGTTCCCCGCAAGTGTGTGACCCGTGTGCCTCGGTTTCTTTCATTACATCCCATCATGACGCGGAGACATCAGCCCTCCTCTCTAACAAACAGCACCTGCACTTTCTAGTCCTGTTTCCTTCTGAAGCAATTGAAAACACTTTAATACAAAAGATTTATGACAACTTTTCTATTTTCCCATTTTATATGTCTGCTAAATTTCATGTTTTTTTTTTACACATTATAGAGAAAGGCACTGGTGGAATCCCAATGTCTAGAAATGTTAAGTTCTCTGTAAAAGAAGGCCACTCAAACCTTGTTAAACTGATACTGTATTCATTGTGCCTTTTAATGCCCACGTTCATTCCAAAGGACTTATAAAATGAAATCATCAAAAAGCTCCCAGCTGCACAAGTCTTTTGAAACTTTTCTGTCGTAACAGAGTCTGCCTTACACATTACAAAAACATGCGAGGGGGCTTAAAGATAGTTTAACAAAAAAGACTAGAAACGGAGCGTGTCCAGGTGGCTTTTTAAGTGTGGAACATAATAAAATGGGGTTTGGAAAGTACCATGCCAAGATATAATAACTAGAAAACAAGAAATTCCATTTACAAGCTGAAGTGCAACTTCGAGCTGTAAACAGGAGAAATGTTGAGAACTTGAGGAAAATAATAACAAACATTCTTACTAAGTATGGGGCGGACAAAGCCCTCAGCAAGTCACCAGCAGGGGACCCGCACATTTCACCTGCTCTTTCTGCAGTTCTCGAATATCTACCGTATACGTCAGGATCCAGTCCCAGAACAGGGGCCATGAGTACTTAAAACTGTCTGCCTGCTGCAGGGAACTTCACACAGCTACCAGACTCAACAGCAAACAGGGTACAGGAGACTTACAGTTCCAGAAAGCCACTGCCTCATCCCTGTAAGAGTCAGGATACCAAGAACCAAGGTCATCAGTGGGGTATCAGACGAGACTCAACATGAGTCAGATAAAGGGTAGGAGAATGAGCCCCTAGCTTGCTCCACCATTGACTGACTGTCGCTCTCAGGTGTGACTACCTCAGCAGGGCTGTGGAGGGGGGTGAACAGCAGCTCCCAAGATGAGCAGGACCAGGGCTGTTAGGTTAACAGATGCAGGTTATGTCTTGCTGTGATCCACTGGGAGGTATCGTGTTGCCTGGAAGCCCTAGTGTCCCAAACAGTGTCTTTGCTCAGAGCAAGTCAGCTTATCTGGATTGCTCTTGGTCATCTTCACAGTGTTCCTCAGCCACTGTAGTTACAGAGGATTCGTTTTGTTCATACACACTTTTTTTTTCAATGATTTTTTATTGATTATTTTGTTTATTTACATTTCAAATGTTATCGACCTTCCCGGCTTCCTCTCTGAAAACCACCCAACCCACACACCTGCTGCCTCCACGAGGATGCTCACCCACCCACACACCCACTCCTGTCCCACCGCCCTAGTGCTACCCTACACTGGGGCATCAAGCCTTCACAGGACCAAGAGCCTGCCCTTGATGCCAGACAAGGCCATCCTCTGCTACATATGCAGCTGGAGCCATGGGTCCCTCCAAGCACACACACTTTTAAAAGGGCCCATTTGGCTTATAGTCTGGCTGTCTTACTGTAATTCATCCACTGGCCTATGGGCACAGCAGATTTACAACATCAGAGGCAGAATAAATGGAAGTCCAGCTGGGCCACTGTTGATAGCATCAGCCTGGGAGGGACACTAAAAGATCAGCAGTGCATTAAAATATCTGTGTTTGAAATGCCCCAACTAGAAATAAAAAAAAAAGCAATAACATATCTTTCAAAATTTCTCTAAGGAATAAGACGGGCAGGTTGTCTCATTGAGAGTTTTAATTTTTCAAATTTTAATTTTGTATCTGCATGGGTATATGTATATTAGTATGTGGTAACTCAAATATCTTATGCTTGCAGAGGTCACAAGAGGGTATTGAACTCCCCTACAGCTGTAGTCATAGATAGTTGTGAGCGGCCATGGGGGTGCTGAGAATTGAACCCTGATCCTCTGGAAGAGCAACTAGAACTCTTAACTTCTGAGCCATTTCTCCAGCCCCTTGGTTGAGCTTTTAAATTCCCTGTTAGACATCACCTCCTACCAGACTCCCTGCAAAAAAGGTTGCTCCTTTTATCTGCTTGGAAACAAATAGAAAACAAAAATTCCATCAGCAAAGGGCATTTATTGGCTCATGTCATTAAAAATCATGAGTTAGAACAAATGGCAATCTTGATCCATGGTCCAGTGAGGTCAGCAAAGCCTCTCCCCACCTCACACTGGTGGGATGTCTCTGAGAGGGGATGAGAACGGCCCTTTCATAAACACTAGACAGACAGTCCCATCAATACTAATCTGCCAGTTTTATGATTTCTCTGCAAATACAGATGTATCCTGTCTCCCATTTGTCTTGTCACTAATGCGTGACCTAAGGTGTTAGAGTGGATGAGCAGAGGGGGCTCAGACCTGAGTCGTCTGCTGCTATAGCAATTTCTGCTTTCTCTGGCTCGGACTTAGCCTGTGAAGAATTTCAGTGTTGAAAGGCTCCCGCAGATTGGATATCCAGGCCAGTGGCCAATCAACAAAAAGCTTTCTCAAGACAGAAATAAAAACTTTTTCTCCAACATAGTAGGGCCACCTGCTAGAGTCAAACTGATTCCAAAGGAAACGTAAAGGGCTAAAAAACTATTAGCAAATATTTTAAATATTTTAATTTATCTACTGCTCAATAACACTGCCACAGTGGACCCTCTACGAAGATAAGAGAGCCAGCCACCTTGAAAGTATATCTCCCAAGGAACACGATAAGTAGGTGAGAGTCGAGTTCTCAGGCAGACTTTAGACTTCCTTCAGGAGGGCCTCATCATAAGATGAAGAGAACAGAAAGGCCCTGCAATAGTACCTCCTGTGGGACTCTAATAGTACACTCCTGTAGGCTAAGGAGAAAGATCTGACCTACAGAAACACTGACAAGAACACAATCAAAACCTCCCTGATCATGTGTAGCAAGTGAACAGCTTTACCGTCACGTGGATCCTGAGTGAACTCCTGGAGCAGAGGATATCAAAATGGCCGTTGCCTGTATGTGGGATATGTTCTATTAGCTGGGCTTCCTTGTCTGGCCTTAGTGGGAGAGGAAGTGCCCTAGCCTTGCAGAGACTTGAAGGCCAGGGTGTAATTTTTTTTTTACAAAAGGAGAGGTAAAACAAAACAAAACAAAAAACAAACAATAAAACGAAGTAAAACCAAAACCTGCAGGTTTATCATGGCGACCAACAAGCTCATTGGCCAGAAGTTGCAGAGCCATTTTAAAGAACCCATTTTAACCCAGGGCCTAGAGGAAGATCAGAGCCATGTGAACAATGGCATCCTGGACAAGAGGTCAGGGCAAAGCAGCAGGATTCACAGAGGGAGCAGAGGGCACATGTACAGTGCATGCTGGCAAGGGCAAAGCAGCAGGATTCACAGAGGGAGCAGAGGGCACATGTACAGTGCATGCTGGCACAGACTGCCTCTCTCTCCAGCCCACCCCTATTCCCCTGGCCTATACATGGCCACTGCCTCCCTTAGTGGAGGAGGTGTGGTACTCTGGCCAGGTGGTGTGCTACAGTGTCAGGTCCTCTGCATCCTGGGCTTCCAGATGGAGATCCATGAAGGTGGGGGTTGGGGTGGGGCTGTCCTACAGCCCACATGCAGAGCAGGCAGGGTCTGTATAGTGAAGCTGGAAGGAACCCTAGTAAAGTCCTTTTCTACTTCCTACCCACAATACAGAGTCAGTTCTTCTGGCTAACTTGTAAAGTGCTCTTAGGCACCTGAATGTTAGAATGAATTCTTCGTACTCCTTGTAGACATATAATTTTTTCTGATATAAATGGTCAGGAGTGCATTTCCTCAGAGCTATGGTGTTCATGTGTTTGCTTTGAATACTGCAGTTTTCCAGAGTGGGTGTATCATTTTACATGCTCATGGGCAATATGGTTTCCATTTTTTCCCCCACATCCTTGTCAGTTTGCTATTGAAACACTGTCAAGCACAGGGCAGCTTGGACAACAGACAGTTGCTTCTTGCTGTCCTAGAAGCCTGTAGTGGCTATTCCTGGTTGTCAAACTTGACTATATCTGGAATGAACTACAATCCAGAATTGAAAGGCTCACCTGTGATTTTGATCTTGAGGCTGGGAGGTACAAGTTTCTGACCTGGATCTTGGCATGGAGATCTTGAGGTATAGTGGCTATGAATCCCAGGAGACTAAGACAAGGAGATCTCTGACTTCAAGGTCATCTGGGACAAAGGAAGTCCCAGATCCAGGCATGGTGGTACACGTCTTTAGTCTGGGACACACCTTCTGCTGGAGACTTACATAAGGACATTGGAAAAGGAATATGCTCTCTTCTTTGCCTGCCTGCCTTGTGGGACTGAGCCACTGCTAGATCCTTGGACTTCCATGCACAGCTGCTGTTGATTGTAAGGGAATTGGACTATAGACTGTAATTCATCAACAAATTCCCTTACTATATAGAGACTACTCGTAAGTTCTGTGACTCTTGAGAACTCTAATACAAAGCCTGTAACCAAAATCCACCCGTTGAGTCCTCGGAAAGTGTTCTCTTTTTGGTTTGTAGACAGATCCCTCCGTGCTGTTTCCACATGTTGAGAGCATGCTCTCGTCCTCCTCTCTAGTTACTAACATTCCCAGGATGGCTTCCATCTCCAATACCATCCAGCTTAACGTGTGCCTTCAGTCTGAACTTAGACAACAGGATTCACAGATACCAGCCAGGCCGCGTAGACATGAGTTCCCTTATCCAAGTTGGTTCTCACAGCCAGTTCTAGGATTGACAATCTTTAGCAAGTCTTGAAGCCTTGCTAAAAATGTGGCTCCCAGACTTCCCTGAATCACTCTGTGGTGGGCTCCAGAAGCCAGGAAGTTGTGTTTTAACAGGCTCTCTGGCAAATTCAAATACCACTGTCTCACTCAACCACTCCCTTCCGTAATTGTAGGCACCTCAGATCTGGGGTTGGAGCCCAGAACACTTTTGTCAGTTGAAGCAAACACCAGGCCTCCATCAAGTTCCCAGAAACCTCCTATTCTTCCAGCTGTTAGAAATGGCTCTTGGTCCAGATGGTTTGCAACTTCTAATGGAGAACCCGTCTGAAAATAAAGCCAGTTTATGGAAGAAAGCCACTGGACAGGGCTAAGCCCTGCGCCTCAATCTGGAGACCACACCAGACACCACCTCAAGCCAGATATGCTCTGGATTATTCAGACAATAATAATCACTCAAGCCACTTTGGCCATAGTATCAGGACATATAAGACCAAAGACAGAGAATCCATGTGTTAGCCTATGCCAGTCACTGGGGATAATAGTAAATAAAAATAAAGCTACTAAACTATCCAAGAATGTACTCTTTATAGACAATTCTGCCTCCTAATTTAAGAAGACCGAGGAAGTCTCAGCACATCTCACATAGAAGAGGGGACTCTTCTGTGCAAGAACCAACCCACCCTTGGTGCCCTTCCTATCTTACTTATCAGTGCCAAGAGTAGCACTTCTATAGGCTGCCCAGTGGTCCTTTTCTGTCAGGCCCAGTGAATCCCTTAGTTCTCTCACCTTGTCATGAACTCTTCAGATGCCACACGCCACAGGCAAGAGGGAGGAAACTGGGAAATAAAATATTTCTGAACTAAACTTTCAGAAATGAAGAGGCATGACTAGATAAATCAAATGACATAATTAGAATGCAGCCTTGCTAGCACGAATGAATGCATCTGAGGTGCTGAGAGGCTCCTAGGCTGGAGGCGAGGTTCAATATTCAGCCAGGAATGGATTTTTAAAAAAGAATTAGGTTATCTTGCCCAAAAGCCAAGTCTCTACACTCAATCTTAATTTTTCTTTCAGAGAACATATCTAATTATTTAAAACTTCATGGAAGTACACTGAATTATGAGAAATGATACCATATATAAAGGTATACTTTGATCAACTTGACCTATCTTAGAAGTCATTACCAGAATTCAAATGGCCATCTGAATCAACCATTCTTACAAGCTCTTTGTGCCCCTTTCTATCATACCTACCCTTCCTTCCCTAAGCTTTGCCTCTGCTGATCTGCCTTCCATGCTGTAGATTACTTTGAAAATTCTATATGCAGAATCATACAGCATATTTTCTATATTCCATTTCTTGAATTCAGGATAACTGGAATGGAAATAGTAATCCACAATATTGCATATTTCATTGGCTTATTCCCTTCTAATGTGGGATTTTACTCCATGTAATTGGACAGAAAATAGTTTTGTAGACACTTACATTGACTTCAGTTTGAACTATTACAAATAATACTAAGATAAATAGTTGTGTAGATGTCTTTACATGACCAGATGCTTCCACATCTCTTTGGTAAATCCAAAAGAATGGAAGGCTGCCCATCATCGTGCTTAGGAACCAGCAGACTTTCTGTCCAGCACCACTTTCCTTTCCTTCCATACAACAACAAGACTTCTGATTGCTTCACATCCTTGCTGAAGGTCAGTCTGCCCTTTTGGCCACCAAGTGTATATAGTGGCATCTCTGTGTATTTTCAATTTGCCTTTCTCTGTTGGCTGATAAAACTGAATGGCTTTCTGTGTTCTTAGGACAGCCACATTTGTGGATTTTCTTCTGGGAAGTGTGTGTTTAAATCTTTGCCCTTTCATTGTTATCAAGACCCTGGGGAATTTAAACAAGAGAGTGGCATAATGGGATTTTTGCTTTAGAAAATCATGCAGGCAGGAAATAGTGAGGATACGACACTGGGTAAAACTGTAATAGAGGGATGTGGGGTGGGATCAAAATACATCTAACTGGCATAGCTACTAAAGAGATTAGCTAGCAGTGTGGGTAAGAGACACTTCTGGGATAGTAACTGTCATGTATTGAATATATACCTTGTTTGCATGTGAGTTAATCAAGGGGGAGAAAAGCTGACTCTACTAGACACAGGGTTCAGACTTAAAAACAATACAAGTTGCTGCCCTCTGAACGCTCCTTCTGAAAGCTTACGAAGGTTTATTGCTGTCGTGTTGGGATGGGACATAGACTGCTGTGGATTAGGGAATTTACAAGTGCACAGGCCACAAGGCCATACTGTCATGCATGGATATGTGTTCTTCTTCCCTTCCTCTTTTCTTCTTTCCCCTTCCCCCCTTTCCTTTCTTCTCAGGACTATTCATTTTAAGAAGCACAGCATCTTGTAGCACTACAGCAGGGCACCAGGTAGAGATTTTATACCAAATTCTTCACCTTAGGGAGAGACTATTTCATGAGTGTAGCTTAACTTTTCTCTTTAAGGGAACTCCTACTAGGTGGGCATGGAATACCTCAAATCTGCTACTCTCCATGTCCTCAAACCCCTTTCAACTTTTATACCTCATCCTTTGAACATCGTACACCGGAGTCTGTAACAATGACCATTATTTTCCTCAATCCTATTAGACTTAGTTTGCATATCTGGGGACAATTATCATTATCATAGAACAACAGAATGTGAGGGGAGGCTTGGCTACAGTTTGTATATTTTAAACCTATTTTTAAAATTAATTTTGCAAGTAATATCACACTTCTACACAATTCCTACTGACACACTCTCATCCTCAACCCTCTCCCATCTGCTACTACCTCCCTATATACCTTGCTTTCTTCCTGACAAATGTCCCTCTCATATTTATGATTTTTTTCTGTTGTTTTATAAATCACTGAGTTAACCCTTGGCCGTTTGTGTTAACATGGATTTGGAGCTATCGGTTGAAGCTTGGTGCACTCAATAGTTATACAAACCTGAAGATTATGACTCCCCGTTTACCTGGATCTATGCATAGCTAATAGTTCAGCCATAAGGGGGAGCATCATATGGGCTCCTCATCCATCCATGACTTCATTAAGTCCAGTCTTGTATAGCCCCACTACTGTGAGTTCATGGTGGAAATGACTGTGTCTAATCCCAGGGGACAGCAATTTTCAGCCCTTCACCCTATCTTCTGCCTCTCACATACTTCCTGCCCCTCACCTTCTACAATGGTTCCCCAAGCTTCTTAGCAGGGAGCCCTCAATAATCATCTTTGACAGCCCCATGCATCTCTGCATTCATCACACTTTATTTCAAAGAGAGGCATCTTTGGCTAAGAGTGAGAACAACTTTTGTGTATAAGTGCAGATGCTTAGAATGCAGGTTGATGTTGTCAGTGTAGTTAAATGTCAAGAAGTTCTTCTCTTGAGCCTATGACCCGCCCCTGTCAGGTTGTTAACTGAACTTACAGTAGAATAAATAGGTTCTCTCCCATGGTGTGGCCTTCAAATCTAATCAGAAGGCAATTGGTCACCTCTACAACAGTTGCATATACACTGTGGAATACTCACCATCTGGCAAGAAAAGCAATTATCATGAAAGTTGCAGATAGATGGATGCAACTAGAAAGAATGATATTGAGTGAGGTAACCCAGACCTAGAAAGACAAACACCCTTTCTCATGTGAGGTTCCTAATTATAAATGTTCAGATATTAGTATGTACACATAAAGTAACAGCAGAAACTAAGAAAGCAGAAAGGGGCCATTGGGGGAGTAGGGAAGGAGCTCTAAGAAGAAAAATAACAGATAGAGTTAATATGGAAAGGGAAACTGTGGGCTGAGCTTTAATTGGGAAAAAATATACAAGAAAAGGGAGTGAGGACATATAACCAGCACTCAGGATGTTTGAAAACCCAAAGCAGTGGTTCCCAACCTTCCTAATGCTGCGACTCTTTAACATACTTTAGTAGTGGTGACCCCCAACCACAGAATTACTTTTGCTGCTACTTCATAATTTTTTTTTGTATTTTTGCTATTATGAATTGCAATGTAAATATCTGTAGTTCCCAATGGTCTTAGATCATCCCTGTGAAAAAGTCGTTTGATGTACCCTCCAAAGGGGTTGGGACCCACAAGTTGAGAGCCACCATTATAGAGAATCAGATTACTTGATATTTACCTAAAATTACATGTAATACATGTAAGTGCTAACTTCGGTCTAGATGTTATCATCCTTGTACCCACAGATAAGCGTGGTTCTTGCCCCTCGTTTTAAAAGCTTCTCATTGCAGCAGGCAGAGAACATTAGAGAAAACAGAACTGGTCAAAAGCAGAGAAAAACAGGCCATGGGGCGCCTAGCTCCACTCGATACATCTATAACACAACCCCTATACTTAAGGCTGGGGGAACATTTTGGAAGTTGACGGGCAGGGGAGGAGCAGGATTAAAACAGCCAGAGAAACAAAAAATGTGATGAGATTTGCCTTCTAGAAATGACTGGGAAGCTACACCCATGACATTTCAACAGTATGGTTACCAGTGATACCACCAGTCGACTTGACAGCATGCATGGAGGGAGGTTATGGGGTTCCACCCTTAGAAGAAGAGCTATCGGCCACTAAGGACCAGCGAGAGAGGTAGAATTCGCCTTCTGCAGGCTTAAGCCTCCTAATTAGATGTATAACACCAAGTGGTTAGCCCTGAAAACATATACACGAGTAACACTAAACAGACTGAGCAGGTTGTACTTATCTTCCTTATACATAGACGCACATATTTATGAACACACACACCACCACCACCACCACCACCACCACCACCACCACCACCACCACCACCACCATCATCACCACGATCACAACCACCACCACCACCACCACCACCACCACCACCACCACCACCACCATCATCACCACCATCACCACCACCACCACCACCACCACCACCACCACCACCACCACCACCACCACCATCATCACCACCATCACCATCACCACCACCACCACCACCACCACCAACACCACCACCATCACCACCACCACCACCACCACCACCATCACCACCATCACCACCACCACCACCACCACCACCACCAACAACAACAACAACAACAAGTGCTGGCAAAAGAGGCCATAAATGTTAACAAAAGCAAGTAAAGGTACATGGGAAGGTTTAGGTGGAGGAAAGGGAAGGGGAAATGATATAATTATAATCTCAAAAAATTTAAAAGTTTCAAAATACTAGAAGAGCTGTGATGTTTGCCCAGTCCCAAGAAATACGGCGCTCACATCACTCAAGGTTTTGGGTTGTCTTCAGAGCTTGGCCTGTGGCTCATCCACTGATTCTTAAAGAGTAAACAGAGAAACAGTGAGTTCAATTTTGATTTCATTATTGTACTCCCGGTTCTCTGCTTGCTTCATGTTATTGCCAGTCAGCCACCCATCTCTCTATTCTAGACACGTGCCTGGCTTCCTTTTTGATGTAGCAGAAAACTCGTCACAGTAAATAAATGTATGCCATTTAACTTTGTTGTGAGAGACACATGATTTGCTTCTGTTATGCCAAGTTATGGTTTTTTTTTCTTATTCTTCTTTGTATTTGAGTTCCACAGGTGTTTTCTTCCAAGTACTTAATAAAGTTATTTGACTTATTCCCTCTTCCTTCTATTCTCAGTTTTTCTAGTGTTCTAAAACATGAAATTAGCTTTGTGCATGTGACTGCTGGCGTGTACCTGCTGTAGGTCACATGCAAGTCAGAGGGCAACACTCAGGAGTCGGTTCTCACCTCCTACCAAGCTGAGGCAGGTCTCTCGACTCTGCTGTTTTGTATACCCCATGCGACATGATCTGAAAACTCCTGGGCCATCCTCCTGTCTCCATTTCTGAACACCCACAACAAATGCTAGATTACAGATTAGTGCCGCTGCATCTGGCCTCTTTAAAGAAAAAAAAGGGTTTATATGTAACTATGTGTTCAGGTTTGTTTCTGTGTGGAATTATACAGAATGTGAATTTGACAAAGATGCTCTGGGGCTGGATTTTAGGCATTTGCAATCCACTTGCTGTGGGTCCTCTACACGAGCAGTGCACTCTCTTAACTGAGCTCTCTCTCCAGCCCCAACTTCCAGCTTTTTAATGTGGGTTTCCCAATAAATGCACATACATGTGCTTTGAATTTTTCTATATTTAAGTGCAATCAATAATCACAATTTACACACCACTGTTAGCATAGTGTAAAGGCACAAACAATGACCGGTATGGTTTGTACAAAGTAGACTCAATGTTTGGTCAGCCTTTATACTTATATTTTAAGCAACTGATAAAACTAAAATATAGCTCTCTTTTTAAAAAAAGTCAGAAATTAATTTTTTAAAAAATAAACCTAAACTTTGAAGTTTAATTCTTATCCCCATAGTGGGAGGGGGAAAGATTTTAAAGATAAATGGATTCAAGAGGCGTTTCTTGCTTTGGCTCACCCTTTTAAGATCCAGGGCCTTTTCAAGTTTGCTGATGTGCCCACAGAGGCCATATGACAGCTGAGCAAGCATTGCCTGTGGATCCTGCTTAGTGCTAGCTCCGCTCACAGCAGCAGGAACCCAGCTAGGGCTCTGCTTATCACAACGCTCAGTCTTACCACGGAGACTCCGTGTACTATGGATTTAGAACCTTTCTACTTTTTAAAATTTTTTTATTTGATATATTTCTTTACTTATATTTCAGATGTTATTCCCCTTCCTGGTTTCCTGTCCATAAGCCCCCATCCTCTCCCCACCCCCCATATGGGTATTCCCCTATACATCCTCCTTACTGCCCCCCCCCCATATTCCCCTGCACTGAGGGTCCATCCATGGCAGGACCAAGGGCTTCCTCTTCCACTGGTGCCCCAGCAAGGCTATTCTCTGCTACATATGCAGTTGGAGCCCTGGGTCAGTCTGTGTATAGTCTTTTAGTAGTGGTTTAGTCCCTGGGAGCTCTGGTTGATTGGCATTGTTGCTCTTATGGGGTTGCAAGCTCCTTCAACTCTTTCAATTCTTCCTCTAATTCCCCACAAGGGGGTCCTATTCTCAGTTCAGTGGTTTGCTGCTAGCATTGACCTCTGTATTGGACATGCTCTGGATGTGTTTCTCAGGAGAGATCTATATCCGGTCCCTTTCAGCATGCATTTTTTAGCTTCATCAATCTTATCTAGTTTTGGTGGCTGTATGTATGTATATATATGGGCCACATGTGGGGCAGGCTCTGAATGGCCATTCCTTGAATCGCTGCTCTAAACTTTGCTTCCATATCCCTTCCTATGGATATTTTTTTCTTCTTTTAAGAAGGAGTGGGAGCATCCGCATTTTGTCATCCTTCTTGAGCTTCCTGTGGTCTGTGGATTGCATCTTGGGTAATTTGAGCTTTTTGGCTAATAGCCACTTATCAATGAGTGCATACCAAGGATGTTCTTCTGTGATTGAGTTATCTCACTCAGGATGATATTTTCTAGTTCATTCCATTTGCCTTTGGATTTCATGAGTCATTGTTTTTAATAGGTAAGTAGTATTTCTTGGTGTAGATATACCACATATTTTGAATCCATTCCTCTGCTGAAGGGCATCTGGGTTCTTTCTAGCTTCTGGCTATTATAAATAAGGCTGCTATGAACATAGTGGAGCATGTGTCTTTGTTGTATGTTGGAGCATCTTTTGGGTATATGCCCAGGAGAAATATAGCTGGGTCCTCAAGTAGTGGAATTTCCAATTTTCTGAGGAACCTTTAGTCATCAGGGAAATGCAAATCAAAACAGCCCTGAGATTCCACCTCACACCAGTCAGAATGGCTAAGATAAAAACTCAGGTGATACCAGATGCTGACGAGGATGTGGAGAAAGAGGAACACTCCTCCATTGCTGGTGGGAATGCAAACTGGTACAACCTTTCTACTTTCTAGTCATCCCCACTTACTTGACTGTGAACAAAGTTTGGAATGCCTGTAGAATAGTTAGTATTGCAAACTTATCAGAATCTAGTGTCACTTGGGAGAAGTGCCTCTGGGTATGTCCGTAGGAGACTATCTAGACTGTGCTAACAAATATGGAAAAATTCATCTTATTTGTGGGCAGAATCACTCCATAAGCAGGGTATCCTGGACAGTTTAAGACAGGGAAAGCGGGCTGGGGATTTAGCTCAGTGGTAGAGCGCTTACCTAGGAAGCGCAAGGCCCTGGGTTCAGTCCCCAGCTCCAAAAAAAAGAACAAAAAAAAAAAAAAAAAGACAGGGAAAGCAAGCTGTGCTAACCTAGCATGCACATTTTTTTCCCCTCTCTCTGCTTTCTCCTTCTCTATGATGAATTGAACCCTTGATCTGTGAACCAGAATATACCCCTTAACCCTTATGCTGGTTTTGCCAGGATATCTTATCTCAGCAAAAGGTAATTAAATGAAAGACACAAGATCCCAGTTTCTCACCTGTGAAGGATGAGACAGATAGTGGATCATACAGTTCCCTGAGGAACAACACAACTCACAAAGGCAGAGGTTATGTAGACATACAACATGGGTGGTCAAAGATTTAGGCAAGAAGGTTGTAGAAGAAAGAACACTGAGCCAACTTGGGGCATTTCTTTCAAGTTATTATTGAGTATATCAGAGTCAGTGGCTTGAAAAATACAATGTGATTTGCTCCCTAGTAAGAATTACCTATTAAGTTCAATGTGTTGTGTGGTAGAACGCAAAGGAGCTTTCAAAATAATAAAGCTCATGGTAGAGATTACTTACTGTGACTCCTGAGTTTACTACATAGGGTTGTAAAGAACACTGACCTGGTATTAAACTGTAATATGACAACCGCCATCACCACCACCATCAAGCATAACTGTCATTGAGTGAGTGATTCCACCCCTGGCTTCTAAGTGCATCATCCTGGTACAACAGGATGACCAGGGATGTTCCATTTACCCCCCCAAAGTCTCACAGTTGGTAATAATCAAAACCAGAAATCAAACAAGAAGTTTAGGCCTGGGGATGTAATGCAGTGGTAGTTATATGTATGCCTAGCATGTGAAAGGCGCCAAATTTGACTCTCAGACCCACAAAAATCAACTGATGACTCATTTGATTAACCTTGCTTTATCATGCAGTCTCTCATTGGAGCAGGGCTGTGCTGACTGACACATGGATTAGTTTCCCAAAGGAGACAGTTTGTCTTCCTAGGCCCAGATGACAAGTTCTGCGTGTGTAACTACATTGAGAGGAGAATGCAGCATCCTGATCCCAGTGGGAAAAGTGAACAGAGGGCGAGAACAGATGTTCCCAATACACTGGTCTATCCCATTCTGCTTCTGCACATCTTCACCTTCTACTTACAGACCAAGAGCAGCGAATTCCATCTGTCCAATAATCTTGATGAAAGCATTATTTGAAGAGAAATATAATGTTTAATTTTAGGCATGGAAAGATCAAATAAATTACATCATACTAAAGGATGGAATTTGTTCCACCATGGAAAAAGCAACACAGGGTAGAACAATTTTAGTGTATTCAAGGGCTAAACAACTTTCAAGCAGATATATTGTGTGAAGATACTTTATTAAGATAAAAAAAACTTTCCATTACATTTATCTATAAATCCATCATAGGCCAAAGGAAAATAAATAAAAATCTGAATCTTTAGGGACATTTTTTGACTCCATAGTTTTGTAAATCTGAGCTTACATGTTTGCTCACTTTAAATTACTACAGTTTAGGTACACTTGATGATTATACAGTACCAGGAATGCCAGCCTTATAGATGCCAAGTTTCCATACTACTCGGTAAAACCATGGTTATTGTGTCAAGTTTATCTCTTTACTTTTAGGCCACTCTAACTGGGAGGTGGAGGTGAAGAGCAGCACTCCATACCAGGTTCAACTTTAAATAGACAAACAATGAAACCCCATTTTTTTCTAATAGTGGCTGGCACTGTACCCCAGAAACAAGCTGCTGCAAGCCAGGAGCAAAGTGTTCTTTGGTGGTGTGCTCACTGGAGTCCTGGGGTCAGAGAGCACAGAGCAAGGCCATTTGCTGGAGGTACCAGCAGCCTTCTCTTGGCCTGGCTTATATCTCCTTGTAAGCATCAAGAAATAGAACAGGTAAGGCTACATGCCACCTGATTTCTTAAAATATGTTTATTTCCTTTTATTTATTTAGTTTTTAAAGAAAGATGTTCAGCTGTGGTCTAACAGGTGTGAACATTTTTTTCATGACATTCCATCACCTCCACTACCTACCCCAAATTTCCCAAGCACTACCCCCAAATAAAGAATGAAGACAACAATCACCAGATGAAGAGAAACAATCAGCAAAGATATCTGAGGTATGAACACAGGATACCTAAAGTATTCCAGAACGTCCTACGCTAGATACACTCTTCATCATTCTTGGTATAGAAACTTGCTTTATAGAACTCTTTACGACTTGTGCTTCTAGACAGGCCACACAGGGCAGTGATTTCAGAATAGGAATCTGGTAGCCTTCCTCTCTGTGTTGAGCTGCATGGCTTTAATGAATAAACACAGAACTTCCATGGGCTGTGTTCATCAGTCCAATGATCTGATTGTTGGGCTTGAACATGTAATGAGGTCACTAGAGAAGTTTGTGTTTCTGCTTCACACAGAAATTTGACATTGTCTTAAGGAAAGGTAGCCAGGGACACCACCAAACAGCAGTGAACATGTACCATGTAACATGTAACATGTGTGTGGACCTCTCTGCCAAAAGGTCCAATATTTACATGGAATGTTGACCTTGCTTATAAAACTACTATTTTAAATTATATCTTTACATACAATTTATCTTATGAATCATTTGATAATTTAAAAATATGCCTTTCAAATATCTCACAAATATATAAAATTTTCCTACATTTTGTTTTTCCTTAAACATGACATTTAAACTCTTTATAAAGCAACAAAAATATTTTTTTTGTATGCAAGTCATAGATGTGATGAATCTTCCATTGGCTAAACCGCACTGCTCAGAGGACTGGCAGGAACCTGCTCGATGACTGAACTGTGAACATTTGTAGTACTACAAATTATTCACTTGCTAGAGCCTATAGCATCACAGAAAAAGAAGTAATGTCATTGAAACATTTAAAAATCCACCTTTCTTCAGAATAGGTTGAGATGTCGTCTGGCCGGTGTTAATCATTTTGTTGACCAACAAATTAACAGAATACAAAGTTTCTAAAACACACTTTAGAACCATTTTCATGTGTGGTGATTGCACACAAGAAACATGAGCACCTCTTCCTTCACTGTGCTCTAACACGTGTTACGTGGTCTTGAATACTTATCTCATTCTTACAATTTGTTGAGAAATTCTAAAACAAGAGAAGAAAACTTTCTGACTCCAGAGATGTCTTCTGAAGAATGACAGATTAAAGCAAGTGATCATTAAATGTGTGATCATTTCTTGCCCTAAACAACCGTTTTTACTAAGCCATGAGGAAAGGTTTTTATCTACATCTATGATATCAGTTAAGTCTGTTTCCAAATCCAATGCAGTGGCATGCTCCCACACTTGGGAAGCTGAGGCAAAAGAAGGCTGAGTTCAAGGCTAGTGTGGACACCACAGTGAGACCCCTCAACTTAAACAGAAAAATCAGATTTTCCCTTATATAATATTGGCGGCATCACCGATATATATTCCTAAGGATTTCCTAAGCTATAATATGTGAGCTACTTCCTCAAGAAAAGATTTGAATTTCTTCTTTGTTTTAAGATGTGCATACTTAGGGCATATTTTGAAAGGACAGATCCTTATTTCCAGCCTAGTTAAATCTGTGGATCTGCTCAAGGCTGCCAACCCCATGCTTTCAACCAAGAGCATGCACAGTGAAGGGCTGTGAGTACACCTGAGCGCAGGTGAGGCATGAACTCTGATACACACTGCCTCTCACGTCAGAGACAGAAATAGATTAAAGAAAACAAGGAAATACAAAAGTTTTGCTAAAACTATAGCACTGTGCAGATTTTGACTTAGATTGTATAGTCGTGTGCTTCAAATAAGGCTGTGAAAGACATAAACAAAACCAGCACTGGAATTTTGACTTTGACATTGAAGACTTTACATCTATGACAGTGATACAGATTATTAAAAAAAAAATCCTACCAAAAACATGGTAGTTAACCTAACCATGCAACTCTGCAAAAAGACAGTTAAGGACATTTCCCCTGAGTTAAGAATGTAACCAGCTCACTGGGACCCAATGGGCATCAGTCTCTAGTTTGTCAAATGTTGTTTTTAGCTCATTAAATGCTACAGTAAGATCATCGTTTATTATGATTTTGTCAAAAAGATGGCCATATTGACTTTCCATTATCTGTGCTGATTTGATCATTTCTTGAAAGTCTTCTTCCTATTAAAAACAAATAATGACAAATTAAGTAACCAGGCAACTGCATCACATAAATGAAAACATTCTATAGTGACTTTACCTAAAGCTGTTATGTGTTCAGACTTTAAATGAAGTAAAAAACCAAAATCACCTTCACTACTTTTTTAGAGGTTTTAACTGCTAACACCAACTTTAATTAAACTCCCCTCAGGGTCATACCTAACTCACCATTACACGGACACATTGCTATTGTCATAGATATCAAGGGTGCTGTTGACTCTTATTGCTCTGGCTTGGCACTATTTATGTTTGTTCACAAGAAATAATGCATAATACAAACTACTTTCTTAATGTTGAAAGCATTACAAGATAATAGTTCAAATGCCCCTTCTGTGGTCCGGTAAAAGTGTTTCAAAAGCCCTGAGGGGCCACATAGATTTTAAAATGCCAGGTGCTATTTTAGCTAGGTATAAAAGTCAGGATTGTACATTAAAAAGCATAAGCCACATCCTCAGACTATGCCATCATTTACAAATTATGTTTATTGAGAGATAACTTTAGTGCTAGTCAACAACTTAAAATAACTAGTAACATGTGACAGCATCTGTCTCTTAAGGACAAATGTCATCCTTTTAGAACAAAGCGCAGGAATTGGTCAAAAGCAAGACCCATGCTTTATAACTAAAATCAACAGTTCACAGATTAACAAAGTCTAAACTAAAATTAATTAGATGAAAGAAAAATGGGGGTTAATATTTATTTGTTGGATTTTTTTACTCAAAGGTAAAATTTGAGAAAAATGAAAACAAAAACAATGAAAGGTTTGCCAAGAGTCAATGATGGGCCAGCCTGACTCTTAAAAATTAGAAGCCATCTTATTACAAGGTCAAAATAAGTTCATTCCTGTTTTCTATAAAATGTAAATTTGACTAGGTCTTCACCCATTTTCTGGAATTTGTCATGTTCCACACCCTGGTAAGATAAGACGTTCCAAATAATTTTAGAATGTTCAGCCAAGTTCTTATGTAACCAGAATTCCTCTGGAAAGCCCCCAACCACTGAAAATCCCCTAGTCTTGTAGGTATTTTTTAGCTATATAAACCCTACCTTCTCCTGTGTTTCATGTTATTTTCTCAAACCCTGCTACTGGGAGACATCCTTATCTGATAGAAAATAAACCTTGAATAATTTTAGCAAAAATTTGAATAATGATCTTCATTTTCATTCAGTGAGATTAATATCAGAACAGTCACAAAGATCTGAAGCCATAGCATCTAATGGCATTTGTAAGAAATATGAATGTCATCAGGAGACAGAGTAGGCCTCCTGATCCTATGACCCAAATGGTGCTTCTATGTTGTGGTGTAATTAAATAAGCAGCAGAACCAGTTCCCATGCACTCTCACTTGGTGTGGATCCTCAGAAGCCACACACTCTGGCTGTTTCTCTGTCAGTCGCTTTCATACACTGTCCCCTTGGTGGGTTGTTACCAACATACATCGTGTTCTGCGTGCCATTCTATCACGGCACCACGCCATGCTAGCCTCAGGCATTCTATAGCCTAGCACGGCTTCCAGAACTGAGACAGGTTGTCTCTCTGCCCACCAGAAACTTGGTTCACATCCCCCATAGTCTGGTAAATCAAAGTTCTAAAAACTTGTTGTTTAACAATTAGATTTATATGTTAAATTCTCAATCTACAATACATCCAATTTCAAAGTTAAACAGCCTGAGTAGGCTATGAGACTATAATTAGTCTTAACCCCATCAGAAATCTGAGAACGACCCAATATCTATAAACATAGGAAGCCTAACATGGCTTCCGAACTGAGACAGGTTGTAGAGACTAATTTCCACTAGCACAGTCCCGTTAGCAACACATGAGAGCAAGTCTTCAGCCTTCTGGCCTAGGATCATCTGACAGACTTCTGAAACACAGAATTTTGAAGGGCTGACCACTCTGGCTTGGTAGAAATTATCAGTCAACTTATTCTGTAACGTGTCCTTCTCAGACAGCATTGAGTCTGTAGATGAGTTGAGGCGATTCTTGCCCAGTGGCTATGCTGTCACAAGGTATTACCTCACCTGGAGGTAGAGATGCCCAAATTCTTCGTTAAATCCACCACAGGGGACGTGTTAGGAGCAGATATGTCTCAACAAAAAATAAATAACTTTAAATGTCATATTTTGTGAATTTCTGTTTTGAAAACCATCTATCTATATAAGGTAATTTGGACTGTTGTCCATTAATTGTCTTAATAATTACCTTGAAAGCACGCTAACAATAAACTTAGAGCCATGAATTGGCTAACAGAGACGACGGAGGAAGATGATTCCGATCCAGGTGGTCTGGGTCAATTCTATCTTGTCTAGGTGGGCAGTTTCTATCTTTAGTAATTGGCAGTGAATTTATTCTGTGGATGTATTGAGGATGGAGAATTTAACATATAAATCTAAATGCTAAATTAAAAGTTTCTGGAACTTTGATTTTAACCATGCCAAAGAGGACAGCATGTGAAAGTAATGGCAGAGAGTCGGCTGGAGCGTGCGGATCTGGTTCTGTAGCCCTGGTGGAGTGAGAAATCACAGGGCCTGCAGAACGAGATATGTGTGTGTGTCAGGTGTGGTAACTACCGCCTAGGGGACCTTGAAGAGAGGGGGCTAAAAGGGAGACAGCCGGGAGTGGACAGCCTGGAGACCATGTGGCAGAGTAGCAGCCAGAGCGTGGGAACTGTTAGAAAAAGTTTCTTTTTAAATTTTTACTGCAACACTTCTACTTTTTACTGTGTTAAAATGTAAAATATAAGGCAACAAAGCAAATTATTACAGTTTTTGTTTAGACTATTAAGAAATAAACAGAAACTTATTTAGAAACATTTAGCTTTAAAAAAGGTTAAATAATATAAATGATTGGCTGAGAAAAAAAATCATCATGCATGCACCATAGTACCATAATACTTTTGTTGTTCTTTTTTCTTTGCTTTGTTTGGCAGCACTGGAAATAAACCCGAAGCCTGGAGTATGCTAGGAAGCCCTAGAGCACAGTGGTTAATACTACCATTGTAGTTGGTTTGAGGCACAGACTCTTGCTTTGTAGATCATACTGGTTTCAGATTTGCCAGACGGAAGAGAATGACCCTACATCTCGAGTGCTGGGCTCTGCAGGGGCGCATTACCGTATCCAATGCTACAAAGTAGTTTTGAGTCGGTGCAGTATGAACGTCAATTCTCAGAAACAAGGAAAGTTTACAGTGCCACCAATCAAAATGCACCTTTAAATCCTTTGGAGAGTTCTGGATCCCAGCTTCGTCTATAACAGTGTCCCTAAGCACCGTGTACAAGTAACTAGGTGCTATTTACATGGTGGCCAAGATCACAACACCCACCGTGAAGGGCTTTGCAGTCCCTTGGTCATCTCTGCTTGAAATAATCTTTGCATTTTTTCTTGTCTCTCTCAAACGCTCTATGGATGGAGGCTTTATAAATATCACATAGGGTTTGAACTCCAGAGTCCTTAAATGCTTCACTGTCTGCAAGGAAGAAAAGGTATTTTTTTTATATTTCTTCATTGTTTCATGCATCTGTATTTTGTAAGGAGACAATTTATTCTTTAAACAGGTTACTCTCCAATCAGTTCTTGACGATGAAGATGACAATCTCATTGAAAAGCAGCTAGAGAATGAATACAACTTTTACTTTAGATGTTTTAAAACACAGTGGCTAAAAACCTCAGAACACTAGGTTTAGATCATACTTCTAAAAGATGTGACGATTGGTAACCTCCTGTCTGGAAGCTGTCTATCTTTTTAAAACTCTGTTAGAAGCCTAAAGGTCCAGTCTCTGTAGCCTCTGTTCTACATGAGGTCTGCCAGCATGCTACCCCCCCAAACACACACATCAAATGTTTTGTTTACCTTTGCTTGGAGTCAGGGTCCTACTCTGCAGCCCAGGCCTGCCTGGACTCCTACTGCTCTTGCCTCAGTTTCCTGAGGTCTGGATTACAGGTGTGCAGCACCACACCTGTTTTGTTTTGTTAATTTATTCTTTTCTCCCACAATACATCCTGACCAGTTTCTCTTTCTCTCAGTCCCCTCCAGTCCCACACTCCTCTCCCTCAGATCCACCCCTCCTCCACTTCCCCTAAGAAAAGAACAGGCTTCATGGGGATATCAACCAAACACAGCAAAATAAGTTACAATGAGACGGGTCAGAACTAAGAGATATTAATAATTTCCTCATGAGGGCCTCACCACAGTTCCACTGTAAGGTTATAGATAATCGCTATCTGTTAAGGAGATGGAGAGGGAGAGGGGGAAGGGGAGGGAAATGGAGAGGAGGAGGGGAAGGGAGAGGGAGAGAGGAGGTGGTGGTGGTAGTGGTGGTGGTGAGGATGGGGAAGGGAAGAAGGGGATGGCAGGAGGGGATAGAGGGCTGGGAAAGCTCAGAGGTGCAGGTAAAAATGCATTCAGTGAGTCTGGGAGTGACAAGGTCCATTCAGGGGCAGGGAGTTCAGCTAAGCAGGAATGCCCCCACTCCTTCCTGGTGCCTGGACAAGAGGCAGCCTCAGACTTGCTAAGGACTTTCTGACTCCAACTTTTCTATCCCTAAGAGGCGTGAAAGTGCTTCTGGCATCCCAGAACACCACCATCATAGGAGAATCAGTGGCTCCGGGCTTGGGTACCAACCAGATGACAGGTAGTTTGATATAAGGACTCGAATGCTTTCAGCCACTGGCCTTCTTAGTTCAAAGTTTCCATAAGGGCCCCTGGGTGATTCCCAAGGCCTCCTGTGGCATCTCAGATAAGACAGTGTTGAACCCTGCCTCACAGCTCTGTTGGGATTTAAATATTTACATTGTGTCCAAGGCCAAAATTAGAAAAAGAGAACAGAGGTCTGAAATGTCCACTTTCAGACTATAAGCAGAGAACAATACGTAACACAAAAGATGTTATGTATGTAGCATGTAATACATTATTAAAAGATCCAAAGTAAGCATGTAATAGCATGTAAGCTTGACTGAGTAAAACCAAGAGATACAAACACTGACCTCGGGGCTCCATCCCATCTGCTTTTCTAGTAACATTATGCCTTTCCCCCCTCTGCCCAAACGTCCCAGCCTTTATTTAAGTGAGCAGAGTTCACATGGAGCTCGTTCTGCAATGCTACGGTTTGCAGGGAGCTGCGCAATGCTTTGTTTACTCACATGAGGCTGGACATCCAACAGACAGACTTTGTTCTTAGCTAGGACAGAGCGGACTGAGTCTATGCTCGTACCATAGTAGTTGTTTTTATATTCGCCGTACTCGATGAACCTGCAGCAAATTAAAAGGCACTCATCAGAGTAGTCTGTGAATATGAAGCAAGCAGGCAGTCAGTTATATTTCATGGGCAAAGATATTTTGCTGAATGCATAAAAAAATTTTCCCCCCTGTTTAATAAAATAAACAGAGTCAAGCATTTCGGCAAATGTCAACTTAAAAAAAAAAAAGAACCTTCTACATTTTCAAATCAGTAACACTTGCTTGTGTTACACTTAAGCCCAAAAAAGTACTTTGGTGCTAGGGCGTGCTAATGCTTTCCATCACTCCTTTTCAGAACTAATGCAATGTAATAAAACATCGAATAAGCCAAACAATAGACACTACTGGAATTTCACTGCACACTACAGAGTAGCAGAGCTGGGCGCTGCAGCCACAGGAGCTGGGAGGTGGCTAATGGAACCAGGGCAGCGATTATGTGCTATAAAAACACAGTCGTGGGGCCAAACTCGAAGAAAGCATTTTGATGTTTCAATAAAATCCCACAGTACTGCCTTAAAACACACCCTGCCTCTGATGCCCTGCAGTAGCTGCACCTCAGGAATGGAAAACTGAGGAGGGTGGGGTAGAGGTCTGCTGGAGGAGCCAAGACGGTGTGAGCAGCACAGCAGTTCGGCACGGCAGCTTTATCTAAACGCCGTGAAGGACTGATGTGAGACTAAGGGATGTATGAAAAAGATTATGGGGAAAATATATCATATACCTAGCCGTTAACATTTAAAATATAGGTGTACCCAAGCTCCATGTTGAGATTCAATTATTGGACTGGGGAAAAGTTACAGAAAAATACTGGGAAGCTCCCTTCAGGCTAAACCTATAGGCTTAGCTGAAGAGAAACACTGCAGCTCCTGGTACTGAAAAAAAAGATGGGAACATGTCTAACTACTAAGGGAACTACCTTTTTCTAAGGGCTTCAAACGTTGCTCTAATAAGTAAAATACATTTCACATAGAAGGGAACCCTAGGCTGTCTAAAAATAGATACACAGGCACCAGTTTAACAACAGGAATAGAAAAAAAATCTACAAAATTTTGACATACTTGTTATTTTGTACATCTGTCTCAAACAAATGTTTGGAAATAAAAATATATTCGACGCCATCACTCTCTTGGCTTCTTCTTGCTCTAGTGGTATCTGTAATTTGAAAGAAAAAGAGTTGAATAAGTTACTTTAGAGTATTAAAAAGAAACCAGTATATTGTCTGTTTCTTACGCAAGATTTGAAAATATATAAACAAAAGCAAATTAGCTGCTAAAATATAGTGGAATATAAATTCAGACTTTTCCACTCTTGTTACAATGTTAAGACTCAAGATCTGATTGCCTCAGAGGTCTGATCCTTACTTGTACCTTTGAAGAATCAATCTTTCATACAACTAAATACATAAAAAGAGTCATATGTGTAGACTTTATAGTCCACTCCCCAGAATAAGACCTTTGGCAAATAACTGGCTTATTACATCATCTACTGATCTTTATTTGCTGAAGTAATCATACTATTCACTAGGTGGAAGGTACAGCCTTCTCTACATACATGCTCCAGCGTGTAACACGGTCAGACCTTCAGTGTTGTTCTGTTTCACTAACTAAATGAGTCAAATAACTCTAGGTGTCATTCCCCACTCCTGCCAAGTCATTAACAGCACCTTAATCTAGGATTCAGCTTGCACCTTTTTGATAATGTTGCCTAGTTCTTTTTGTGTAAATTATAAAGGGACAGAAAACATAGGACAGTGAAAGACAAAACATAATACTTTCCAATGTGGACATATATGTGAAACCCTACCACAGCCCCACTTCCTGCTCTTACAGTCAGAATCCTGAACCCCTGACAATTATCTGAGCACCTTGAAAATATACAAAACAAACCAGGCATGGTGGTGCATGCCTTTGACCCCAATGCTTGTGAGGCAGAGGCAGTGGGTCTCTGTGAGTTTGAGGTCAGCCTTATCTACAGAGTCTCAGGATAACCAAGGCTACATAGAGAAACCCTTTCTTGAAAAACAAAAAACAAAAAGCAAAACAAACAAATACACAAAAGGGAGGGGTATGGAAGGCAGAGAATCTGTCTAGGGAAAGGCTGACTTTGTTTCTCTTAGAAGTTATGACGTGCTGGAACAAGACAGGGGCTAGATTCCTATAGGTAGTTAGGAACAGGGGCCATGTGCAACTAATCATAGCTTTTTAGGCTGAAAACTCACGTTGGGTTTAAAAGAAATGTTAGGGTTAAAAGGGTGGTAGGTAACACGAAGGAAGAGAACTAAGAGACTGTGTCTGGGTAGAGACAGTCAACCTGAACAGGTAAGAGAAAGGACAGGGTCCTGGGAAGCAAGGTCAACATCAACAAGCCCCTGCCTGACTGGCTCCCATGAACATATGCAAGATACTGTGACCCATAACATACTCAGGCTTTTAATGAGGTTAAATGTAAATGACCAAACTGTTGGGAAGGGTGGCTTCTAATGAAGAAGGGTCCCCCGCTTCCAGATCACCCTATAGATAAGGCAAGAAAGACGGAGGCTACACCTTGGTGGCTTTGCTAATGCCATCACCTTCCCTCGGTGATGCAAGCTGGGGACAGAAATGCCGAGAGCAAAGAGCAGTCTGATTGACTGCAGGGCGGACAGCAGCAAGCCAGTCCTTTGCTACCGAGAGCACAGTCAAGATCAGCAGCTCGCAAGGCAGAAGTCGGAGATGGGAGGTAGGGTTTCATGAACCAGGATGATCAGCGTGTAACAAAGCCTCCTCATCGACCTGGCTGGACTCGGGGGACAAGCACAGATCACATGGACCCTCTACTGGCTTACATCCAATATACTCAAAGAATGAACCAATCTTACCAGGAATTATGCCAGTCGTGTTCAGTTCCTGCCTTAGTCCCATGAAACGACCAAGGCAAGCTGCTCCTAGGTTCCTCCCACCTCAGAACCTCTTGGGCTTATGTGAATGTCTTTTATTTTTCCTTGATTTTTCTCAGCAAAGACGCTTTCAGTTCACTTACTCTCTGTGTCTGTATTTTTAATATTCACTGATGTGAGGCAGGGAACTTGAGAGCTACTGTCCCTAGTTAACTTTTGGAGACCTTTATGTCCTAGCAGGCAAGTCACTGGGCAGGTGCACCCGGCTTGAAAAAGTTCCAGTCATACAACAACAACAACAACAACAACAACAACAACAACAACATCAACAGGGTGTGCAGGTGTATGTGGGTGCATGGGTGTGGGGTGGTGGGGGTGTGGGGGTGAGTGTAAGTTAAGAGATCAGCAGGCATGTGGGTGTGCGTATATGGGATGGGGAGTGTGAGTTAGGTGTGAGGAGAACTGGAGAAAGCATAAAAAGGAAGACACTGATTCTCTTCTGTAAGGTAAAGGACACTATCATTATGACAAAACCAGCAGATTGGGAAAAGCTCTTTACCAATCCTACATCCAATATGGGCTAATATCCAATATGTACAAAGAACTCAAGAAGAGAATCAAATAACCCTGTTAAAATATGGGGTACAGAGCTAAACAAAGAATTCTCATCTGAGGAATATCAAATGGCTAGGAAGTACCTAAAATGTTCAACATCCTTAGTCATCAGGGAAATGCAAATCAAAACAACCCTGAGATTCCACCTCACACTAGTCAGAATGGCTAAGATCAAAAACTCAGGTGACAGCAGATGCTGGCGAGGATGTGGAGAAAGGAACACTCCTCCATTGTTGGTGGGATTGCAGGTTGGTACAACCACTCTGGAAATCAGTCCGGAGGTTCCTCAGAAAATTGGACATAGTACTACCTGAGGACCCAGCTATACTACTCCTGGGCATATACCTAAAAGATGCTCAAACATATAATTAGGACACATGCTCCCCTATGTTCACAGCAGGCTTATTTATAATAGCCAGAAGCTGGAAAGAACCAACAGAGGAATGGATACAGAAAATGTGGTACATTTACACAATGGGGTACTACTCAGCTATTAAAAACAATGACTTCATGAAATGGATGGAACTAGAAAATAGCATCTTGAGTGAGGTAACCTAATCACAAAAGAACACACATGGTATGCGCTCACTGATGAGTGGATATTAACCCAAAAGCTTGGAATACCCAAGATACAATCCACAGACCAAATGAAGCTCAAGAAGAACAACTAAAGTGCAGATGCTTCAGTACTTCTTAGAAGGGGCAACAAAAATATTCATAGGAGGGGATATGGAGACAAAGTTTGGAGCAGAGACTGAAAGAAATGCCATCCAGAGACTCCTCCACCTGGGAATCCATTCCATATACACACAGCCACCAAACCCAGACAATATTGTTGATGCCAAGAAGTACATGCTGATAGGAGCCTGATATAGCTGTCTTCTGTTCCAGAACATGACAAATATAGAGGCAGATGCTCGCAGACAACCATTGAACTGAGAACACGGTCCCCAATGGAGGAATTAGTGAAAGGATTGAAGGAGCTGAAAGGGTTTGCGATCCCATAAGAACAACAATACCAACCAAGCAGAGCTCCCAGGGAATAAACCACCATCCAAAGAGTACACATGGACAGACCCACGGCTCCAGCTGCATGTGTAGCAGATATTGGTGCCTTATTGCACATCAATGGGAGGAGAAGGCCTTGGTCCTACCAAGGCTGGACCCCCAGTGTTGGGAAATGTCAGGGTAGGGAGGCAGGAAGTGTGGGTGGTTGGTGAGGGGGATGACTGTTATAGAAGGGGAGGAGGATAGGATAGGGGGCTTATGAACAGGAAATCGGGAAAGGGGATAACATTTGAAATGTGAATAAAAAATACTCAATGAAAAAAATGAAAAAATAAACATAAATGAAATTGTCTAAAAGTTTGTGTCTTCTAGCCTCAAGATGTGCATCACAGGTGTGCCATCCATTCTAGATTGTGGTTCATTCCGGATATAGTCAAGTTGACAACCGAGAATGACCATCGTGCCCTGCCTCAAAACAACGACAGACCCCAGCACAACATAAAAACATCAAGCAACAATGAAAATCAAAACCTACAACTTAGTTGTTTTTTCAATCAGAGGATCAAAATTAATACTGCAGTAAGTGATTTGATAACGGAAAGATCCCAATATCACGTAATGAGAAGGACCTATCCCCTTTAAGTATTCTTACTCAAGATCCACAAAATCAAGGTAATCTCCTTTTCCTGCCCTGAAGCAAGGTCTCCCCCCTTGAATTCTCTATCTTCTCAAGTGATGTCCTGCCATGTCTAGTACAAACTCCCTGCAAATGTGAGGAAACATTAGGCCACCCCAAGGTGAGGGATAGTTTATAAAGTTCTTGACTCTTCAATTTCTAATGAAAATTTAAACAGTGGCTGGAGAGATGACTCAGTGGTTAAGGGCTCATATTGATTGCTCTTGTAGAGACTCAGGTTTGATTCCCAGGAACTGTGTCGGGTTACTCATCACCACCTGGAACCCCAGCTCCGTGGGAATCTGATGTCTCTGAGCTCTCTGTGTGCTTACACTGATGTCCACACCAAAAATAGTAAATACTATTAATAGCTCAAAAAGTTATTTATACTTGAAAAATGAAATACAACCATTTAAAAAAGTTTTAGAAAGAGGAAATTATATGAAGATTTTAATAGATTGTGTTTAAATTTGGCAAAGTCTATTTTAGTGGGCTATAAAAATGACATTAAAATTATTTTGTGTACTTATGGAAAAAAATCAACAGTGGTTTCTTTTGCCCCTGTGTACAAGGGTCAGATTCAAACCAACGGAATTTAAGATGTGAGTATGATTAGAACACACGGGTCTTGGTACTACCTCTGAAAAATAGAGAGAGAAGCACCTGTGTTCACATGAGCGTGCCCACGTCTGTGCGCGCGCACACACACCCACAAACACACGCACACACAATAGGAAAAGCTAAGAGAACTCAACTAACATGTTCATGGAAGCCTCATTCTCCTCTCTGAGTCAGAGCACTGAAACCATAGCACTTACAAACGAAGGGAGCTAGGGTCTCGTCTCCAGAGCTTAGATTAGCAGATGGCCCTAACATGTGTACAATGTAAAAATGTAATCTAAAACTATACAACATAAAGGAAACAAGAACATTACCAATTCTCAAGGGAAACAATAAGAGAGAAAATCCCCTGAATGGCCCAGAGGTTAGAATATCAGACTTTAAAGCAGCTATTAGAACTATGCTTCAGGAAGGAAAAGGTACCTGCACTGAATTGAAAGTATGAAAGCTTACCACAGACACACAAACTGTGCATGAGTAAGCAGAAATTCTACAACTAAAAAGACAGAGCATGACAGGAACAAATCACTAGAAGGCTTGGCAGTATAAACGAGGTTCAAAGAAAGTCAGTGAGCTGGAAGACAGAGAACTGCAATTCACAGACTGTGACGACCATGAGGGAAAACATGAAGAGGTATAAATGGTAGACCAGGCCCTACATACGAACACTGAAATATGCATGGCCTGTGTAACTGGGGTCCTAACCACAAAACCAAACTGAGAACGGTCAGCAAATGGTCCTGGGAAGGCTTATTGACCCTAAACCTGCAAACATTTGGGAAAAAGCACAAACTCACACATTGTAAAAGTCCATCAGATCCCAAAACATTTCTTTTAAAAAGCCAAAACATGTCTAGATATTTACACACAAATACTAAATCCCCAGTAGTGATGACAAACCTTGGAAGCCTCTAGAACACGAATAGTATGGGAATGATAACTTCGACTACCTCAGGCTTCTTTCTGATTTATGTTTTAATTTAACATGAAATCTATTTAATAACATTTTTACCTAAAGAAAAGAAAAGAGTTATCAACCAAACTATCTTTCAGGAAAAAGTGGCAAAGTAGAGACCTCAGATGAAACAATTCAGTGCTCATCTCAGACTGTTCCAGAAGAGAATTCTTTTAGATGGGAAGAAGTGATGAGGGAATTTGACTCTTTAGGAATAAAGTGGTAACACTCAAACAGCTTGGTATGCAGACTGTTTCTCCTCTTCCCGATTCAATGCGCACCCACACCAGTCTTGTGCTCTCTAAAAATGTTAAGCATATGGTTTGCCCATCCTTCTACTTGTTTGGTCAAGGGAAATAAAGACCTATGTGCTACCCAATTCTTGTACACGAAGTTCACCATTATCGCCGTATTTGTTAATAGACAAAAGTGGGGGTGGTGGAGGAACCTTGGTATGCAGACAAACTGCAATATTTCCATGCCAAAAATATGCTACCCAAGAACTGCTGATGCTTGAGACATCAAACACCACTGAGATTGCAGGTGCACTGTAAATTCATGCTAAATAAAAAAGAATGTGCAAAGACAAATTGTTTTTCACTCTGCAATTCAACATAAAGTGGCAAGGATTACGGTCGTCCCCAATGATGAGTGCAGAACAGCATGACAGGTGGCAGAGGGGAAAGTCCAGTAAGGGCATGGACTTGTTTGAGGTGGAAATCCTCATCATGGCTGTGATAATGCTAACACGTATGCACACACACGCTGAACAGACCTATGTCCATTCTACATATTTCAGTTGTATCTTTTAATAATGTTTAACAGAAAACTAGGAACTGGGAAAAAAACAACCCAAAAATTTAGACATTAATTAGTTAATTAATGTGAGGTACATTCCACAGTGTACATATGGGAGGAAACTTCCTGGAGAAACATCTCTCTATCCCCCATGTAGGTCGTAGGGATCAAACTTTGGCTCCCAGGCTTGGAAGTAGGCTCCTTTCCCTGCTAAGACTTCATGCCAATCCCAAAGCAATGACTTTTTAAGGCCAAATAGCTTCAGTTATGTCCCAAATACTAATTCCCCTTACCAGGCCAGCAAATATATTACAATACAAAGTAACTTCAACAGTCGCTTGCTCCTCCCCACGGAGCATCAAGAACTGGTGTCGTTCTTAATGCAATGTCACAGTCTTTCCAAAAGTAGGATTAGAGACTGATAGATTTAATTCCATCATGAAAACTAGTTATACATTTCACAGTAGGAAAATATTTTGTTGAGTGTGTATTGCATGATATATACTCAATAGCAGAAACATTTAAGTGAGTATTTTTTCTGTGTTGCAAAGGGGGCTAAATTCATTTATTAATTATTTTTGTAGCTGATATTTGCTGGTATCCCTTTACTCCCCCCCATCTTTATTAAATTGGGTATTTCTTATTTACATTTCAAATGTTATTCCTTTTCCCAGTTTCCATCGCCCTCCCCTTCTATATGGGTGGCCCCTCCCCATCCTCCCCCCATTACTGTCCTCCTCACAACAATCAAGTTCACGGGGGTCCAGCCTTGGCAGGACCAAGGGCTTCCCCTTCCACTGGTGCTCTTACTAGGATATTCATTGCTACCTATGAGGTCAGAGTCCAGGGTCAGTCCATGTATAGTCTTTAGGTAGTGGCTTAGTCCCTGGAAGCTCTGGTTGGTTGGCATTGTTGTTCATATGGGGTCTCAAGTCCCTTCAGCTCTTTCAGTCCACTTAACAGAAAGATTTAAAAAGAGAGAGATTAAAACAATAACAACACTGGAAGCTACCACAGAATCTTTTGATAGATACATATCAGCTGTTTGAACCCAAGAATAACAGCACTTACTAGACTTAGCATCCCTTAAAAATACCATCACTGCATGATGATACCTTGCATTATGAAATACATACGTGACAGTAGCCTCATAGATTCTCAGCGACACCACATTCAGCTTTTATATTAAGTCCAAAGGAGAAAACTGCACAAGGACTCACATCTCAAGATGAGTACCTTCACTAAAAGATGTGACTGCCTTCTTATGTGGAAAGATGATACATTCAACAATAGTTAAAAAAAAGTACAGAAAAGCACCATTCCTGGTCACTCAGCTTTTTCCAGTAACATAGTAACACCTGCACAATTACAACACGGCGTCAAAACCAGCAAATCTAATACCAATGAAGTACAATTAGTTGAACTACAGAGAGTTCTATATAATATTAAAAAAACAGACTAGGGGGGTTGGGGATTTAGCTCAGTGGTAGAGCGCTTGCCTAGGAAGCGCAAGGCCCTGGGTTCAGTCTCCAGCTCCGAAAAAAAGAACCAAAAAAAAAAAAAAAAAAAACAAAAAACAAAAAAAACAAAAACAAAAAAAAAACAGACTAGGATTTAGAAAAGCTTATATACAAGTCTGATGTGAATGTGTGCAGAGATGTGTGCATTACACAGGCTAATGACACCCTACTGATGAGCACACCCATGTGATCAGTACTTTAACAAGAAGCAGAACATTGAGAGCCCATGAATTCCACTTGAGTTGTCCGCTTAGCCCATGTCCATAGGTCCTCTACCCACACATTATAGTTGCTGAAGACATAACACACATTCTCTTTCAGACTTGTTTCTGATGCAGTAAGAACAGATGTTAGCTTTAAAAAGAGCTTAGGTTACAACGCAAGACCGGAAACACCAGGGAAAGGTAAATAAGAGGATTTGCAGCTGGATCTGAGATGACCAAACTGAGCAGATATGAAGAACAGGATGTGGGAAAACAGGAAGTTAGAATCATGGGGTCTGCTGGCTTCCATTCTTATGATCCCTATCCAAGGAGCACACACAAGTCACTACTACATATCTTTGCTTCTAATGCAGCTAATTATAACAAACTAAACTGTAAGAATAGCTTCTAAGAAGCCCCATTTGTCCCAGAAAGGAGACAATACCAGATGACCTTGCAGACGGGGAGCTAAATATGACATAACTAAGAAACACTGTGACTCTATTTTGATAAATGTGGTCATAGATAGTAAAATGGCTGCTCCCATGTGGTAGTCTAAGTAGGAATGGCCCTCATAGATTCATGTATTTGAATGCTTGGTCCAAGGGGAGTGGCACCATTAGGAGGTGTGGCCTTGTTGGAGTATGTGTGGCCCTGTTAGAAGTGTATCACTATATAGGTGGGCTTTGAGGTCTTCTAAGCTCATGCTCTGCCCACTGTGGAATCCAGTCTCCTCCTGCTGCCTGTGGATCAAAATGTAGAACTCTTAGCTCCTTCTCTAGCAACATATCTGCCTGTATGCTACCATGTTTTCGGCCATGATGATAATTGACTGAATATCTGGACCTGTAAACCAGCACCAATCAAATGTTGTACTTTGTAAGAGTTGCCTTGGTCATGCTGTCTCCTCACAGCAATAACACCCTAAGTAAGAGATCATGCAAACATGAAAGAAAGCATACTTTAACTCTGCTAAGGTCAGAGACCAATGAGGCCTGAAAGGTCAGTAGACTGTAATGCTCTGGGGTTTACTGTATACTAGATAGCCAAAGCCATGAGCTAAGAAAGTTACCCCCTAACTGAGGAAACAGTGTGAGTACAGCATGTTATATTCTCCCTGGGTGGGGTCAAGGGAAGATGTACAGTGGGTAGAGCTAGTTACGTGGTTTGGCTCATGATGTACTCAGAGAATTCACCAATCTTAACAGGAATCATCCCAATCTCGCCCATTTTCTTCTATAAGCCTGATGAAAGGCTCTAGGCATGTAGCTTAATGTCTTTTCTTTGTAGTCTCCTCCTGCTCATAAGAGTTTCTCCTACTTCCTTATAAAACATTTCTACTAAAATCAGGGACAAGACAAGGCTACCCACTCTCCCCCTATCTATTCAACATAGCACTTTCTGTACTTTAGTCAAAGCAATCAGACAACTAAAGGAGATCAAGGGGATACAAATTGGAAAGGAGGAAGTCAAAAGATGGCTATTTGTGGATTATATGACAGTATACGTAAGTGACCCAAAAATTCTCTCAGAGAACTCCTACAGCTGATAAATACCTTCAGCAAAGTGGATGGATGTAAAACTTCTCATATCAGTAGCCTGTTAGACAAATGATAAATAGGCCAAGAAAGAAATTAGAGAAACACCCTTTACAGTAGCCATGAATAAAATAAAATATCTTGGTGCAACTCAGCAAGAAAGTGAAAGATCAATAAGAAAAAACTTCAAGTCTCTGAAGAAAGAAACTGAAGAAAATATCATACAATGCAAAGATCTCCCATGCTTATGATTGGTAGGATTAACAAAGTGAAAATGGCCATCTTACCAAAGCAATCTAGAGATTCAATGCAAACCCCATCAAAATTTCAACACATTTTTCAACACACTGGAAGATCAATTCTCAACTTCATATGGAAAACCAAAAATCCCAGGATAGCCAAAACAATCCTGAACAATAAAACCATTTCGGGGGGAATCATCATTTCTGACATGCTAAATTACAGAGAAATAGTGATTTAAAAAAAACCTGTATGGTATTGGTACAGAAACAGACATGTTGATCAATGGAATCAAACTGAAGACCCAGAAATAAACCTATGGACATTTGATTTTTTTTTATAAAGAAATCAAAACTACATAATGGAGAAATGAAAGCATCTTCAACAAATGGTGCTGGTCTAATTGGATGTCTACATGTAGAAGAATGAAAACTGATCCATACTTATCACCCTGCACAAAACTCAAGTCCAAGAGAATCAGGAACCTCAACATAAAACTGGATACACTAAAAGTCAAAGAAGAGAAAGTGAAAATACCCTTGAACACATTGGTACAGGGGACAAATTCCAACACAGCACCAATGGCTCAGGCTCTTAAGATCAACAATTGATAAATGGGATGTCATGAAATTGTAGTTTCTGAAGGCAAAGGACACTGTCAATAAGACAAATCGGCCGCCTACAGATTGGGAAAGGACCTTCATCAATCCTGCATCTGACAGAGGGCTAATATCCAAAATTGATAAAGAACTCAAGAAGTCAGACACCAATAACCCAAATAACCCAATTAAAAATGGGGAATGGAACAAAACAAGAGAATTTACAACAGAAGAATCTCAAATGGCCGAGAAGCACTTAAAGAAATGTTCAAAGTCCTTAGTCATCAGGGAAATGCAAATCAAAACAACCCTGAGGTTCAATCTTACACCTGTCAGAATGACCATAATCAAAAACTCAAGAGAGAGCACGTGCGGGTGAGGATGTGGAGCAAGGGCACACTCCTTCATTGCTGGTGGGAGTGCAAACTTGAATAACCACTTTAAAAATCAATCTGGCAGTTTCTCAGAAAACTGGGAATAATTTTACCTTAAGACAGGTATACCATTCCTGGACATATCCCCAAAAGATGCTCCAACATCCCACAAAGAAACTTGCTCAACTATGTTCATAGCAGCTTTATTCATAATAACCAGAAACTGGTACCAACCTAGATTGTCCCTCAACTGATAATGGATTTAAAAAATGTACATCTACATAATGGAATTATTCAGCTATCTTTTTTAAAAAAGGCATCATGAACTTTGCAGGGAAATGGATGGAACTTGAAAATATCATCCTGAGTGAGGTAACCCAGTCCTAAAAGGATATACATGGTACATACTTACTTATAAGCAGATATTAGCCATAAAACACAGGTATCATGTTATACTCCACAGAGCCAAAACAAAACAAAACAAAACAAAAAACCAAAACCAAAACCAACCAACCAAACAAACAAAAAACAACCTAAACAAGAAAGAAGGTACAGTGAGGAAGCTTTAATTTCACTTAGAAGTGGGAATAAAATAATCATAAGAGGAAGATGGTTAGAGAGAACTGGTAGGGAGGGGAATGAGGGTTCAAGATTAGGTGTGGAGAAGGACAGGAGAAATGACTGGTAGGCCAGGAAAATGAATGAAAATCTACAACTGACAGGGGTGGGAAGGTGGGAGCATCTCTAGGAAGAGAGAGACCTTAGAGAAGGAGGCACCCAAAAATCAATGGGAGTGACCTTGGCTATGACTCACTGTATCGAGGATATAGAACCTGAAGAGGCCACCTTCTGTAGGTGGAACCCCAGTGGAGCAATAGAGACACTAAACCACCCCACACAGTTTTCCACGCAGCTTTCTGGCCTGTGCCTTCTGCCAGGGCAGACCATCAGAGTGTCTGCTCCTCTAAAGCCCCACAGTTTGAAGATCCCCCCCAGGAGGTCTACTACAGCCAGGGCCACAGGCCTCCCAGGAGACCTGCTGCAAACCTGGGACACAGGACGCAGGCTCCAGACGGAAACACCCAGCCCAGTTAACATCAGAGATAACCAGATGGCTAGAGGCAAGCACAAGACCACATACAACAGAAGCCAATATAGTAGCACCACCAGAACCCTGTTTTCCCACCACTGCAAGCCCTAGATTTATCAACACACCTGAAAACCAGGACAGTGACCTAAAACCCTATCTCATGAAGATAACAGAGTCTTTTAAGGAGGATATAAATAACTCACTGAAAGAAAAACAGGAAAAAACAGGTAAGCAGGTAGAAGCCCTTAAAGAGGAAACAAAAAAATCAATTAAAGAAGTAACAGGAAAAAAAGGTAAAGGAATTAAACAAAGTAGTCCTAAAAATGGAAGTAGAAAAAATAAAGGAAACACAAATGGAGGCAACCGTGGAAAACCTAGGAAAGAGGTAAGAAGCCATAGATGTAAGCATCACCAACAGAATACAAGAGACAGAAGAGAGAATCTTAGGCATAGAAGATATTGACACAACAGTCACAGAAATTTCAAACAGAAAAAGATCCTAACCCAAAACATCTAGGAAATTAAGGATATAATTAGAAGACCAAACCTAAGAAGAACAGGAATAAAAGAGAGCAAAGATTCCCAGCTCGAAGGACCTGAAAACATCTTCAACAAAATCATAGAAGAAAACTTTCCCAACCTAAAGAAAGAAATGGCCATAAATGTACAAGAAGCCTATAGAACACCAAATAGACTGGATCAGATAATAATAATATCATAATAATCAAAACGCTAAATGCACAGAAAAAAGAACATGAAATTATTTCAATCTTCTCTAAGGAAAGCTCTAAGAAAAAAGGTCAAGTAACATATAAAAGGCAGACGTATCAGAATTACACCAGACTTCTCAACAGAGAACCTAAAAGTCAGAAGAGCCTGGAAAGACGTCATACAGACCCTAAGAGAACACAAATGCCAAACCTGGCTACTACACTCTGCAAAACCCTCAATCAGGATAGATGAAGAAACCAAAATATTCCATGACAAAACCCAAATCTAAGCTATATCTACTAATCCAGCCCTTCAGAGAACTCTAGAAGGAAAACTCCAACACAAGCAGGGTACCTAAACCAAAGGAAAAAACAAGATATTAATCATCTCACAACAAAACCAAAAGGAGAGAATCATATAAACCTAATGCCACCTAGAACAACAAACATAACAAACTAACAATCATCTGTCTTTTGTATCTGTCAATATAAACAGACTCAATTCCCCAATAAAAAGACATAAGTTAATACGCTGTATTTGTAGGCAGGATCCAGCATTCTGCTACATACAAGAAACACACCTACATGACAAAGACAAACACTACACCTCAGAGTAAAAGGCTGTAACAAAATCCTCCAAGCAAATGGTCCCAAGAAACAATTGAGATTTGCCATCCTAATATCCAATAAAATAGACTTTGAACCAAAAGTTATCAAGCAATATAGGGAAAGACGCTTCATATTGAAAGGAAAAATCGACCAAGACAAAGTCTCAATTCTGAACATCTATGCCCCAAATGCAAGGGCAGCCACACTCGTAAAAATTTACTAAAGCTCAAAACAAACATTGAACCCCACACAATAACAGTGGGAGACTTCAACACTGCACTCTCACCAATGGACAGGTCACTGAGGCAGAAGCTAAACAGACACACAGTAAAACTGGTAGCGGTTATATATACAGAACATTTCACCATAAAACAAACAAAAAAAATATACATTCTTCTCAGCACCTTGTGGCACCTTTTCTAAAACTTACCATACGATAAGTCACAAAACAAGCCTCAACAGATACAAGAAGATTGAAATAATTTCACGCACCCTATCAGATCACCAAGTACTAAGGCTAGACTTCAATAACAAAAACACAACAGAAAACCCTCAAATCCATGGGAAACTGAACAACTCTCTATTCAATGATAACTTGTTCAGGGGAAAAAAAATAAAGAAATTAAAGAATTTTTAGTATTCAACAAAAATGAGGGCATAACGTACCCAAATTTATGAGACACAATGAAAGCAGTGCTAAGAGGAAAACTCATAGCTCTAGGTGTCCGCCTAAAGAAACTGACGCGCTTCTACACTAGCAACTTAGGTTGCACACCCGAAAGCCCAAGAGCAAAAGTAAGAAAACACACCCAAGAGGAGTAGGAGGCAGGAAATAGAAAATCTCAGGGCAGAAATGGACCAAATAGAAACAAAGTGAAGGATCCAAAGAATCAACAAAACTAAAAGCTGGTTCTTTGAGAAAATCTACAAGACAGACAAACCCCTATTCAAATTAACAAAATCAGAAATGAAAAGGGAGACATAAAAACAGAAACTGAGGAAATTCAAAAGGTCGTCACATCCTACTATGAAAGCCTATATTCAACAAAACTGGAAAATCTAGATCAAATGGATGATTTTCTAGACATATCATCCACCAAAGTTAAATCAAGAGCAGGTAAACTATCTAAACAGGCCCACAGCACCTCAGAAAAATAGAAGAACTCATTAAAAACCTCCCAACCAAAAAAATCCCAGGGCTAGATGGCTTTAGTAAGAATTCTACCAGACCTTCAAGCTATTTCATAAAAGAAATAGGAGGAACACTACCTACATCATTCTATGAAGCCACAATTATTCTGGTACCTAAACCAAAGAGACCCAACAAAGAAAGAGAACTTCAGACCAAGTTCACTTATGAATATTCAGGCTAAAACACATAATAAAATTCTCTCAAACCAAATAAAAAAACACATCAAAAAATCATTTACCGTGATCAAGTAGGCTTCATCCCAGAATATATTCCAGGGATGTAGTGGATATAAAAATCCATTAATGAAATCCCCTACATAAACAAACCCAAAGGAAAAAAAATCACAATCATCTCATTAGATGCTGAGAAAGCCATTTGATAAAATACAACATCTCTTCATGTTAAAAGTATTGGAAAGATCAGGATTTCAAGTCCCACACCTAAATATAATAAAAGCAATATACAGCAAACCAACAGCTAAAATCAAATTAAAATGGAGAGATACTTGAAGCAATCCCATGACAATCAGGGACAAGGCAAGACTGAGCAGTCTTCTCGTATCTATTCAATATAGTACTTGAAGTTCTAGCTAGAGTAACAAGACAACAAAAGGAGATCAAGGGGATAAAAACTGGAAAGGAAGAATTCAAGGTATTACTATTTGCACATGAAATGATAGTATACACAAGAATCCTGAAAATTCTACAAGAGAACTTCTACAGCTAATAAACAACTTAAGCAGACTGGCTGGATATAAAATTAACTAAAAAAAAAAAAAATCTGTAGCCTTCCTACATAACAACGATAAATGGGCTGAGAAAACAATAGGGAAATAATACTCTTCACAGTAGTCACAAATAAAATAAAATACCTTAGGGTAACTCTAACCTTGCAAACTAAAGATTTGTGTGACAAGGATTGGTAGGATTAACATAGTAAAAATGGTCATTATGCTAAAAGCAATCTATAGATTTAATGCAATCCCCATTACAACATAATCCTTCAAAGACATGGAGGTATCAATTCTCAATTTCTTATGAGGAAAAAAAAAACAGGATAGTGAAAACAATTCTTAACAATAAAAGAACTGGGGAAATGACCATCCCTGATCTCAAGCTATACTACTACAAACCAACAGTGATAAAAATGGCATTGGTGGAATAGAATGAAGACCCAGAAATAAAACCACACATATATGGACACTTGATCTTTGACAAAAAAGCCAAAAGTATACGATGGAAAAAAGAAACCATGTTCTATAAATGGTGCTGGTCTAACTGGCAGTTGGTATACAGAAAAATGAAAATAGATTCATATTTGTCACCTTGCACAAAGCTCAAGTCAAAGTGGATCAAGGACCTCATCATAAAACCAGAAACACTAATCTAATAGAAGAGAGAATGGGAAAGAGCCTCGAACTCATTGGCATAAAGGGGGCGGGGATTTCCTAAACAGAATTCCAATGGTTTATGATCTGAGATCAAGAATTAATAAATAGGACCTCATGACACTGAAAAGCCTCTGTAAGGCAAAAGACATGGTCAATAAGACAAATCGGCAACCTACAGATGGGGAAAAAAAAATCTTCACTAACCTCACATCTGATAGAGGGCCAATATCAAAAACATATAGAGAAGTCAAGAAGCTAACAAAAAAAAACAACAACAACAACAAAAAAAACCAACCAAACAACCTAATCAAAAAATGGGGTATAGAGATACACTCAAACTAATAGAAGAAAAACTAGGGAAGCATCCGGAACACATAGGCACTGGAAAAAATTTCCTGAACAAAACACCAATGGCTTATGCTCTAAAATCAAGAATTGACAAATGGGATCTCATAAAACTGCAAAGCTTCTGTAAGGCAAAGGACACTGTGGTTAGGACAAAACGGCAACCAACAGGTTGGGAAAAGATCTTTACCAATCCTACAACAGATAGAGGCCTTATATCCAAAATATACAAAGAACTCAAGAAGTTAGACTGCAGGGAGACAAATAATCCTATTAAAAAATGGGGTTCAGAGCTAAACAAAGAATTCACAGCTGAGGAATGCCGAATGGCTGAGAAACACCTAAAGAAATGTTCAACATCTTTAGTCATAAGGGAAATGCAAATCAAAACAACCCTGAGATTTCACCTCACACCAGTGAGAATGGCTAAGATCAAAAACTCAGGTGACAGCAGATGCTGGCGAGGACTCGGAGAAAGAGGAACACTCCTCCATTGTTGGTGGGATTGCAGACTGGTACAACCATTCTGGAAATCAGTCTGGAGGTTCCTCAGAAAATTGGACATTGAACTGCCTGAGGATCCAGCTATACCTCTCTTGGGCATATATATACCCAAAAGATGCCCCAACATATAAAAAAGACACGTGCTCCACTATGTTCATCGCAGCCTTATTTATAATAGCCAGAAGCTGGAAAGAACCCAGATGCCCTTCAACAGAGGAATGGATACAGAAAATGTGGTACATCTACACAATGGAATATTACTCAGCTATCAAAAACAATGACTTTATGAAATTCGTAGGCAAATGGTTGGAACTGGAAAATATCATCCTGAGTGAGCTAACCCAATCACAGAAAAACACACATGGTATGCACTCATTGATAAGTGGCTATTAGCCCAAATGCTTGAATTACCCTAGATGCCTAGAACACATGAAACTCAAGACGGATGATCACAATGTGAATGCTTCACTCGTTCTTTAAAAGGGGAACAAGAATACCCTTGGCAGGGAAGAGAGAGGAAAAGATTAAAACAGAGACTGAAGGAACACCCATTCAGAGCCTGCCCCACATGTGGCCCATGCATATACAGCCATCCAATTAGACAAGATGGATGAAGCAAAGAAGTGCTGGCTGACAGGAGCCGGATGTAGATCACTCCCGAGAGACACAGCCAGAATACAGCAAACACAGAGGCGAATGCCAGCAGCAAACCACTGAATTGAGAATAGGACCCCCGTTGAAGGAATCAGAGAAAGAACTGGAAGAGCTTGAAGGGGCTCGAGACCCCATATGTACAACAATGCCAAGCAACCAGAGCTTCCAGGGACTAAGCCACTACCTAAAGACTATACATGGACTGACCCTGGACTCTGACCCCATAGGTAGCAATGAATATCCTAGTAAGAGCACCAGTGGAAGGGGAAGCCCTTGGTCCTGCTAAGACTGAACCCCCAGTGAACTAGATTGTTGGGGGGAGGGCGGCAAGAGGGGGGAGGATGGGGAGGGGAACACCCATAATGAAGGGGAGGGGGGAGGGGGATGTTTGCCCCGAAACCGGGAAAGGGAATAACACTCGAAATGTATATAAGAAATACTCAAGGGGCTGGGGATTTAGCTCAGTGGTAGAGTGCTTACCTAGGAAGCGCAAGGCCCTGGGTTCGGTCCCCATCTCCGAAAAAAAGAACCAAAAAAAAAAAAAAAAAAAGAAATACTCAAGTTAATAAAAAAAAAAAGTCCATCATCATCATAAAATGTGATTTTAAATCTAAAAAAAAGGGGGGAGTATAGAACTACACAGAGAATTCATAACAGAGTTATCTCCAATGGCCGAGAAGCACTTAAAGAAATGTTTAACGTCCTTAGTGATGAGGGAAATGCAAGTCATAGCGACCCTTAGATTCCACCATACACCTACAAGAATGGCTAAGATCAAAAACTCAGGTGGTAGCACATGTAGGTAAGAATGTGGAGAAAGAGACACACTTCTCCATTGCTGGTGGAATTGCAAACTGGTACAACCACTCTGGAATTCAGTCTGGAGGTTCCTCAGAAAACGGGACATCATATGACCTGAAGACCCAGCTATACCACTCCTGGGCATATACCCAAAAGATGCTCCAACAAATAACAAAGACACGTGCTCCACTATGTTCATAGCAGCCTTATTTATAATAGTCAGAAGCTGGAGAGAACCCAGATGCCCTTCAACAGAGGAATGGATACAGAAAATGTGGTTCATTGACACAATGGAGTACCACTCAGCTATTAAGAATGAGGACATCATGAGTTTTGCAGCCAAAAGGACGGAAGTAGAAAATATAATCCTGAGTGAGGTAACCCAGTCACAAAAGAAGACACATGGTATGTACTCACTAATAAGTAGATATTAGCCAAAAATGTATAGAATAAAATAGATACAATCCACAGAACTGAAGGTTAACAAGCCAAAGTGTTCAAGTGGGGATGCTTCAATCCCACTTGGGAGGAAGAAAGAAGAGGGCAGAGGGAGGGAGGTAACTGGGTGGGAGAGCAGGGGAAAAGGGGAACATGATCAGGTACTTGGGCTGAGGCCCGGCAGTGGGGAGAAGGAACCTGTAGAATCCACCTCCAGTAGAAAGTCGGAACCAAGTGGAGGGATGGATTGCCATCCCACAGTCAAAAGAAACGTAAGTGTTACTACCTACTGGGCTACAGTAGTTTGCAAGGACAGTTCGTTACAGGAGGGAAGGAGAAGTGTTAACTTTGAGCAAGAAGTATCCTTACAGGATTATATTCTGCTCGTCCACAGATGGCAGGACCATCTTTGGAGGTTGTGAAACCTTCAGGGGATGAGATCTGATTGGTGGAAATAGATTACCAGGGCCAGGACTTTGAAAGTTGAGGCTGGCCTCCAGTTACGGCTTGCTTTCTGCTTCCTGGTTCAAAAGCAAGTCTCAGCCACACATGACCACTGCCATGCCTTCCCCACCAGGACGGAATCAATTCCTTTGCTCCCTGAGGTTGGCACTATCAGGTACTGTGTCTACACTGAACAAAAGTAACCATCTGGGGAAGTGATATCAGAAAGCCTTCTGCCAAGTCCAAGTGAGAAAACCGTTCTATCTCCTTCCTCTTCCCTCTGAAGTATCATTTCTACCCTGTTCTTCCTCCCAGTGAAGCACACTTTCTCTCCAGGTCTTCCTCTGTGAATTGGAGAAAACACAACCCATTCTATGCTGCTGCATACAGAGTCATATAAATTAGGACAAATGAAGGAGATGACACAGCAGAAAAACGATGATTATGCTTCCCCCTTGTCTTGGAACCTTCTAGATGTCTCCTGCAATCATGCACCTGATAAGGTTAGCAACTGTTTGGTAATATTTTCTAATTATTTGTACACTGGAATTCAACATCTGTTAAGAGAAGGGAATTAAAATTAAGAAAAAAACCCCACCAAAATCTCACCCCTGCACCATTCCACATGTTTCTTTCCTTTCATCTGGGTTGTTGAAAACCAGAAGTCCCCTTACTTACAGCTACAAGTGACTACAAATAATAATTTGGAAAAATGTAGTAACAAGAAGTAACTGGAGGTAGCAGGGCAGTATAATTTAAAAATGTAGTTGAACTCTTCCAAAACTAGAGAACATTGCTAAGGGCGAAACATAAATGATTTTTTTTCCTCTTAAATGCAGCACTAAAACCACTTGAAAAGGCCAACCTTCCACCGTGGCTGTTCAGACAGCTTGCTAACATCAACAGATTAAGTAGTCAAAAGCCATTTTATTCTGGAGATCACAATGTTTCAAGTATTGTATTTCATTTGTAAAAATGCATATGAAAACCATTTTTATAAAAATAGATCTAACTCTGTGTACCCAAGAAAAACCTACCAAATTTGGTCTATTAAGCTATGGAAGGCCTATTTGAAATGCTACCTGCCAATTACTACATATAAAAGATAATTAAGAAACATTGGGCTCTGCACCCAAATCCCGTGGGAGGGAGAGCTAAACCTTCAGAGAGGCAGACAAGCCTGCGAAACCAGAAGAGACTGCTCTCTGCACACACATCTCGGACGCCAGAGGAAAAAGCCAAAGACCATCTGGAACCCTGGTGCACTGAAGTTCCCAGAAGGGGCGGCACAGGTCTTCCTGGTTGCTGCCGCTGCAGAGAGCCCGTGGGCAGCACCCCGCGAGCAAACTTGAGCCTCGGGACCACAGGTAAGACCAACTTGTCTGCTGCAAGAGAGCTGCCTGGTGAGATCGGGACACACAGAGGCAGAGTTCATCTAGGACCGGGCACGTCCTGTGTTTGCCGGAGGTCCCACGCCTGCGGATCCCAGCCGGCAGCAGCTCTCTGCTCCCAGACCCCTTGGGAAAGAGGCCTCACCGCCTGGTCAGGTGGGCACTCCTGAGGCTGCAGAGCGGAAGACACCACCAACACTGCTCACCCCTGCCCACATCCCTGGCCCAAGAGGAAACTATATAAGGCCTCTGGGCTCCCGTGGGGGAGGGCCCAGGAGCGGCGGGACCCCTGCCAGAGACATCGCCGGAACCTGAAGGAAACAGACCGGATAAACAATTCTCTGCACCCAAATCCCGTGGGAGGGAGAGCTAAACCTTCAGAGAGGCAGACAAGCCTGGGAAACCAGAAGAGACTGCTCTCTGCGCACACATCTCGGACGCCAGAGGAAAACGCCAAAGGACATCTGGAACCCTGGTGCACTGAAGGTCCTGGAAGGGGCGGCACAGGTCTTCCTGGTTGCTGCCGCCACAGAGAGCCCGTGGGCAGCACCCCACGAGCGAACTTGAGCCTCGGGACCACAGGTAAGACCAACTTTTCTGCTGCAAGACAGCTGCCTGGTGAACTCAAGACACAGGCCCACAGGAACAGCTGAAGACCTGTAGAGAGGAAAAACTACACGCCCTAAAACAGAACACTCTGTCTCCATAACTGACTGAAAGAGAGGAAAACAGGTCTACAGCACTCCTGACACACAGGCTTATAGGACAGTCTAGCCACTGTCAGAAATAGCAGAACAAAGTAACACTAGAGATAATCTGATGGCGAGAGGCAAGCGCAGGAAACCAAGCACCAGAAACCAAGACTACATGGCATCATCGGAGCCCAATTCTCCCACCAAAACAAACATGGAATATCCAAACACACAAGAAAAGCAAGATCTAGTTTCAAAATCATATTTGATCATGATGCTGGAGGACTTCAAGAAAGACGTGAAGAACTCCCTTAGGGAAACACAGGAAAACATTAATAAACAAGTAGAAGCCTACAGAGAGGAATCGCAAACATCCCTGAAAGAATTCCAGGAAAACACAATCAAACAGTTGAAGGAATTAAAAATGGAAATAGAAGCAAACAAGAAAGAACACATGGAAACAACCCTGGATATAGAAAACCAAAAGAAGAGACAAGGAGGTGTAGATACAAGCTTCACCAACAGAATACAAGAGATGGAAGAGAGAATCTCAGGAGCAGAAGATTCCATAGAAATCATTGACTCAACTGTCAAAGATAATGTAAAGCGGAAAAAGCTACTGGTCCAAAACATACAGGAAATCCAGGACTCAATGAGAAGATCAAACCTAAGGATAATAGGTATAGAAGAGAGTGAAGACTCCCAGCTCAAAGGACCAGTAAATATCTTCAACAAAATCATAGAAGAAAACTTCCCTAACCTAAAAAAAGAGATACCCATAGGCATACAGGAAGCCTACAGAACTCCAAATAGATTGGACCAGAAAAGAAACACCTCCCGTCACATAATAGTCAAAACACCAAACGCACAAAATAAAGAAAGAATATTAAAAGCAGTAAGGGAAAAAGGTCAAGTAACATATAAAGGGAGACCTATCAGAATCACACCAGACTTCTCGCCAGAAACTATGAAGGCCAGAAGATCCTGGACTGATGTCATACAGACCCTAAGAGAACACAAATGCCAGCCCAGGTTACTGTATCCTGCAAAACTCTCAATTAACATAGATGGAGAAACCAAGATATTCCATGACAAGACCAAATTTACACAGTATCTTTCTACAAACCCAGCACTACAAAGGATAATAAATGGTAAAGCCCAACATAAGGAGGCAAGCTATACCCTAGAAGAAGCAAGAAACTAATCGTCTTGGCAACAAAACAAAGAGAATGAAAGCACACAAACATAACCTCACATCCAAATATGAATATAACAGGAAGCAATAATCACTATTCCTTAATATCTCTCAACATCAATGGCCTCAACTCCCCAATAAAAAGACATAGATTAACAAACTGGATACGCAACAAGGACTCTGCATTCTGCTGCCTACAGGAAACACACCTCAGAGACAAAGACAGACATTACCTCAGAGTGAAAGGCTGGAAAACAATTTTCCAAGCAAATGGTCAGAAGAAGCAAGCTGGAGTAGCCATTCTAATATCAAATAAAATCAATTTTCAACTAAAAGTCATCAAAAAAGATAAGGAAGGATACTTCATATTCATCAAAGGAAAAATCCATCAAGATGAACTCTAAATCCTAAATATCTATGCCCCAAATACAAGGGCACCTACATATGTAAAAGAAACCTTACTAAAGCTCAAAACACACATTGCACCTCACACAATAATAGTGGGAGATTTCAACACCCCACTCTCATCAATGGACAGATCATGGAAACAGAAATGAAACAGAGATGTAGACAGACTAATAGAAGTCATGAGTCAAATGGACTTAACGGATATTTATAGAACATTCTATCCTAAAGCAAAAGGATATACCTTCTTCTCAACTCCTCATGGTACTTTCACCAAAATTGACCATATAATTGGTCAAAAAAACGGGCCTCAACAGGTACAGAAAGATAGAAATAATCCCATGTGTGCTATCGGACCACCACGGCCTAAAACTGGTCTTCAATAACAATCAAGGAAGAATGCCCACATATACTTGGAAATTGAACAATGCTCTACTCAATGATAACCTGGTCAAGGAAGAAATAAAGAAAGAAATTAAAAACTTTTTAGAATTTAATGAAAATAAAGGTACAACATACCCAAACTTATGGGACACAATGAAACCTGTGCTAAGAGGAAAACTCATAGCGCTGAGTGCCTGCAGAAAGAAACGGGAAAGAACATATGTCAGCAGCTTGACAGCACACCTAAAAGCTCTAGAACAAAAAGAAGCAAATACACCCAGGAGGAGTAGAAGGCAGGAAATAATCAAACTCAGAGCTGAAATCAACCAAGTAGAAACAAAAAGGACCATAGAAAGAATCAACAGAACCAAAAGTTGGTTCTTTGAGAAAATCAACAAGATAGATAAACCCTTAGCCAGACTAACGAGAGGACCCAGAGAGTGTGTCCAAATTAACAAAATCAGAAATGAAAAGGGAGACATAACTACAGATTCAGAGGAAATTCAAAAAATCATCAGATCTTACTATAAAAACCTATATTCAACAAAACTTGAAAATCTTCAGGAAATGGACAATTTCCTAGACAGATACCAGGTACCGAAGTTAAATCAGGAACAGATAAACCAGTTAAACAGCCCCATAACTCCTAAGGAAATAGAAGCAGTCATTAAAGGTCTCCCAACCAAAAAGAGCCCAGGTCCAGACGGGTTTAGTGCAGAATTCTATCAGACCTTCATAGAAGACCTCATACCAATATTATCCAAACTATTCCACAAAATTGAAACAGATGGAGCCCTACCGAATTCCTTCTACGAAGGCACAATTACTCTTATACCTAAACCACACAAAGACACAACAAAGAAAGAGAACTTCAGACCAATTTCCCTTATGAATATCGACTCAAAAATACTCAACAAAATTCTGGCAAACCGAATCCAAGAGCACATCAAAACAATCATCCACCATGACCAAGTAGGCTTCATCCCAGGCATGCAGGGATGGTTTAATATACGGAAAACCATCAACGTGATCCATTATATAAACAATTCAATATAGTTCTTGAAGTTCTAGCCAGAGCAATCAGACAACAAAAGGAGGTCAAGGGGATACAGATCGGAAAAGAAGAAGTCAAAATATCACTATTTGCAGATGATATGATAGTATATTTAAGTGATCCCAAAAGTTCCACCAGAGAACTACTAAAGCTGATAGACAACTTCAGCAAAGTGGCTGGGTATAAAATTAACTCAAATAAATCAGTTGCCTTCCTCTATACAAAAGAGAAACAAGCCGAGAAAGAAATTAGGGAAACGACACCCTTCATAATAGACCCAAATAATATAAAGTACCTAGGTGTGACTTTAACAAAGCAAGTAAAAGATCTGTACAATAAGAACTTCAAGACACTGAAGAAGGAAATTGAAGAAGACCTCAGAAGATGGAAAGATCTCCCATGCTCATGGATTGGCAGGATTAATATAGTAAAAATGGCCATTTTACCAAAAGCAATCTACAGATTCAATGCAATCCCCATCAAAATACCAATCCAATTCTTCAAAGAGTTAGACAGAACAATTTGCAAATTCATCTGGAATAACAAAAAACCCAGGATAGCTAAAGCTATCCTCAACAATAAAAGGACTTCAGGGGGAATCACTATCCCTGAACTCAAGCAGTATTACAGAGCAATAGTGATAAAAACTGCATGGTATTGGTACAGAGACAGACAGATAGATCAATGGAATAGAATTGAAGACCCAGAAATGAACCCACACACCTATGGTCACTTGATTTTTGACAAAGGAGCCAAAACCATCCAATGGAAAAAAGATAGCATTTTCAGCAAATGGTGCTGGTTCAACTGGAGGGCAACATGTAGAAGAATGCAGATCGATCCATGCTTATCACCCTGTACAAAGCTTAAGTCCAAGTGGATCAAGGACCTCCACATCAAACCAGACACACTCAAACTAATAGAAGAAAAACTAGGGAAGCATCTGGAACACATGGGCACTGGAAAAAATTTCCTAAACAAAACACCAATGGCTTACGCTGTAAGATCAAGAATCGACAAATGGGATCTCATAAAACTGCAAAGCTTCTGTAAGGCAAAGGACACTGTGGTTAGGACAAAACGGCAACCAACAGATTGGGAAAAGATCTTTACCAATCCTACAACAGATAGAGGCCTTATATCCAAAATATACAAAGAACTCAAGAAGTTAGACCGCAGGGAAACAAATAACCCTATTAAAAAATGGGGTTCAGAGCTAAACAAAGAATTCACAGCTGAGGAATGCCAAATGGCTGAGAAACACCTAAAGAAATGTTCAACATCTTTAGTCATAAGGGAAATGCAAATCAAAACAACCCTGAGATTTCACCTCACACCAGTGAGAATGGCTATGATCAAAAACTCAGGGGACAACAGATGCTGGCGAGGATGTGGAGAAAGAGGAACACTCCTCCATTGTTGGTGGGATTGCAAACTGGTACAACCATTCTGGAAATCAGTCTGGAGGATCCTAAGAAAATTGGACATTGAACTGCCTGAGGAACCAGCTATACCTCTCTTGGGCATATACCCAAAAGATGCCCCAACATATAAAAAAGACACGTGCTCCACTATGTTCATTGCAGCCTTATTTATAATAGCCAGAAGCTGGAAAGAACCCAGATGCCCTTCAACAGAGGAATGGATACAGAAAATGTGGTACATCTACACAATGGAATATTACTCAGCTATCAAAAACAACGACTTTATGAAATTCATAGGCAAATGGTTGGAACTGGAAAACATCATCCTGAGTGAGCTAACCCAATCACAGAAAGACATACATGGCATGCACTCATTGATAAGTGGCTATTAGCCCAAATGCTTGAATTACCCTAGATGCCTAGAACACATGAAACTCAAGACGGATGATCAAAATGTGAATGCTTCACTCCTTCTTTAAAAGGGGAACAAGAATACCCTTGGCAGGGAAGAGAGAGGCAAAGATTAAAACAGAGACTGAAGGAACACCCATTCAGAGCCTGCCCCACATGTGGCCCATACATATACAGCAACCCAATTAGACAAGATGGATGAAGCAAAGAAGTGCAGACCGACAGGAGCCGGATGTAGATTGCTCCTGGAGACACAGCCAGAATACAGCAAATACAGAGGCGAATGCCAGCAGCAAACCACTGAACTGAGAATAGGACCCCGGTTGAAGGAATCAGAGAAAGAACTGGAAGATCTTGAAGGGGCTCGAGACCCCATATGTACAACAATGCTAAGCAACCAGAGCTTCCAGGGACTAAGCCACTACCTAAAGACTATACATGGACTGACCCTGGACTCTGACCTCATAGGTAGCAGTGAATATCCTAGTAAGAGCACCAGTGGAAGGGGAAGCCCTGGGTCCTGCTAAGACTGAACCCCCAGTGAACTAGACTGGTGGGGGGAGGGCGGCAATGGGGGGAGGGTTGGGAGGGGAACACTCATAAGGAAGGGGAGGGGGGAGGGGGATGTTTGCCCGGATACCGGGAAAGGGAATAACACTCGAAATGTATATAAGAAATACTCAAGTTAATAAAAAAAAAAAAAAAAAAAAAGAAACATTCGTGTTCTGAGAAGTCTCTTCCAGCTCTCTGTGGTTCAGTCTTTTTTTGAGTTAATTTAATTTTTTTAAATTTTATTTTTCTTGGATATTTTATGTATTTACATTTGAAATGGTATCCCCTTTCCCCACTCTTCCATACCCTCCTCCTTCTGCTTCTATGAGGATGCTCCCATTCCCACCCATCCACTCCCACCTCAACGCCCTGGTATTCCCCACATTGGGGAATCGAGCCTTCACAGGACCAAGGACTTTTCCTCCTATTGATGCTGGACAATGACATCCTTTGCTACATATGCAGTTGGAGCCATGGGTCCCTCCATGTGGTTTAGTTGGTTGGTGGTTTAGTCCCTGGGAGCTCTGGTGGGGTCTGGTTGGTTAATACTGTTGTTCTTCCTATAGGGTTGCAAAACCCTTCAGCTCCTTCAGTCTTTTCTCTAACTCCTCCATTGGGGTCCCCTTATTCAGTCCAATGGTCAGCTGCAAGCATCCTCATCTGTATCAGCAGGGCTCTAGCAGAGCCTCTCAGGAGACACCCATATCAGGCTCCTGTCAGCAAGCACTTCTTGGCCTCAGCAATAGTGACTGGGTTTGGTGGCTGCATGTGGGATGGATCCCCAGGTGGAGCAGTCTCTGGATGGCCTTTTCTTCAGTCCCTGCTTCACTCTCTGTCCCTGTATCTCTTCCTGTGAGTGTTTTGTTCTCCCTTTTAAAAAGGACTGAAACATCTACATTTTGGTCTTCCTTCTTCTTGAGCTTCATATGATCTGTGAATTTTTTCTTAAGTATTCCAAGCTTTTGGGCTAATATCCACTTATCAGCGAGTGCATACCATGTGTTTTTTTTTTTTTTTTTTTTTTTTTTTTTTGTGACTGGGCTACCTCATTCAGGATATTTTCTAGTTCCATCCATTTGCCTAGGAATTTCATGTAGTCATTGTTTTTAACAGCTGAGTAGTACTCCATTGTGTAAATGTACCACAGGTTTAGTCTTTCTAATCATAAAACTAGTTTTAAAAAAAAACTCTGGAAAATACTAGCAATATTTGAGGGAACAGAACAGTAGGATTTTTTTTTTTATTTAGAAGATAACTTGTAACTATAGGTTGGTGTCATCTGTGCATTAAAAGTCACCACAAAAATCTCCAGTAGGTAAGCTGAAATAAAAAAAATAATAATCTGCCAATAATCTTTGCAGTATGGGGGGATCCTTGAATGTCTGCTGGCCCAGTTCCCTCTCTGAATGTGATATCACTGTGTGCTATGCAGGGTTGAGGTGACCTAGAGGAGCAATCCTGAGGAGAATAATTAGTGCTGTGTAAGCTTCCTAAGTGGCTCTGACCATATGCTAATGTCCTCAGAGAACCAGCACGCATCAGAGGACTCACGAGGTACTGTCACGCCATAGTGCTGTGTGTCACTCATCAATAGCTTCCGCTTCAGCTCATTCAGCCCAACTCCAACAGGACCTGAAACAGAAGGCGGCAGAGACTGAGAATGGGAGTCTAATCCATCATGGTTAGCAAGAAGTCTAGATAAGCTGTATGTAGGAGAAGGACTGGCTTTCTAGAGTTGCTTCAGAAAAGTTTATACCCTTACCTTTTTGTTTTTTTTTTTTTATAAAACTTAAAATAAAACATACTAAATAATATATTACCAAGTAATATATTATTTTATAATATATAAATATAAAATAATATAAATATAATTTATATCTATAATATAAAATAATATATAATAATGAATATATTACCAAGTAATCCATATACAATCACCTAAAATTGTACTGAGCAGTGTCTTCATTCTTAAATACTTTTTAGAATTCAATAAAAGAAAATCATTGACTAGAGACATTTTGGCCAAGAAAATTTCAGACTAGCAGATCTGCAAGCTGCCACAGGCCTTAACGCATTTAAATCAACCAAATGCACACACAGAGAACACACAATGAGCAAGGCAGAGGGCATGTGCCATGACAACGGAAGATGGCAGCTACACACTGCATTTAGAGAAAACGGCCAGTCAGGGACGAGATTGGCAGTAAACAAAGGGCCCAAGGAGTGGCCGTGAGCACCAGCCTGAATCCAAAAGTCATTTAGCCTGAGCTGCACAGCTGGCTTTCCTTCCTCACCTTAAACCTCCCACGACTTGTGGTTGGGGTCTCCGGATGGACTGTACAGAGACACGGTTGGAGCACAGGACCCACTGAAGGTCAGCCTATCCTGTGCTAGATCCCAACTTGTTCCTCTCCAAACTTTTCCTTCTAGGATGGTGAAGAAGGTGACACCTGGTCTAACGCCTGCTCCACTCACACTTCATCCCCACCCTAGCGCTGCCCCAGCAAGATCAGGTGCACTCTCGGAGTGCCCCAGACTCAGTATAGCACAGGAATTGACTGAGCATTCCTTTGCCTTCCCCTTTCTCCTCTGTGGGCAAGAGGACTCATAGGAAAAGGATACTGATGAACTTGCAGGCACACAGAGACGAGACCAGTGGGAACTGCGAGTTAAGGGGATGGTGGAAGGAGAAGGGAAGGGGACTGACCTCTAACCTTTCCTACATGGCTGTCAGGAGCCTGTTTCTCTGTCAATGTTCCTTTGTTCTCCAAGACTCCATGAGAACTCAATGGTATGCTCAAGTGACATTCACAGTTAACATAACTTACTAGAACATACAGTTCCCCTCTCCAAATTAATATGCTTTCCTAGAACTAGCAAAACAGCAAAAAGAAAAGAATGTAATTTCTAACAACACAACTTTGGCAGGACCAGAAGGAAAACATACAACTAAGTCAGATGTCTGCATCCACTTAGTAGCTCAGATTTAGAGTTCCAGAGTTACAGTGTACATACAAGCACAGAAACAAAAGGCCCACAGGTACAGGCGAAGCAAACACCAGCATTTGGACAGAAACCAAGACCAGGTTTACCTGGACATGGAGTGTCATGGGTCTGCTACAGAGGTGACCACCTTAAAGTTATATTAAAGGCTTGGATGGCAGCTCAAGTGATTGGTCACGAGGGCTCTGGTTTGATCAACGACTGAATGGTGGAGCCCATGTAGGACGGCATACCTTATTAAGGTTGGAGCCTTTCTCTAGTTCATTCTGCTTTTTGTCGACCATGACTTGCCCAGCACACCCCCCCACCCCCCTTCCACTCTGGTGCTTCTGCATTGCCAAGAGCCTCCAAGCAATGGGGTCAGATGGCCATGGTTGGCACCACTTAAACAGTGAGCCTGGCTAAATCTTACTCATTTTAAGCTGTTTGCCGGCATTTGGCTTTCGTGACAGAGGTGGCTAACGAGAGGGAGGTGATCTTAAGTGACAAAAGGACAACAGGTCAAGTGAGGCAAAGTGAGATAATAGAAGCAACTGGGCTTGACCTTACGGGCAGCATGAGGACATTAACCTGAGCAATGGACGCATATCCAATGCCACAGAAGACTGGGTTCAAGCCTGACCTTAACTCTGGAGTTAAACCAAATTCATGGTTTCCTACCCTTTCATGTGTGTTCATGTCACCCAGGAAAACTTACCGGACAAATATAAATTAATTAAAAAAACAATTTGTAGGACTTGGGATAGAGATCAGTGGTAGAGCAACAGCCTACTACACTCAGTGCTACAAAGTGAATCCGCAGTATAATAAATCAGTAAATAGGGACTGGAGAGGTGGTTCAGTGTTTAAGAGTACAGAGGACCTGGGTTTGGCTCTCAGCACCTACATGGTAGCTCGCAACAATCTGTAACTCTAGCTTCCTCTTCTGGCCTCTGAGGGCATTGTATGCAGAGAGTGCACGGACACACTAATGCAAGCAAAGCACTCATGTACATAAAAATAAATCTAGCTAGCCAAAATAAAAAAAAAGTGCATTTTGTAAAAAATTGGCAAAATCCCATTGGGAAGAAGGGGGGGGCACCATTTACATCAGACCTCTGTTAGAAGTCCTTGGGAAATGTAATTAAATAAAGTCTCAATTTAACTATTCTACCTTAATGAAAACAGGCAAAAATGTGATTTTGTTTTTAAAAGGTTATTCATTTTAGTTAAAGAAACACAGCCATGTAAAGTACACATGATAGAAATGATAGAAAACTCCTCCCCTAATTTTGATTGTTTGCTTTTCAACACATGGTCTAATTGTGTAGTCCAGGTTGACTCTGACCTCAAGATTCTCCCAAGGCCCCTGAATGTTAAGACTATTGCTGATATATACATTCACGAATATATAAGAATGTCCCATGACAACTCTTCTCCAATAACCCTGGAGTTTGTTGGTCATAGCTTCACACTTGTTTCAGATTTTCATTTTTTTCCCCACAAAAAATGCCTAAGAATTTTTCATTTCTGGTTCATTTTGTTTTGAGGCTCTCCCTGTGTAGCCTAAACTGGTCTGGAAAATGTGATCTGGTTACCTCTGCTTACAAAGAGCGGGACACAGAGACCGGTGGTTATCATCTGTAACAGACATTGCATGTAGGTAACTTTGTATCAGAATTTAGCATACTATACAGTCAAGATGACTTCACAGTTGACATGGTTTTAACTCTGCAAAAGGATTTCAAGAAAGAGCCACATTGTAAATCAGAAACAGATACACCCAACAACAACAACAACAACCACCGAAAATGCCAAAAGAGTGAAGAAAGTATCAAGCTAGGTGATGTTTCCAGAGCTCGGGGTAACACTGTAAAACTAGAGTACGGATTCTGCAAGACTGTGTCAGAAGATGTGCGCACGGGAGCACACAAGTGCAAGGCTACGCCTTCATCACTCACTACTGACTGGAGTTTCTACCACTTACTTATTTATGTGGCAGTGCTATTTCAGGATGAAAATGCATGACAACGATGATGTGTTTATGGTGAAAACAGTTTTTGGTGAAATTGGTGAAATATGGTGTGCCACATACACATATGTCTACGTTTCACAATCTAAGGATGAACACAAGATGATTTTGATTTCTGCCATGCAATATTAGCATAGTGTTTCCTTTTTGTATGTGCATGTTTTACAAGTATATATGTGTGTTCCCCTCCCCCCTCTACGTGTGTGTCCTTGTGCATGTGCATGTGTGTGTGCGTGTGGTAGGTGTTGGGGCTCTGAACTTCAGTCATCAAGCTCAGCAAGTGTTTTATCCACTGAGCAATCCGCGGCCCCTGTATATAGTGTTACTTAGGGCTGATAAGTATCAAATTCGATTTAATAACTTAAATATAAGTACTGCCCTACAGATGAAAGACTTAACATACTAATAATCTCATAGAAAAGTAACTAAACAGGGAAAGATAAGTCAATAGAGAGGGCCAAACTGTTCATGTAACCACCACAGTAACACATTATGATAAAGAGCCTTCTTGTTTATACACACTTTTTCCTAATATTTGGATTTAAGTGGAATATTGGAAGGACATGTGTTGCTCTGACCAAGTACTATTTATGTTTTCTCCTGCTCTTTGTACATCTTGGCACAAGCCAAAAATAGTTGATTACAGAGAGAGTTACTGGCGTGGATCTGGCTTCTCTTCTGTATGCAACCCCAGTGTACTTATGCTGCTTCACACAAAAATCCTGCATTTCCCTACAGGCTTTTTTTTTTTAATTTTTATTGTACTTGGCCAGACTTGTTACTCTTTACTATCCAGAGAAAAATACCAGAATTACAGGAGTCTACCATAGGAAGTCAAACTGCATTGTTACCTAAAAAACATACCCATTCATTTGATTTATTGCAAGATAAATCCAAGCAACCCCCTAGGTATCTCTCAGATCAGACACATGCTATAAAACGTCTACTTATCATATTATAGCAATACTCTTTTATTGCTCTAGGCATAAAATACAAACAGCCATGCTATTCTATTTGATCCATGACCACCGGATGATCAGATGGACCAGATGGCGGCAGGAGTTTAGTGTTCCAAAGTGACACTACGGGGTCGAGCTACATGCATAAGTCAGAGCGGCTCATTCCTTATGTCGTTTTCACGAGGGAGAAAAGGACTCCTAATGAGGCACCAATTCATAAAGCAAATGCCAGAGCATGAAACAAAAACCAAGAAGAAAATGAGAATAAAAAATTTGCTAACTAAACATCCCTCTAAAGCAGGTCTGTGGACCCATTTAAGTTTCGCATCTCCTCTTTCTACCGCAGCTATGACGAGAATACAATACAACTGAAAGGTCAAAATCCAACCACATTCACCTTCCTTAGCCAAGCAAAGGACAGTGGTAATGGTTACTTCCTTCCTCTCTAACTCTTCCAAAGGTGACTTCCACTGGGGATGACAGGATCTCATTCAAAATCCATTCTCTGCTAGTCCCAAACTCACAGTTCTATTAACCAGCACCACAAGCCACCTCCTATGTACAGCTCACCACATCCATTAGCCACACAAGTAGCCACAGCTGTCAGCATTTGCTCCTAGGAATGATAGATTTTTGGTTCATCTTCACCCACTGGAATATAGGCGGCTAGAGGACAAAAGCTTCTGCTGTAACCTAGAGAACCCAGCGCTCAGAACAGACCTGCTCACTAAAAGCCAGCTCAATGGGGAGAATCATGTCTCATGCCAGACTCCCTACTATACATATTTCAGAGAGACTACAGGCATTAGAAGCCAACTGTGATTCTAATAGATCATATTTGTCTCTGGTTCACAGGATAACTTTCAGCCCACCACACATCCATGAATTCGACTGTGACTGTTGGTTTTGGGGTGTGTACATGGACACCTCCGGAGCAGCCCAGTTATGAACACGTGCTTCCTACTCTGCCTTACCCAGCTGTGCGGACAGCATCATTTTAGGAGAAAATGATGACGTTCTTACAGATGTCCATTTACTCAGAGCACCTCTGCATAGCAGTCTTCAAACAACACATGGGACTCAGCCCAGAGGACCGAATCGTATTTGTGTTGTAAATGTGAAATATGCAAAATTTTACTTTTAGCTTCTCCCCTATGCTGAGAAGCCAGACGGAACAAGTAAGGAATCATTGAACAGTCACAGAATGAATCTCTGCCCTCCTTTTGGCTTAAGCCACAAAAGGGCTTTTGTGGCTCTTCAGACCACACCTTTATCCTCGTCCTCACCACAAGCTTACATACATCATTTGACTTTATTGTTTTACTTATGAAAAGGTCAGCCTTTACTAAAGATGAAATACAATATGCTGTATAGGAATATGTAGTAAATGCTCCAGCATTTGGGTCTAACACTTTTTTTTGGGGGGGGGTTCTTTTTTTTGGAGCTGGGAACCGAACCCAGGGCCTTGCGCTTCCTAGGCAAGCGCTCTACCCTGAGCTAAATCCCCAACCCCGGGTCTAACACTTTTTAAGAAATATTTTTAAATGCAGAAGGGACTTTAATAGAAACATGTGAGGTTATCAGGGACTAAAATGCAGCCTGGGAATAACATGTTTACCTAAAGAAGGGAAAATCAAGTATTTCTGATCAAGGCTCATGGTTCTCTGATGCTGTATTTTCGAATGGCACCAACTTGGCTGAATCTGATTTCTTGAACACTGGGTCTAAGAAAAGCATATTGTGACACTATTGAGAGAAAGTATTCTGTATCTTCCTGGTGATATTTACCCAACACCGTCTTTAACCAGGTTGTTACTCCACACAGCTTTGACAACCAGGGTAAGAGTGAATGAAGGAGGTGCAACACGGTCTTCCCACCCTCCTGCACACAGAGGAAACATGTCTTCACCGTGCAGTCAGGAAAGACAGCAGTTAACAGAGAACAGAATAGAACTTCCAAACCATACAGCCATTACCCAGGTGCTTCTCTCAGATTGGCTGCTATATGGTCATTTCAAAGACTGAGGCTCAAAATCAGCAGGCATCTAAGACTAGAACACCTCAGGTTTATTTTAAAGATATTTTTGGATAATATGAAAGAATGGTTTTTTACTCAGACCACAGCCTGGGTTAGGAGCAAGTCTGAGTCTTTGCAAGACTAGCAAAGCTCTTATCCTGTCTGCTTTTCAGATGAGGAAACAGGACTGGGGAACATCTGTTGACAGACAGCCCACAAGGTACTAGCAGAGACTCCTTCCTCTTTTCCTTGCTCTCCGTTGCAGAGATGAGCACATCCTTTCTATGAAATGCCCCTGCCATGTCTCTCATGGGCCCAGAGCCACAGGATCACTTGAATTAACTCCTATTTCAGATACAGTGGATAGCAGCAGGTCATTTTACATTGTGTTTGGAGTGCATTGTGCTAGGACTCTAAGCAGTTACCTGGGTGAGGATGTGAGGTTTTCCACTTGTGCTACTTTCTCGTGCTTAGGGCTGTGAAACAAAAGGAACCTTTTATCTGTATTAGTTAACTATCTCAAGTATTTGGCCTCGATGATGGAAGGCTAATGTGGCATCCTGCACTTTTATCCTGTCCTAAGGCAGGCCCAGGACTGCTAATGCACTCTGCCACGGAGACCTATGTAACACCACTGTCTCAATCCCCAGAATTGGCTGTCTGCTTCCAATCCCTGTTGAGGATCCCAGGGGTTGGCTGTCTCTTTTCCAGAATCATCTATCATCCTCAAGAGCTCTACACCTTGACTCTTTCCACTCTTCTCTGGCTTACTACACAGACCCAAGCCAAGCTCAAGTACCCCTTTGCCCCTGCAGACACGGCTTTATGCGTGGTGCCTACAGGAGAAGAAAACTGGCTTGGGCTCCTTTTTCCTCCTTTTAGTCTGGAAATGAAAGGCAAAGCAAGCACAGCCCTGTAACTCCAAGGATAATGCCTGGCTGGAAAGGCAGGAGTGACACAGCCACATGGTCTATGTCCATGGTCCCCTTTACCACACTGGGCTCCTGGGCTGAGGAAGAGGGGGCAGGAATGGAGGGAGGCTGCTCAGATCTTACAGCAGGAGTGATAGGGAGAGAAGGCAGTGGGTCTCAGGTAGCCTCCACGTAGGACCAGAGGATCAGCCATGAGCCCTGGGTGCTGTGTGGACTGGAACTGAGTTCTGTGAGCATGGTGGAAACCGTGACATTTATGGAGCCCCCCACCCCTTTCTGGATGTAGCTGAGACTAGAGAAAGGTAGGCCTTACTAAGAAAGGAAACTTTGAATTTCTTTGTATGTGATCCTGTATTTCTGATAAATAATTTCAGTATCGGCCAGGCTAATGATCAACTCTGGTGTCATTGGTAAGAGGAAACCATATTGCTTCTCACAAATCACCCACCATCAGTCTCAGTTAGCATGGAACAAACTTACAAAGGAGTTCTCCTCACGAAACTGGCCGATTCCTCACCCTTCCAATGATCCTTACTCCTCCCCAAACTGTCATCTTAAGTTTATAATGTAAGAATTAACAAGAGACACTATGCTCCTCTACCCCCAAACTTATGCAAAACCTCTGGCTTCAATCCTGGAAGCTGACAGAGCTCTCACCACATTTTAAAAGAAACATAGTAAGGGACAGGAGTGGAGGAACATAAGGTCATGGGGGATCATGTCGGTGCAGGCTGCACAAGAGACTGGCTAGACCGTTCATGTGAGTCAAGCCAACCACTGTAGACATGATCTGCCCGAACTTTGGATTTTACACTACTCAGAACTGAGCCCAATGCCAGGCAGGAACTCTAGTCCTCAGTTACATACCTCCACACATTCTAAAATGGTTTGAAACCTGCTGGAACTTATTTCACGATGGTCTAACTGCTGTAGGTAGCTTACACCATGGCTACTGCCTCAAAATAAATCGAAAAGAACATCATTAACAAATATTCAAGTACTTACTTTACAAATATTCAAACACTCATCACCAAATATTCAAATGCTCATTAACAAATATTCAAATATCCATTAAGCAGTATGTTAAGATTTAATACTCTTGATGCTTCTTGTGTTACAGTGAATTTCCTAACCCACCTGCAACAGAGGCTCCACGGGACCGAGGGCTACTTATGAGGTAGCCTCCAAAGGACCAGACCAGTCCCAACACAGTCAGCAGACAAACGCTCACTTCAGAGACTAAGCAAGGCCTTCAGCAAGAAGGGGATTTCAGCTGGAAGCTTCAACTATGATAAACTTCAAATGTAAATCCTGGTGTTTTTCTGATTTGCAGGATTACAAAGCAAACACTTACCAACCAGGACGACGAGTCTGTACTTGTCATGGGTCTGCCGCCGGTAGGGTGTCACCTCCTCATATGTGGGCACATCTGCTGTGTCGTACTGTTCACTCTTTTTGCATTCGTACATGGACTTATTTGTTTTCTTATCCTTTCTGCTAAGACGGAAACTTCTTCTAAAACCAGCTACAAACAAACAAAAATAAATAAATAAATAAATAAAATAAGTATTTTTTTGAAAACATTTAGGGTATTTTAAGCTAACAATTAAAATCCCCCAAGCCAAATATTAAGATCCTTCTGTATCAGCCCCACAATATAAAATAAAATTCCAGTACCCTGTAAATATACAAAAGCATATTTGATTCCAGAAGGATGTGGACAGCTGGTGAGACAGTGTCTGCTGAGGCAGGTTCTGTCTCTAGAACCAACACGAGAATCTGAGAGCTGACTTCTACTGTCCCTGACCTCTACACACAGGCTATGGCATGTGAACATCCACACATATCCACACACACATGAAATAAACAAAATATAATAAAAATTAAAAATAAAAACACGTAGACTACTTTTAGAGTTTTTCTACAAGGTACAAAAGTGAAAAGACATATATATGAATTGTGGAGACTACATAGGAAGTCAGTAATTATACCTGTTGGGTTTGGAAGGTAAAAGGATTACAAAGAAAGCGAATATTGAAATAATAGGAGTCAGGGCTGGGAACGAAGCACTGTTGGTTGAGGACCTGCCTGGCATGCAGGATGCCCTGAGTTGGATGCCTAACATGGCCCTGTGTCATACATGTGTAATCCCAGCACTTGGGAGGTAGAGATAGGAGGGCCACAAGTTCAGGGTCATCCTTGGCTACACAGTGAGTCTGAGGCCAGCCTGGGTTACATGAAACCAAGTCTGTAAAAAAGAAGTGTAAATATGGAGTAAACACAAGCAAATACGGAGTTTTCTGAGACACTTTATAGAGTCCAAGTTTAATAAAATAAATCAACAGATACATTTGCAATAGACAGTGAGATTATATTCTAATGAGCAATTTTAAATCAGCAAAGATTTTGGGAATAGATAATAAAAGTTACTCTGTGACTCTCTAAAAATAACTGACTTTGAGGCAATCCTAGGTTATTTGAGAAAAGGTCTTCATATGATAAAGTCTCTCACCAGAGCTCCCTCAGAGGCAAAGCAAGGGAGTGAAGAGGACTGGTCATTAGTGAGGGGAATTTTGATTGGCTATTCAGGATGGTTAGTCAGGATGCTGGTGGCATCCTGTTCTAACTGTAGTACCCATCCCTTCACAGTTCTTTGGTATGGAAGTCATGAGAAATTTTGGGTATAAGGCGCCATCCAACACAAACAAAGGGCAACAGCTGAATCTGAAGAAAATTCAGATCTGCAAATTGTAACTAAGCCCTGATTTCTGTGAAACTGCTTACTTAGTTGGGTCTTTACAACCCATTGACATTTTTACTCCCACTATAAACAGGAAACTGAGAGCAAGGGAAGGAAGAGGGCAAGCAGGTTTCCATAGTGACTATGAAGAAAATGGCGGCACGCTCCACGGGATGGGTCGCAGCACCTGCTCTGTTGTGCTTCACCCAGAACAACAGCAGCAACTGCAAATCCACTCCCACTCTGTCTCACCTTTGAAAACCTCAACCAAGAAAGCCGAACCTGTGGGGACTTTACACCAGACCTGAAGATGGACAGAAAAGGTCTTAGAGCTAAGGGAAGCAGAGGGCACAGGCCAGTGACTGTTACCTTGGAAATCAGCCCCACCCTCAGCTTTTCAGAAGTACCTGGCTCTGGAACTACCTTGCCCCGAAACTCCTTTTACAAAGCACAGGAAGGAAAGCAGTCAGCTGGCCACCACATCCTGGAGAGCAGGGGAGCCATGAAGACTGGAGACACAGACCAGAAGTACTGCCCTGCCATGCCGGCCACATATCTCCTAAGTTTCAGAGATCTTCTGGCAGGGTCATTTCCTGAAACACTGATAAACAGCAGCAGCTCCCTCCCAGGGTGGTGAAGATAGGCCACTCATGGCCGCTGCCCGTGGCAGACACTCCTGAGCCTCATCCAGGCTGTATTGTGTGGCCCGCACTCTTTGAGCCGGTCTTTAGGGAAAGCATGTGGATTCCCGTGCACAGACTCTTGAAGAGGTGAACAGCATCTAGAGGCTCATTAATCAATTTTAAATGGGCTCTTGTATGAGGAGGGACCAGCAAATGAAAGCCAGATTTAAATATGAGGACAGGGGCTGCGGTGTCACTGTGTAGTTTAGCATTGGCTTCCATGAGGCCTTACGTTCCCTATCTCCAGTGCTATAATTCATAAACAAACAATTATTTTAAATGACTTATTGACGAGTCATTTTAAAGAAACACAGCAGAAAGCCAAAATATGTAGTAACTATTCTTTCTTTTACATTCTCTTCTAGGAATACATGTAGTTTTTTCTTGCCAAGTTTAATTTTCAAGAGCATCTGTCCCTCCAGTCTAATGAGCTTTTATTTTTTAACTTATATCTCCATATCATAAGTGAATATGTATTATTTACAGAGACACTTTTATGTATACATACTTGTATGCATATACATACCTTTGCACATTTGTACACATATACATGTAAAGAAAATAAGAAAAATTCTCACCTCAGAATCAACGGTAAACAAAGCATAATAAAATCTAACTTTGTTAATATGATCTTTGTTCGGGCAAAAATTCAAAAGCTAAACACACACACACACACACACACACACACACACACACACAACATACACTCACACTGATACATACTCCCAAACCCCCAAACCCAGATGATTTTTCTCGAATCTATTTTCATGGCTTGTGATTTCCAACCCCTAGTTGGAAATAAGCGGTGTGCCTGTCAGTACCCCATGGCGGAGTCTCTAGGAGGCTACCTCCTATCTTCTCTAAAAGGGGGGAGTTAAGAACTTCTTGACTTTGGATTTTTCTCAGTTCTCTTATTTAAAGGAGCCCAAATACCATGAGGCTAAACTGAAAGGAAGCAGAGCTTCTAGTCACATAAAAGTTAAGAACACAGCATCTAGTAAGTTACCAGTCAGGGTCAGTTCCCTCCTCAGAAGGAAGGCTTTGAGAGAGAGCGAGAGGAACTCTCTCAAGGAATTCAGGATAAAGGAACAGTTTTACACAAAATGTATTTTCCTTATAGTTCATATTTTTGTAATTTATAATGGGCTCGTTATTTTTATGAACAGGTTTGTTTCCAGGGAAGCTTATCCGCAGCTGCTAGAAGTCTGTCTTTGAAAGGAACAGCGGGTTTTATTACAGTAGGAAGGTGACATCAGAATAGGATGCAGCTGCAGGACGATGCTTATCTAATACTTTGCAGAAGTGACAATTCAGTGACCAGCCAATCTACCATCTAACTCCACAAACTCTGCTTAAAGACTTTAACCATGAAGGGGTGACTCTAAAGAAAACTGCTTGTTACTTGAAATGGCTACTAAATTTCTCGGGTCCGCTGTATGTGTAACCTATGGTTTCATGAGGATACACTGTTGCAAGTGGGTTCTTCTAGGAAAAAGGCCTGTCCGCAAACTTCTCCCACAGCAGCTTCTTATCCCTTCTTAAAGTGGTTGGTAACCTGGCTAGTGTAAGCTGTGCATAGCTGTTACAGTGTTCAATCACTGTGGGATCCTCCCGTTTTTTTCATTATTGGTCTTGGCGTTTCCTCTGTCACTGCCGCTGACTGACCACTGATCAAGCTTTGAGTCAGTCCGTCATCGAATACACATCAGTTCAGGTCGGCAAGAAGGTGAGCCCTCTTCCCAAATGTGTTCACCATTCTCTTAACATTGAACTAATTTTAAAGCGATCCTAAATTGCTCAAGTGCCGGACTCTGAAACTTTGCTTTTGATTTCTCCCACTGCTTTAAGAACTGCTCTTCTTAGGTTTGATAAATATTCTCCTACATTCTTTCAAGTTTTAAGAAGTGGGATGCATGGCTTTATACTTAATTTTTAAAAGTCCCCTCTGGAATCACTCAGGTGTAATCATGACATCAAGTCTATGAAGTGTGGCTGCAGCTTTCTATTTTTCTAAATAATTAACCAATGGTTCTGAAAAACCCTGAAGGAGAAGGACCCCTAAACAGTTTCCCATTCCGACACTTGAATTGCTGATGTCATGCAGAAAAAAAGGGGGGGGGGATTCTCGAGTGGAGCCAGACTCATTCTCTGGATCATATCAGCAACAAAATACACTTGCAACAGTGGCAGTAGATGGGTTTGCTGAGAGCTCACCAGGGGACGGGCACTACCCAAAGCACTTGGTGTGGGTTGACTGTTTCAGTTTCTCCAGCAACTCTGGGAGGGGAGCTGAGTGTGGATGGCCTTCACTGGAAGAAAAAGGGATTGCTGGAGCTTGGCTTCCATGCTCCTCAATGAAATGAGGTCCCAATGCCACCCTGTGCTCACAGATGAATGACAGGGACAGTGTCGAGCCCCTGCTAAAATTTAACATAAACTGTCATCGAAAAGCAGCAGTTGCATTCACAGATTAAAAGGTTTTTCCTAATAGAGAAGTTTTATTCTTTTCATTTTCCTTGTTTATCCAATCAAGTAAGCCTTTATGTCCGTCTGTGTTTAAGGTGAGTTGTAAAACACAAAACGCTGGCCTCAAGAAGCTCCTCGTCCTGCTGTGACACCAAAGGTTATTCTCACATACATACAGTTTAGTGTTTTTACAACATGGGCTCCTGACTAATATCTTGGGACTCTTTTAAAGATTAAGAACATCTGATTTGACTTTTAACACACACACACACGTGTGTGTGTGTGTGTGTATACATATATATATATATATATATACATATATATTTGGTTATTCTCAAATCTTGCATCCTCCTGCATCTGTATAACACAGTAGCCAAAAGTATCAAATTTAATGCTTATATATGGAATTTAAGAAGCATTTGAGGTTAAAATAAGCTTTAACACTGTAGGAAACAATATATCTCTCTAGTCCACAATTCCATACATCAATATTAATTTTCAGAGTAAAAGTAATTTAGAAAAGAAACCAAAATATGCAGCAATGTGGAAATACTTAAGTGATAAAATAGTCTCCCAGAGAAGTAGGACTGAAAATGTTAAAACTGTAAAAGTATACAGTAGTACTATAGAAACAATACAATAATACTCAGCAGAACAAGAGAGGATACAATTATTACACATGAGCTTTGTTTTTGCTGCTACAAAAATGAGTTATAAATACAGACGCACAGAAGAAAACACCTTAGAGGAAAAAAACACTGCTCTGGGCACAGAGGGCTATGACAACTACCTTATTATTCAAACTTACTGGACTCTGTGACTTGACAACTGACAGGAAAACAAAAACCATTTATAATATACAACCCCCCAAATGAAATCAGATCTAGTCAGAAATAGTTGTGAGGCTCTCAACACAAGTTACAAAGTAGTTCTCTATTGCAGAAGGTGGTTCCCGGAAGCTATGTTTTGAAGTGATTACAGAAAACAAGTTTCTATGTAAATGATAGGTGGAAATAGCTGAGAAATTCAAATACCAAGAAAATGACACAAGTGAAACTGGTGGGATACTACGAAAAGCACAATGGAGGGAGTGTAAGACATAGAGAACCAGCAAAGCAAAAAAGAAAGAAAAAAAGAAACAGAAAAACCTCCAAGAGAAAAAAGAAATACATTGTTTCAAAAGCTAAAACGGGGAGGGGGGGGGGAACAGTCCAGGAGTTTATAGGAAATCACAAGCCGCCACCGTCTTTTGAGCACACAAATAAGTAACTTAAATGGAAAGTAAATGTTCTAATTTCTCATAGAATTGTTCCCTTTAGCAGGAAGGGTCATTAAAACGTTAATTACATAATGAACTCAGAAGCCAGTCCTATGTGGACACTATGGATGTGTGCGCTGGCTTGCCATTTACTTCGAGAAAATAAATTTCCAGCCTTCACATATCAGGCAGAATAGTTTTAATAACTCATTTCAATTATTTTACGTAACCAATCACCGGTCGATAACATCGGACGCTCTGCAGTGCTAACATTTAAACAAGCTTTTCCAAGGTTTACATTTCACAGTGTAGGAAAAAAAGAAGTCTTAAAAAATCTCCATGAATCCCAGCAGTTCAAATATGTCACAGGCACCTCTAAAGTCAGAGACTTCTAGAAGGATCACTCTTGACCTCCTAATGTATGAAAAACGCATTGTAATACAGACACAGTCAAAACAAAATGTTCAATTTTTCCTGAAAGAAGCCTAAAATTAAGCACTTTACAGCTTTTATCTCCATTTTAAATATACTGAAATACAGGTCCTATTTTTATAAACTAGGAGTACTGCCAAAAGCATCATATGAAAAAAATTTTTTTTTGCATCTTCAAAATCAGAACAATTTAACCATGCAAATATTTACCTAATATCTAAATTATAAGAAAGAGTAAATTTGACTATAAAGAGGCGCTTAAAGAAGATTTTTAAAACGCCATGGAGACACTAATAAAGACTAAGCATCTGGAAATTATTCTCCAATATTAGGTTCCTGACAAGAAACCAGAGTGCTTCCTCAAAAACACTCCGATCTTAGGCTGGTGCCCTTCGCAAACCACAGACATTGCATGACAACACACCAGAAGGACTGTTTCCTTCAGGATACTGATAAAAAGAGGTACACATGGTCACACGACTTTAGTTACTATTTCATTGCTGAGGTGGTACTGGGTGGTGGACCAATTAAACATTGTTTCAGAGACAATGAATGACAACTAAGCACATCTTGGTAGGCGAAGTTTGAATTATAGTGTGAGTGTGGGGGGTGGCGGTGGTGGCGGTGGCGGCAGTGGAAGAGGTGACTAGAACTACGGACACATGATCTAAAGAGCTGGGATGCAGAAACTCTCCAGCCATTTCATGCTGCAGGGAGAAGTCAGCAAAGACAGTGTCACAACGATGCTAAGCTATACATATTGCACAGAGGGTGGGGGGGGGGGTTTGAACAGATAACCAGAAAACCCACCTCTAACATGTTACAGGTTCACAGTTTCCTTTGTGGAGAGCTGCATTCAAATCTACAACGAGCCTTGAAAAACACAGCTTTATTTCAAGCTAAAAATAAAACAGAAACACAGCCCTGGAAGCTAAACTAAGATATGAAGTGCAATTTCCAAGGGAAAAATAACTTCTACTTTAAGATTTCCCAATCATCATACTAACACCCGAACAAAACACACACACACACACACACACACACACACACACACACACACACACACACACACAGAGAGAGAGAGAGACAGAGACAGAGACAGAGACAGAGACAGAGACACACAGAGAGATTGCATGAGAATTTAACTTTCCACCAAGCAGCTAATAAAGAAATGAGTTCTTATTTATACTTTCAAATTTATGTCAAAATGCAGTATACACATGTAAAACTGCAGCTCTGGGCAGAGGGAAAAATTGGATTTGAAACTTTAGTAATTTTTTTTTCTTAGCTTGAGACTATCCTTACAGCCTACAATGCTCTGAGCAGAAATAGTTTCTGTCAGGAAACAAGTATTTCCAAGCAGGAGTCCAGACGTCTTGAGATTCTGCAGAGGTCTTTTCTGCTCAAAAAAGAACCTGTATTACTTTTGAAAAAATGCTTCTAAATATTCTTTCTGCACAAATACTATCTCATGGAAAATATCGATGTGGTATACTTAAACACAGCTGCACCCCACTTCGAGCTCTTTAATAAGTGAGCAGACTTGAATAAATGGGAATTTTGACTCAATTTATAAAATCAGCTGTGCTCTTAACCATGGGGGAGAAATAAGAACCAGTCCTAAGTAAAGCACATAGAAGTCGAGAGAAGTAAACAGTAACACATGAAGTTTTGTTTCATTATTTAACTTTAGGATAAATACTTTGGTTAAATAGAAACGACAGTGTAGGTCCCAACACTGATCTTGTTTTAAAAGAATGTAGCGTTTGCTCCAGCAAGGACAGAGGGACCAACAATTCAGTTCCTCAGGAAATCATTTGCAACAAAGTATTAGGGCTGGAGAGATGGCTCAGCCATTAAAGGCAAGGCTCACAATCCAAAATATAAGGAAGCACATGCTTGACACACGGAGCCTCCTGAGAGATTATAACAAGATTCCTGTAATGAAACAATTAGGGGAAAACATTGAAAGATTCATATCAATGTTATAAAATTGCTTCATACTGATTATTTTGGGCTAAGGCAAGAAAAGAAATAGGTTTTTAAAGCTCTTCTGCTAGAGCACGAGTGCAAAAGCCAAAATACACCAGCTTCCACATCACTCACCAAAGCAAAAGAACTAGTCATCCACGTAAATATGCAGCAAACACACATGTATGCCATGTACCAACCAGTGGCCATCTCTATAGAGACAGAAGTAGGGTGTATAAACATATATACCAAGTCTCTATAATCTTTAATGTGGGAAGCTCCTGGCTTAAAGGTAACACTTAAAATGTGTTACCTTACCTTTTCTTTTTACACTATCCTACTTATTTTTCTTCATGTAATTACAAAACTGTGCAGACTACAGTTTACGTTGATTGTCCAGCCATCTGGCTTCTTCCTGCTTTCCAATAAAATGGCCAAATCGTTTTCACTGATGACTATGCTGTCCTTTAAGAGGCCAGTCAGAATCAAAGCACACAGTGAACCCTATTGGCAAGGCCTCAGATAACGCAGGAAAGCTCAAGTATGTGGGTGGATCACACCTGTAATCCCAGCACTGGAGCCTGAAGCCAGAGGCCAGAAGAGAGTGACTGTCCCCCTGCTGCTTGTGAGTCACCCAATGTGGGTGCTAGGAACAGAAGCCGTGTCTTCTCTAAGAGCAACACGCTCTCAACTGCGAATCCTTCTTACCAGCCTATTTTCAGAATGTAAATCCTGCTGCAGAATTAGGGGGCATACTCATACACTGCTTCATGCTTGGTTTTCCTTCAGAGGACATGAAAAAAAATGTCTCCCCAGGGTTGTGACAGTGCACAAGGCTATGATCCTGTGTAGGAACCAAAGATCCAGCGACATTCTTTCTGCAAGGCAGGGAGCTGCTTTTTCTCCTCCTCTGGATATGGAAGTGGGTTGACAGAGAAGGATACGGTCCTAAAACGAGCTACAGCCTCGGGGCCTCTACTAATTAATCTTTGGAGAAGGTCAGACACAAGGACCAAATTCTTAGGTGCTTTTCCAGAGATGTCTCAGGGCCAGATAAATGTGTAATGGGAAAAGGATGGACGCAAACCCATCCTGCAGAAGCCAAGGCTCTTTCAGACAAGTTGAACTACAGCACATCTGGGGAAGCGGCCCTTTGTGCTGGGACAGGCTTATCACAGAATGCTGTGACCCTTAGAGGCACACAGAAATGACCGAAATGCTGCATTCCAGCAGCTCCAGCGGGGTCGCTAGACTATCTGCACTAGAGAAACGGTGGACAGGAAAACATAGGTCAACCCTGCACAGAGGATTTTTCTCCTCAAAGCATCAGTTACCACAGACAGACCTAAGGTATTTGAAAAGCCAATGGATGCAACTCATAACTATAATCCAATACTTGGGAGGCTGAGGCAGGAGGATGATGACTTGAGATAGCCTGTCCAAAGAGCAGGACCCCCCCCCACCTCAAAAAGCCAAAATGGGGGTGGGAAGAGGGCAGGAGGAACAATACAGCAATTGAGAGCATTGGGTGCTCTTCCAGAGGACCCTTGTTTGGCTCCCAGCATCAACATGGCAGATCACAACCTTCTCTAACTCCAGTTCCAAGGGATCTGCTTCCCTCTTCTGGGCCCCAAGGGAAGCAGAGATACACATAAAATAAAGGCTAAAAGCAAACCTTTTATGCCAAAAAGGAAAAAAAAGAAAGAAAACATATAAATATGTATAAAATCTCACATATCACAGAAGGGAACAATGCTTTTCCTCCCTACACTGCTCAGACATTTGGCCAAGATTATTGCAGAAATTCCTCTTGGTACAAAATAATGATATTCAAAATAACAGTCCTGGATGTAGTAAACCAGAAGACTGAGTGAATGGTCTCTGCTTAACCGAATAAGACCGAGGAGCACGCCCAGTGGATATCTGAGATTCCCTGTATTCCAGTCTGTTGGTAAGTTTTTATTGTGACAGGGGTATTCCACCCCAGCTAACTCTTCTCTGTCCATTCTCACTCCTCTTCCCCTATTTCTGAGCAGCACAGCCTCCTCCTTCAACCTTTGCTCCCATTGGTCTTTCCTGGTTTCTACCTTGCTTGCCTTGGGCTCTTCTGGTACCCAGACCAATACTTTCTCCTCTCGTCTCATTCACTGTTCTAATCGGTCCTGATGTCCAAAATTTCAAAGTGGTGGCCTTGACTCCAGCTCCTCACACATCTCTCCCACTGTCAATTCCACATGGATGTCATCAGCTCACTGTGTCCCAAACAGAACACTCAGGCAGCCCACGCCTGCCATCTCTGCTATCTCAGGAAACATTTAACTCCATTCTAGGAGTTATAATGATCCAAACCATGTACTCATGGCCAACTCTCCAACACGTCCATTATCTGGTCTTCTCTCTGCCTCCACAAGAAATATCTCTGTTCAAAACAAGTCATTCCCTACCTGAATTACTGCAGTGCCTTTCTGCTTCTGCACTGGCCCCTCTGGGATTCTCAACCCATCAGCCAGTGTGACCCTTAAGCATACAAGTCGGGCTATGTTTCTGCCTTGCTCAGGACCCGCCAACGATTTCCCATCATGTATCAAGACACAGCTAAGTGCTTGCCCCACTTGGCATGTCCTCTCACACTTCAGTTCCTGTCCCCTTCCCTTCTCACTCTGCTGGAGCCACACGGGCCCTCTTGCACAGGTTCCTTCTGGTGCAGCAGACATCCTGCCTGAGAGTTGTGCTACATGGTTATCTCTCTTCTTAGAGGCTTATTTCCCACAATGCTCCCCTCAGGGTTTTGACGAAACGAGACCTTTTCAGGGAGGCCCTCTGTGGCCATATTATTTAATGAGACAGTTCCTGTACAGCTTTTTTCTCAGTACTTACTATCTACCATCTTAAAGATTATACACAGTTGCCCCTCTTCACTGGCAACTAATGCACTTTACATCGTATGATACAATAATTATATAATTTACTGACCCGTACTTCCAACTAATGGATTATGCAGTGAATGATCTAAGCATTGTACAGTTCGTCTTCCAATCCATTCCCACTCCCAGTGGCCCCATTCCATAGCTTCCACCTGTTCACGTTGCCCCCTCATCTGTAATGGGCTGACGTACACCGGAATGGCATCTTGCAAATGCAAGCTCTCTGACTTCTCTTGAACAGCCATCTACCATGCTGGCTCATGAGATCATGTAGACCATAATCCACCAATCAGTTCCAAATTCTTATTTAAAGTGTTCCCATCCTTTTAATTCCATCCATTGTAGCCTTAGTTGGGTTCTCTCATTCTCTCTCATTTTCTCTCAGATATACAATCCTTTACCACAGGCTTTGCAAGCCACTCCTACAGAGGTTCTCAGATTCTCTTTTCTCACTATGATACCCTGTTCCCATCTACCACACCTGGAAGGGATGAGGAAATGGCTGAGCTGTTAAGAACGTGGCTCTGACAGAAGACCTGGGTCCTAGTCCCAGCAATTGCTGAGTTCCACATGGTAACTCACAATCAACTATCACTCTGTTCCAAGGAACTCTGAGTGCACCAGCATGCACACGGCTCATGAACATACATGTGAGCACACCCTAGTGTGCTGAAATACAGTCAACATACATGCGAGCACACCCTAATGTGCTGAAATACAGTCAACATACATGCGAGCACACCCTAATGTGCTGAAATACAGTCAACATACATGCGAGCACACCCTAATGTGCTGAAATACAGTCAACATACATGCGAGCACACCCTAGTGTGCTGAAATACAGTCGACGATAAGAACAAATAAGCAAAAAGCCTGCTTTGAACTCCTTTGCTGCCTTTCCCAGTCTGCCTCTGACAACTTGCAATTTGGTTTCTGGAATAGTTGTTTCTCATCCCAACTCTGTCCTTGGTGTCAGATCCGAATGGCATTTTATCAGAATTCTGCATTGGCTCAGGAAATATATGCTGCTTATTGACCCCTTTGCTTGCAGACTTTCAATCATGTTTACTGATTAAATAGCTGATTTTATGCAAAATAACACTGAGTATAAAAGCCAGGTGAAACTCTAGTAAATGTGAGTTACTTGGCCTGATGCTTAATATCTCATATTATCAAGCAACCAAATTAATATAAAACTTACCTACAGACCACACACACTTAAATATGCCCTGGGCTCTGCAGTATCTGCCTCTCCCAGGCTGTTAGGCCCAGTGCTAGGCCCTGCTGCCAACTACCTGCAATAGATCCGAGGACATCTACGGGACAGAGCCTTTGACGGCCTCAGGCTGATGGCTGGGTCTCTGGGAATTGCCACCCTGTATGTTCCACTCACGTGGCACTGCTACATGGAAATACTTCACCACACAGCTGAGCGCCAACTCTCCCATCAAGGAGCGTGGCTTCTTTGTCTCTGCTTTTGAAAGTAAAAACACAAGACAATGGCTATGCATCGCTTCCTGACTGCCCAGGATCTTAGGGGTTCCTCAGGCACTGACTCTGCTTTGGTCTCTTCTGGTCGCTCAAAGGCTTTAAGTGTAGGAAAGTTCTCAAAGTGTTTTCCCTTGGTGCCGTCAGGGGCCCTGAGAACCCTGTTTGGGAAGTTTCTTCAAGGGCAAAAGACCACATGAAGGGCCAGGGAAATGGCACAGCAGGTAGAAGACCTGAGTTCTGAGCTTGACCTATGTATAAAGCCAGGCATGGTAGTGTGCACTTATAATCCCCCGACTGCGTTAGCACGCAGAGGCTGGCACACCTCTGAGACTTGGTGGCTAGCTAACAATAGCCTACTTGGTGAGCTCCACGTTCAGTGTGAATCCCTATCTCAAAAAATAATGGAGAGTGACTGAGAAATTTAATCTAATGCTGACCTCTGGCTTTCACATGAAGAGACCCAGACCTGCATGCACATACAAGCATGTACAAACACATACTCTACACTCGCACGCACGCAAACGCCACATTAACAAAAGAGCTCATCCAGCTAAATTCCCCACAAATCAGACAGACCCCAGCTATCAATCAGGCTGCAAAGAACCACCAAGCAGAGCCTGGTTAGAACTGTGGGCCTGATCTTAGATTTATAGGTGCAAGAGCCTGCTCTGTAAAGCCATTAGGGATTTCAGTGGTGAAAGAGGAGGTCCCAGTCCCACAGAGCATTGGATACATAGCACTGACATAAAGAGACAGTGGAAATAGAACCCTTCTCTAATCCCCCAAATATCAGACTCATCTGTAGATTCAGGTGACGGTAGACAAGAAAACTAAAATTTTAGTCTGGCAGACGGCATGAAATGAGAATGCCGAGTGTTTCAGAATTTCTGGTATGTTTTACAAAACAAAACGACAACCCAGAAGGCAGCTGGGAAGCAGGCCATCGTTGTCTTTATACAGATATGGGATGAATCTGGAGGTGTTGACTGCATCTTTTGGTCCTTAGGTGAGCTCCATATGCTTCCCAGGGCCTCAAGTCTAGTTATCATCAAATGGACAGGACACCGCAACTTCAATACACTGGAGATGATAAAAATACATAGTACCTAGTACAGCACTTCCTCAGAAAGCAGGAGATCTTACTGCCATGCATGAGAGTGTCAATTTTAAGAGGAGGCTGGAATGCCGGTGCTCCCCCTGTGTTTCCACACACTCCCCTCTAACCGCTGAGGACAGAAATTGTTGCGGAAACAAAGCAAGAGTGTGGATGGCTAAGAGCAAAGCAGAGGAAGACAGTCTTGTTGCCTTTAATGGTTTCTAGCCACTTTGCTTCTGTTTATTATGTCCCCCAACATCTCCAATCTAGAAAGCATTTCTCAAACCGTACATCAGAGACTAAATAAGAAGTTTAACTATATTTGTGGTTAATTGTACAGATGTGGAAATAAGAAATCATAAGAAAATTTAAGTGAGAAGTTATGTGAGAGAAAGAAATGTATTCATAGCTTTGAACAATCCTGGCAAACTACACTGTTTAGGAAGCTTCAGAAAATGCTATTGAACAAAACTTTAAACACCACCAGAGTGTGTGCTCGTCCTTGATCAAAAGCACATAACCATTTACAAAGCTGTCTGGAACGCTTCCTGCCCAATACCTACAGGGACCTGTAAAAACTGCTGTATCTAACCCGCTGAGCCTGTCGTACAAGGTGCCTGCCGGCCTGAGTGTTGGAGCATGCTCACACAAGCATGCCACTTTGAGAGGGAATAATAGAATCCTGTTGAAGAAAGGAACAGAAAGCAAAGGCATCTTCTTCCAGGACCAACTGCTCACCTATGTAGGGTCCACTGTTGTTACCATCGTGTCCGGCGTCTTCTGGGTAGAAGGCAAAAGCCAGCAGAACAGACAGTCAGGAAACAAAGCAGAATGGTTAGGAGACTAGCCACAAACGCCAAAAATCCATTACTAGGGCAGCCATGGAACGCACAGCATGGAGCTGCCCTGCCATGGATGGCACTCAGAAAACATGTTTTCTGTTTGAGTTAGGGTATTTTGAAGACCTCATGCAGGGTTGCTTTTTTTTTTCTTTCAACCTTCTTTAGAGGTTCCTTGATATGGTTCCAAAGAAAATGATTTTTTTTAATTATCTGAAATGTTTATATTTTCACAGTAAAGAAAATTACACCAGTTGACTCGCAAAGTAAATTTACTTTTATAAACCAGCTCTTTGATGATATGTAAAATATAGCATTTACTTTGGCTGACTGGAGTAGACAGAAAGGTGAGACTAGAATATACCCTTGCTGATAGGTGTGCTGATCCCAAGTTGGGAAGGGAGAAAAGAATAATATTGTATTTTCATAGAAAAACAAAACATTTTAAGTTAAACCGTGTGCTGCTGTTGGGAGGGACTGGGCAAGTTCTGAGATTCGCCACTTCGAAGCAGTGAAACAGCGATCTGTCCTAGAGCATTCGCATAAGCACGCCCCTGGAACAGACTATGTAGACACTGAGGCTTGGAGAGGGACAGAACACCTGTGTGTCCACACAGAGAGCACGGACAACATTGACTTTCCCGTTTACCTTTAGTTAAGAGTAGGGACAGGGACACACACAGACTGTGTAAATCGAGATTATGCATGAGGTAGTTCTTTGTGAAGAAAACAATTACATCTCTTCCAAAACAGAGTTCGACCGTGATTTTTGATCCCGAAAGATGTAAGTTTGCACTCATAATGAGCATTCTGACCCAAGTGCTTTGCACATCTAATTTAACCCTATGCTACTACTCACTAAATACAATTGTTAACCACACAGGCAGCTTTTATACATGTACCTTTAATTTCCTCTGAGAGGCATAAAGAAAATGAAAAAGAAGATGGTTAAAAAATAAAACAGAAAATACAATGAGAATGAGCAACGCAAGTAGAAAACAAATAAAAAAAAAATGCTACCTACCACATTCAACTGTTTCCTCGTCTTAGAAAAGCCAAGGGAGGGAAAACACATACGTTTAGACATTTCAAAATTTTTAGTTAGTAAATACAGCTTTAGACTGTGCTGCAGTCTGTATGTACAGAATATATTCATTTTAGTAAAGACACAGAGTGGCCATAGAGCTTGTTGTAAGAAATCAGATGGGAAAAAATAACCAGGAAAAAAAACCTCAACATTTTTATTTAAAATAATACCTTGAAAAAGGAAATTTTATTTCTTTTAATAGACTGGTTGACTTATAAATCAACATTTTTAATATGTTGAAAAAGATTCATGGGAAGAAAACAATCAAATGAAGAAAAGATCTCAGAAACAAGCAAGCTTGCCGGAAAGGGTCTATGCATTCTGTGATCCCAACAGTATCCCGACAAGTCAATTATCACTGCTTCGTGGAAGATACTTTATTATTTTTTCGGCTTCGGTTTTTACTTTACTTGACACATGTCACTGTATAGCCCTGGCTGGACTATAAATCACTCTGTAGACCAGGCTGGCTGCGAACCTAGTGATTCTTTGCTTCTGCCTCTCGAGTGTTGGCATTATAGGTGCATGCCACTGCTTGGTTCTTTGGATTTCCAGGTGTCGTCTGTAAAGAGGTTAAAGACGCCATTTCCTGCATTCTTATGCTGCACTCCTGTCAGGCTCCCTCATGACTCCCTGTCCATCTTCCCTTGTTCCCACCCACATCTCACACACTCCCCTCTCCCTCTTAGTTTTACCATCTTGTTCCCTCTGGCTTCTACCTGAAAAAAATAAATGCTGTATTTGCCTTTGTGAAGTGATTTATCTTACTTTGCACCATCATATGCCATTCTATCTTTTGTTTCCGGTAAATGAAATAATTTTCTTCTTTATGACTTAGTAAAGGCCTTTGTGTGCATATGTCACATTTCCTTTTCCCATGCACTTGTAGATGGGAGCCTAGACTGAATCAACACAGGAATACAAGACATCTCTATGGTAAGTGCTATTCTTTCAAAAATAATTTTTATGACTATTGTGTGCATGTGTGTGCCATGGCACACATGTGGAGGTCAGAGGACAACTATGAAATTGGATCTCTCCTTTCCCTTTTCTGTGGGCCCTGGGGACCCAAGGCCCCACAGGTTGTCAGGCTCGTATAGCGAGCTCCTTTACCTAGTAAGTCATCCTGCTGGCATAGTCCTTCATTCTTTTAGATATTTGGCCAACAAGTGACATGACAATGACATGGAAGTTTAATTTTTATTTCTATTTTGATATTGAGTCTTGCTACGGAGCCCAGGAGCTAACTGGGTAGAGTGAGATAATCTTGTGCTTGCAAGGGTCCTACTCTCCCCGCCTCCCAAGTTCTGCAATAATAGGCACGGGGCACCAGGCCAGGTTTGTCTTTAATTTTTGAGGAATCACAACAATAAGAACTTTTAAAAAGAAGCCTTATTCTTGAATTTTTTAATTAGATAGCATTTCTCCAGCAAAGACTGGAAAGTGTATTGGCAACATAACCCAAGCAAAGGTCACCCCGAGTCAAGGTGCAACATATCTCATCCCATGGTTATACGGAGTGAATAAGAGGGATGAAACCCCCCAAAGCTATAAAACAACAACCACAGAAAGTACCTCAGGGAATGTGGATACCACCGGGTCACAACACCGGGACAGCTTTGACCACTGTTTTCAAATATGATAGGCAAATTATTCAGTCTCTGATGATGAGCTACCCACGTTAGGATTTATACATATGTCTCAGCAGTTCTGAAATGCTAAGTACATCCAAAACAAATGATCAGAAGACAAAGAATAAATGGCGTGGTCAGGGTTAGCAACACCAGACGCTGGTGCACACGGAGATCATGCAACTTGAGCATCAGTGGACTGTGCGTGCTAAGACACCTGTAATTCACTACTCAGAAGACAAGTGGGAGGACTGCTGTGAGCTCAAGGCCAGCCTGGGCAACATAGTGTGTACCAGGCCAGGGCTAGATACCAAGACCCTATCTTATCAAATGAACAATTCAACAACAATAACAACAACAACAACAAAAATTCCTGTAAAAATCACATGAGCTATGATAAAGTAGATTGTTAATTTCTATATATTTTGCCAGCAATAATAAGATAAATTGAATATTACAGTCCTGGCTAAAGACTTCAGCATCATGGTAATCAGATGACTATGGTATAGACGTAAACAAAAATTTGAAATGCCAACAATCAACTCACAGTAAACATTTTATGTTACATATAGCATGCTTATTTCATATTCCAATAAGAGGTCATAAATTTACATGGTGAATAAATTTATAAGATTATTTCTCCATACAGTTATTCAGAAGGATGCTCTGATTTTTTTTTAACACAGTAAAACTAGACATATATATCCATTAGCACGTTGGTGCTTGATGAATCTCATGTGAAGAAAACCAAAGGATTCCTTTAGAATTGACAGGATTGAAAAAAGAGGAAAATACACAAAGTATTGATCTCAGAAGAAAGCTAGGGTAATTTAATCTTCTGACAGCTCCATGAGGACAGGACTTTTAGCCCCATTATACAGACGGAAACACATCCATGTAGTGAAATACAAATGATGTGAACCCAGAAGTCTCGCCATACATGTTTACCTACAAATGCCAAGCGTTCATGCTAGAACCAGTTTGTAGAATACCACCAGTGGAGGGCTGGGACCTCACTGTTTCTCCCTCTACACCACCATTACCTCCAACGCTTCTCCCTCTTGAACTGTTCCAACAGCTCCACGTGGTTCTCAGGAGAGCCTGGGAAGGCCAGCACCTGCCCCATGTTATCAGGATTCTAAGGTTTACTGGCTTCAAGCATGGGAAAAAGAGGAAAAGGAAGCTATGAAACTACAGAGGACGGACTGCATAGGCTAGAGGGGAGGAGGCCATGAGCTGTGCATGGCAGAACTGTAGCCACCTCAGCAAGGTGGCACTGCTTTCCTAAATCCCCTGAGCTCTCTGATTGCAGCCTTCAGGAAGTGTGGCTAATCCATGACCACAGAGCAGCCTCCCGACCATGGGCAGACGCATCCTCATGACATGCTACTGACTCTCAATGAAGAACTGGCGTGGAACCCTTCAAACCTGGGATTGTTACAGAAGAGACACCATCAGCTGTGCACAGAATGTATTGCATCAGCACTGTGAGAACACCTGGCTATACAATCCACAGCCTCGCTTATTAATACCTCTTCCCACGAAGCTGGGACCTGTGGAATCTTGCTAGCAGTATCACTGAAGGGAAGGGTATCACGGCTTAAACCCCGGGATGCCAAAGGCCCATACTGCCAAGCTCTGGAAGTAGAAGCTGTATAAGGGAGCCAAGTGGGAGGGCTCCTGGACCCCAGAGTCATTTGCATGAAGGGGACAGAAGAACCCTCTTCCTCTTTGTCCTTTAAACACCCTAGCTAGGACATAAACATCTTTGCTCCGCATGCAACCAAGTCATGACTGGCTCCTGGCCAGACGAAAAACAAGGAGGTAGAGGGACGATGGACTGGACCCTCTAAAACTATGAGCCAGAACCACGGCTTTCTCTTTATGAAGATGACCAACACAGGCATTTATTTAGGTATTAGACAACTCACATCATAATGGAAAATACCCAGAGTCTTTTAAATTCATATTTTAAATCATGTGTCTCTGTGGGTATGTGCATGTGAATGCACGTGTCTGAGGAGGTCATGAGTGTCAGATTCCTCTGGAGCTGTTGATACAGGTAGTGAGCTTCCTGATATAGGTGGGGGAACTGAACTTCGTGCTTCTACATTGCCGCTGACCAATCTCTCTAGCCCCTGTCACGCACTATTTAAAACTGTGTTTCCATTCATAACAAATGCTACCGACACTAAGAAAATGCTTGACAAAGTTTTAGATACACGAAATTTTTAACAGCATAAAAAATCTGCTTCTGAATTGATGCTATGGGTGTAAACACTAAACACGCCCTGAGCACATCGAAGGTGGCATTAAGAAGGTGTATGGTCAAGGGAAATTCTCTATTACAACAACATGTGGGTTTGAATACCGGCACCGCATTCAGGAAATGACACGGTTTTACTGTGCTAAAACTCTGTCACTGAATGTGATGGATTTATTATGCCCATCAATCCATAATGAGCAAGTCCTACCTGCTTTCAATGGATTCACCTCATCTGAACTTAAATATTTCCTTTTGTGTCTACAAGCCCCAAATCACAATTAGGTAAAATGAAAGGTTTTGTGATTTTTGTTTTGTTCTAAGTCTTAAAATGTCAAAAAATTTTGCACATTTTTTTTATCTTATGCCAAGAATTCCATAGAGCTATTTTTAAAGTGAAGAATTGAAGTTAATATTATCCAGTTTGCTGTAATGAGAATTATCGAGGTATTTGTACTTTGATACCTGCAAAGGGAAATTAGGTACTAAAAATAGAAACCATACTTTGATATTCTGCTGTAAAATACTTTATATGAAACAGAAGTTTCCCTATCATCCTCTACAAAGGCCATAGATACAGAATCTGAATTATATTATATCTGGATACAATTAGGATGGCCATTCTTAGCTACCAGGACTATGTTTCTAGAGAAAAGGACTTAACAATATTTCAACTAAAGAAACTTGGATGACCTTTGTACAAAATGAGCTGAGATATGGGGACATAGCTCAGTGGTAGAGCATTTGCTTGCAAACACAAGGTCCTGGGTTTCATCCATAGCATGGGTCTGCATGTGAGTAGAGGAAGTTGATATATTATACTTATACATGCAAATGAAACACAAAATAAGTTATGCCAACAGAAGAATTACAGGCTGCCAAGACTCTACCGCCAACCCCTCACATGTGCTACTAGGGACACTTACCCAAATGTAGAACTTAAGCTGTTGCCTCTTGATGTCATATCAAAGAAGGCCCATTGGACATCTATCTCTGTCCTTCTGTCTATGTTACCAGTACAGAGTTATTATAAAAAAAAAAGGGAGAAATTTTTCTATACTGTTTTTATTGTTTAAACAAATTTTCAAAATGGGGAGGAGACAGAGAGCGGGAGGATCTCTGTATGAGGCTCCCAATACTTTCATTGTAAGAGTTATTACGTTTCAGGAATGGTTAAGGAGCAAACACTCTTAAGAAGCCTGCTTTCTGCATACTATTGATATCTCTTGGTTGTTACGCTATGGATCCACCATCAAAGGTAAAGTAATTCACACAAACACTCAGGGGAGAGCTCATCAGTATCAATACTATTTTTCAAAAAGTTACATTTTCTTTTCATTGGCACTTGGAACAAGACTTTAGCACAGAGACAAACACAAATACAACAGGACTAGAATTTACCTTCTTTTGCATTCCATCTTGATACTAACCAAGTCACTGTGGGTTCTAGAATTATCGTCCATGAATTTTTCCAGTGATTATGATATACTTAAGAATCAAATAAGAAGTAACATTACAGTGCCACAAGCACAGAGTGATAAGAGGTAACAAAGTGATTTCATGTGTCAGTACACCCAGACATTTAGTACGTTGGGTCTCAAGCACACTTAAAATTTTAGGCTAAAAAAAAAATTTAGGAACTGTGGATATAGCTTAGTCAGTAGAGTGTTTTACAACACTCACTGCACCCTGGGTTCCAAGACCACACTTCCTAAGGTAATCATGTGGTATGGTCACCTCTATTCCCAGAACTCAGGAAGGAGGCAGGAGATCAGGAGTTCAAGACTATCTTTGGCGGCAGAGAAAGTCCAAACCCAGACCCTAGCTCAGCATTCTTGTTTCCTTAATTGTATTTTTTCATAAAGTTACAAATCACTACTTCTAAGGTCCCTTTTCTAAAAGATGTATTTTTGTGGATGTGTGTGTGTGTCTGTGTGCATATCTGTGGGTGTCCAAGAAGAATGTGTTGGACCTGATGCTGGAGTAAGGGGCAGCTGGGAGCTGCAGGGTGTGCTCAGAACTGAAGCTGGTCCTCTGCAAGAGCAGCACATGTCCGCTGACCTCATCAATTACTTTTCTTCCAGCATTTCACATCATTTCTATCAACATTTTTTTTTCTTCCCAGAACTGTCCTGAAACTTGGAAGAGGTTGTGACAATCGGGCTTTCTCATTCTAAAACTCTACTCAGCACATGAACAGGCAGTCCTAACAAAGTTCTGCTTGGAGAAAAAAGAACAATAGAGTTTAACATGTTTCTGAATTCAAAGCTAATGCAACCATTTCTGTAAACAACTGCCACAGGAATTTCAAGCAGAACTTCAATCTTGGAGAATAAAAGATACTAGCTTTCCTCAAGAGTCACAGAGACCTATTCTCTATGAGAAACACTATTTTTAAATAGATGCCGATGGTTTATTTAGATAATCTTGGGCAGACTTTCCATCTCTTAGTGAGTAACACATTTCTTAGTGAATAAAAATCAAGGTCCAAAAGAAGGGAAATTCAGAAGTAGTCGTAACCTCAGCACTGGGGAGGCCGAGACAGAAGGCCCTCAAGGTTGATGTCACACTGGGCCACACTGTGAGACCCGGGCTCAAAAACCCAAGAAGAATGGGGGAAGGAAAAGAAGAAAGGGAAGAAAGAAAAAGGGCAGGAAGTGAAGTCACGTTTGTCTCTTTCTTGTTTTGTACGCTGAGACTGGAAGCCCAAGCGGAGAGCTGGGCAGCTAAGTGTTTTACTGGGCAGGTAAGTGCTCTGCCACACAGGTGTGCTCCTGGGGCACTTGAATGGGAATCAGAAACAAAATCAACCAACCAAACAAATGAATTAAGAGGATAATTTGGTAAAGATACCTCTTGAAATAAATACTTAAAAGATCCAAATATTTAAATATTAACATAAAAAATGAAATGATGCCAAACAATGGACAAAAAGCCTCCATTACATCTTACGTTTATACCAACACTCTAAACACACACACACACATGCACACACACACACACACACACGTGTGCACACACACACACTCAAAGCCACACACGTCTATACTAAGTTGAAAGAACAATTAAAAAGCTATCCCTTCTACATATTTCTTTGAAAAAACATATACTTAGTCCATTTTCAAAAAAGTGGTAATTCCTAACTACCTCAAACGATATGGTTCTAAGCTGCCTACAGTTCAAAGATGAGTACATTTTCAAATTTGAGTGTAGTCTCATTTCCCTCAATGTTTAGTGGCATATTTCATCTGGAAAGTACTGAATATATTCCAACCACTCGAACTCCCCACCAATGTACAGGCTTAGTTCCTCAAAGACAGAAGAGCTCACTATCAAAAGTCACCTCACTTAGAAACAAGGCAGCATTGAGCTTCAGGCTTTCTGACCTCTCAGAACTCCACATGCATTAGGAGAGTGTCTTCCCCCCAGCCCGACTGAACAGCAGCAAAAAGCAAGCAGGCTTTGATGCAGCTGTGTGTGCCCCACACTGGCTTGTGTGAGATTTACTCTCAGCTGTAGCTTGGCTTTCTTACTACGTGATTCCTGGACTGTAAGTGTCTACAAACTGAAGGAAATAACAGGAGATGTGAAAAACGCAGCAATACTAAAAACAGATGTTGGGATAAAATTTCAGGGCCATTCATTTGTTCCTTTCGCTTTTTAACATGCAATCTCTATGATTTTTTTTAAAGGAGGGAGGGTCCGGGTTTTTTTCTTTCTTTTTTTTTTTCCTCTTAAAATGCCCAGACACATGAAACATTTACAGAGATGAAGTGTATGAGATGGAAACTTGAGGGGGTGAAAGAGGGAAATAAAGAAAAGCAGAGGTGGGGGGGATGAACTAAAAGAAAAAGTGTCCCAAGCCCTCTCTCCTTCCGAAGTTCTACACAATCCTTCTTACTTTCTCATTTTCTTCCATCTGGTCCGGTAGGAACTCTGCACATGACATGACGTTCACAGTTGTGATTTATAAATAAAAAGGTTTAAGAAGCATGGTTGTTCTTAGGCACAAATGCTTTTGGGCCCAGGAAAATGATAGGCTTATTTTGTCACTGAGTTTTTACTGAGAAATATTTACCCCAAACGCCCTGGTTTGGGGGTAGGGAGAGCAGGGTTGTGCTATAGGCTCTACGTATGCAGTCTGTAAGTGTTGGAAGTTACTGATGACTGTCTCGGACAGCGAGTCGCATATTACATTGAGCAATCTACCACATTTTTTTTTTTTTGCAAAGATATCACGTTACTGTGAATTACCTCTGTGTTGGGTTTCTGAGAAATGATGGCCCAAGAGCTACTGCAGGATACCACGACCCCTCCTCCCCAGGGCACCTGCTTTAATAGTCAAAAACCAACAGCAGGATCAGGTTACTGTGCATTCTTATTAACAAACTTACATGATTTCCTGTTGGAAAGTTTCAGAGGCTGAACTACTATTTCTGGTCGTCTCAGAGCCAGTCTCCTGGGGGAAGAAAAGGTCAATGTGCCTATCAACTTTCAGCCCAGGTTCAAGGTTAACACAGCACCAAAATATAAAATTCTTAAGGATGAACTTGAAGAAACCTAAGATGATCACTCCAAATGAACTAATCCGCTATTTTAAATGACCCGCCTTTCCTGAAGGACTCATCTCCATTCCATCTATCCCTGCAGCACAGACCCAGATATTAATGTGTGAGCGTCTGCTGGTTTCACAGCAAAACCTCATATTACTTTTGGTCATTACTCATAGAGCTAGACAAAACAGAGCTCCAAATGCAAACCCAAGGGATAACAGGTTCACAGGCAGGGTTTAAAGCTCATTTTTATCATAACTATGCTACAGTGATACCCTGCAGGAAGCAGAAAGTCATTTGAGGAAAGGTCACTGTGCTATGCTGGTGGCTCACCGTTCCTGGAAGTGCTTCGAGGGAATCAGGCCCGCTCTGGGGTTGGTGTCACCTTCATGCTTAGCCTGCCACCATGTCGCATCATCTTGGCTCATAATCTGAAGAATGTCACCCTTCCTGAAAGACAGGCCTGCCTCTTTACATGGGATCGCCTTGTCCTCCTTAGGATCATAGTCAAAGAGGGCTTTGATAAATATCTGGGAAGGAGTGAAAAACGGAAGAGGTAAATGTGTCCGTCTGCATTCTCACAACTTAGATGTAAGAAATGGTACTTTTCAAAGTAGATTAAAAAAAATAACATTAAATCCCTCACTCAAACAATATTTTAAAGACTCACCTTGCCCTCTTTAGAAGGTATCTCCTCTTTGGTGCTGGGTATTATCTTAAATGTAATTGCTCCCTGGGACTGACTCTGGTATCGGGGATCAAAGAAAAGGTCATTGCTAGAGGTAAGGAGAACATACAACAGATAGGTACAGAGCTAAACACATCTAGGAATTTATAATCTTGGTATTCTCCTCAGAAGAAGCCAGAAAACTATGTCTGTAGAAATCCCGGAAACATGAGAAAGCTCTAAAGTGTGTCATGTCAGCTCAAGGTCACATTTCCACTTTTCAACCTGTGCACTTAAGATATTAATACATCTACTGCCATCTATGGTACATTAGTCAAAACAGACACAGGCACACAATAGGAACGAGGCTCGAAGTGAGCGCAATGGTCAGTCACCAGAACAGCTGACACAAAGATGAGATCCTGGCATTTACGCATCGGCCTCCATAGTTGGCGAAATAAAAACCTGAGACCAGGTACTGTCCTTCCTGTGGTTATGACCATGAACGAGATTCGCCTGGAAGCAATATGCATTAGAAAATAACTAAGCACAGCAGGTCAGTTCTATTCTGGTAGTAAGGGAAACAGCTGTATAACAAATCCACTGAAAGATTTAAAGACAGACTGAGTGTCTACTCCCATTTAATTAAAACGGTAATTCCATGGCCCACAGATACTTGCTGATTGCCTCAGACCAAGGCAGACCTTGTTGGTGGACATTTATAAAGGCGTCTGTTGGAGGTCCTCAGTCATCTTTCTATTGTTGTAGGTTTGTAATTTTTGTATAGAAAGAGGCAGTCTCCATCTCAGCCCTAAACCTGAAGACTTAACAATTCCTATGCTCAAAACAGTTTCATTGGAGTTTTAACACTGAGAATGGGGCAGAAAGAGCCTCTCACCAGCCGTTCAGCGCCATGTTGACAATGATCAGAAACTCCACAGTAATGACCTCATTCCACCTCACGGCACGTCAGCAGGTCGTTACTTCTGCCTACATTCACTTGGTACAGGAGCATATTGACGCTAAACACAGACGCATTTCTAAGCATGAGGTCAGCACTGTGAATCTGAAGGGCTGACTCCAAGTCAGGCTGAGAGACCTGGGATTTACAGAAAAGGTAACAGCTTACCAAAATCTGTATTATTTCCTCGGGCCTCTTATCTTCCACTGGGATCCCATTCACTTCCCTTAGCTCATCGCCCACATGAATAAGACCTGACAAATACAAAACCCAGTAAGTGAGTAGAGCCACACAACACTGTGACTTGTGACTGTGCCCAACATTCCACCAGCGGCCGCTCCTCAAAGTGACATCAGTGCCCAAAGGAGGCCTTCACACCTCATGCGTGTTGATTCTACATGTCTCTGGTGATGACGATTGCACAAGCAGAGAACAGGACCATGGTCTCTATCTAGAAATGCTAATGACCGATACCTTAGAAAGTAACTCATTTTTATTACTTACTGTTTTTATTTGGTACAACTGTGTACATGTCATGCATATCATGTTTGCATGTATGTACACAGACCAGCGGTCAAATCTGGCATTGTAACTTAAGAGGGAAACTATCTAGTGTCTGAGAATGGATCTCCTACTGGCCTGGAATACACCAAGTTCTGGCTTTGCTAGTTGGTCTCTAGAACTCTCCAGAACTGAGATGATACACTCATGCCACCATACTTGGATTTTAATGTGTATGTTGTTGATCAAACCTAGTCCTCATATTTGTATGACAAACATTTTTCTAACTAAGCTATTCTCCCACGATCTAAAATTTGTAAATTCATTTTAAAAACTGCATGCACTAACTAGTATTCATTTTTCACATCAGAAGGAATAAAATGGGTCATACTATAACTGGTCAGTGAGGGCTCTATTTCTGTGGTAGAAACACCTGACTAGAATGGCCAAGACAACAGGCTTGACCTCACCAAGAGGAGAAAACTTTGGAAGACTGTATAAGCTAAGACCACAGAGGTCGATTCATCTACCGTTTATTTGTATGGTGTCTACATTTCAACATAGTGGGAAACATCTTATTCTTGGTTCTGCTATATTGGATCAAAAGACTGTTACCCACTTAATTACTCTCAGGACCCAATACAACTTGTTCTTCTTCAATGACTAAAGATGCTCTCACCACTTCTATCTGCAGCTCCTCCCCGCATGATTCGGGCCACGGTGATCGCTCCGGTCTGTTCATCTTTTTTAATAGTAGCACCCTTTCATGAAAAACAAAACAAACAAAAAAATGGTGGAAGAAGAAAAAAGGCATTTATGGGAAGATCTGTGAACTGGGCTGTAAGACAGAGGTGTAAGATAACTCTTACCTGGAAAAACTAGAGACTACTACAAAAAGTCAAGGGAGCAGGCATGCCAACTGTCCTTTGGATACTCCCTAGAGTGTACGAAACTCAAGCTACATGCCACTTAGTGCTTCAGCACAGTTAAGGATTCTAAAAATCTTAAATCTCTTCCAACTCATGCAAAACATTTTTTTCTTTAAGCTATCCATCTTAGATTGATTTACTTTTGGAACACTTGCTCGATTCATTTTGTCCTTATAATATATTCCATGAGAGGAGGCTTGCAAGATGGCTCAGTGGTTAAAAGTATGGGGTACTCTTACAGAAGACCCAGGTTCAATTCCCAGCACCTACATGGTGGTTCACAACCAGCTAGACACAGACATACATCATGAAAACAAAATATCCCTTTGGATACCCTGGGTTTTCTTGTTTTGTTTTGTTCTGTGTTTCCTGAGATTCATAACAGAGTTCACCCAGGGCTCCAGGGATTAGGACATGACTTCTTTGGGTGCAAATGTGGCAATATTCTACCAGTCCCAGGTCCCTTGCTGCGGGGCTTAACACCACAGGAATTTGAATGCCAAAATAAACAGCTCTATTTATATTGTCAAATGTTAGATGCCAGGTTAATTTCTCTTCAGTATTTTAAAATAAACCAGTGTTCCAGAATAGCCCAAAGCACCATTTTCAACTGCATCATTTAATTTCCAATCAGGCATACTTGGCTACGTGCTAAACTTTCTCTTACGCATGTCAGTAGGTTATATTTCAAGGTTATTGCTATTAAAAAGCAATAGAATGCCTATTACTTTATTTGGATCTTCTTAGTTATTCTAAGTCATATCCTCTGGATGCAGACGTCCCATTTACTTGTAAGGTGTAGGGACCCAGAAGAAGCATATCTTAAAGAGAAGTACAAATACTCTAAGCTCATCTGATTTGGCTCCCTGTGAGATATACTCATGTCTGAAGACGAAATGCAGACCAGTCTCACCAGAGGCTCTCTGTTCTTAACCAGGCGGATGATTTTCACAGAGTCTTCCTCGTCATCAATATCGTCAGGCATGGGAGGCAATACAGGATCGTAACTCTTTTGAGCCACAGTATCATGCACTGACAGCAAAGCCTGTAAAACAAAAGGTTCATGAAGAATTCATGAGATATGAAACATTGAAGTACAAATAAACACAAAGCAGCATTGTGCTACTGGCATGTTAATTGTAAAGAAACCATATGAGGCTGGGTGTCTTCGGCTCAGGCAGTGGGGGCGAGGCGGTCCTGGAAGGCAGACCTACTCCATTGGACCTGCACCTCCACTTCCAGTACCACTGACATCTGGCATCAATCTGCATTAAATTTGTTCTAAACATATATACTCTAGTAATCCTTGTAGGGTAACAGCAGGGGCAAAGTCTTGGGTATTCCTTTCGGAAAAAATGAGGACACAGACACATTGCTGATGAGCTGACAGAGGCTTAAGATACTGCCCATGTTTTCTTTAAAATTGAAAAACATTTGTATATATGACTGTGTAACATACATGCATGTACTCATGTTTGTGCATATGTATGTGAGCACACACGGGCCATGGGTTCATTTATGTGCATTGTAGAGGCCTGAGGTTAATGTCAGGTGTCTTCCTTGATCCCTGTCCACTGTATTTATGGAAGGCAGGACTTTTCCCTGAACCCAGAGATGAGCAATGCTTCAGCAAGGCTGGCCAGACAGCTTCCTGGGTGATCTCTAATTTCTTTGCGTTGGGATTATAGGTAGCTGCCACACCCTTTTAGAACATGTTTTGATCTAAACTCTGGTCTTCACAGTCATATGACACTGAGACATATGGGTGTTTACAATATATATATGTGTATATATATTTCTATATACCCCCTCAGCTGTAGATGTATATGTGTCTATGAAAGCCTGAGATGGCTCTCAAACATTGTATGAACCAAGTGTGGTGGTATATGTCTATTATCCCAGCACCAGGGGGGAGGGGCATGAAAATCAGACATTCAAGGTCATCTTCAGTATATAATGAGTTTATACATAATATCCCCTCCTCTCTCTCATGTGCATGTGTGTTTGTATACATTTTCCTCCTGTCAACAGAGAATTAGTCAATTCCATTATTCACTGGTTTCTGACTTTTTTTGTGCAATGGGTACATATAAAAGAATAAAAGTATTTCATAACATTGTGACATATAGATCAATGAGGCGAGAAAATGCTGGAACTCTGCATGTCCTACTTCAGATTAATGCATCTGAGAGGTCTCGCTGCTGCACTGCCTGACTCTAGCTAGAGGCCCAGAGATTCTGTTCTCCTCTTCCCTCCAGTCAGAACATCCAGTTCATAGCTTATTAAATATATTTCCCAAATATATTCAAAACCTATTTCCATCTTTCTAATCTAACTCAAAGCCAAGCAAACTATACCACCTGTTTCTGTGAAGTTTGATGGCAGCTATCATACTATTGGGTCCCTGCACTGTCTATGGTTTCTGTTATGCTACAACACCAAGGAGTTTAAGATGGGACAGACGCTGCGTTGCCACTGCCATGCCTACAGAAGGTACTGTAATAGCTTCTCTATGAGTCTATCACTTCCTTCTGTCTGCATCTTAAATAACTCCTTTACATAGAGGCCTGGCCAAAACATCCACGACAGAAGGATGCTGCTTGGTTGTTTTAAATAGTGTGTTTGCTTTTATTATTTTATTTTTATTTTGAATGTGTTTGTGTGTATGATGAGTGTGTGTATAGACATATGTTAACATACAGCACACTTGTGGAAGTTAGGACGACATCTGCTGTCAGTCACGGCCCTCCACTGTGCTGGAGAGAGACTTGTTCTCTGGTGGGTGTGCATACCAATCCATCTGGCCCACCAGCTTCTGAATGCTTCTGTCTGCAACACACTACCATGCCTGGCTTCACACGGGTCCCAGGGGTATAAGCATTTAAACGCCAAGCTATATCCCAGCCCCATTCCTGGGTTTCTTGGCCTCAGCATTGTATTTGCCTATGCTTACATTAGAAATACATAATTGTACTTGCATTACATTTGATATTTTATACCATTTCATTGCTGATACCAGCTATCAATAAATCAGAAGCTCTGGGACGGCAAGATGGTATCGATTTTTAAATTAAACAATTTAAATAACTCTCACATGTGCACCAAACTGTCCTTTGCATCTCAGAGGATTGAGTCTGAGAACCACATTAATCTCAAAGTTGTCAGATGCTCGCTCGGGACATAAAACAATGTGAGATATGCACAAGTGTATGTGCACCTACACAGGCTTTAAAACATCCCCAGACTCCTTCCACTCAGCACAATTGTTGTATTGTACTATTTAGTAGATGGTGACAAAAATTAACTTTTGTATGTATACGGTACATGTTCAACATTTTTCAAATATATTCAACCAGGGCTTGGTGGAATGTGCCTCTAAAACTTTGACTTAATTTTTTTCCTCTCTCCTCTCTCCCTCTCCCTTCCCCCACCCTCTCCTCTCTTAATACCTAGCTTCAAATATTTCATTTGGCAACAGGAAAAAGATGAAAACTGCCTGCACAGCCTACAAAAACCTCTGCAGCTTGCACAGGGCAAGAACAGCTCCTGGTTTTCACTGCAGGGAATCCTCATGACTGGGTAGGGTTACCTGAAATATAGCATTTTTAAAAATAACCCCAAGATTAAAAGCTGGCACATGCTAACTGAATGAAATGAAAAAGTAAACCAGGGGGGATGGAAAAAAAAAGTAAACCTCAGAGAACCAAAACTCATCTCATCCAAGTAACTTAATTGTATGACAGAGAAAGAACGACAGGTATTATCTATAAGAACGGTACTGTACTTAATATTAAACACACATGACTATAGATCAATCAAAACTTACCGGGCATGTCAAAGAAAGCATTACTCATAAGGATGAAAGAAAAATGAAGCACCAGAACAAAATTCTGAAATTACTCAGAGGTATAATAGCTAAAAACAAGTCAAGGGTATTGTCTTAGTCAGTGTTCCATTGCTATGAAGAGACACCATGACCAAGGCAACTCTTATAAAGGCAAACGTTTAATGCTGCTGGCTTATAGTTACAGAGGTTCAGTCCACTATCGTCATGGCGAGAAGCAAGGCACCATGCAGGCTGACTTGGTGCTAGAAGAACCATCTTGATTCAAATGCAGCTAGGAGGAACCTGTCTTCCCCAGACAGCCAGGAGGGGCATCTCTTCCACACTGCATGGGGCTTGAGCCTTGGTGCCCTCAAAGCCTGACTACACAGTGGCACACTTCCTCCAAACAAGGCCACACCTATTCCTACAAGGCCAGATCTCCTAATGGTGCCACTTCCTACGGGCCACGCATATTCAAATCACCACATGTATTAAAAGCTATTACTGCAGGTCAGGGAGATGGCTCAATAGGTAAAATTAAGTTTGATGACCTCAGGATCCCCAGGGCCCACATGAAAACAGGTGAGGTGGTAAGTATCTAATCCCCATTTGCAATCCCCATAAACCCCTGGAGAGACACAAGGTGAAGACAGCAGAATCACCCAGATGCTTATGGGTTTGCTAGCCTGGTGCATGCTGTGAATCATCAGAAACAAGCAAGACTCCACCTCAAAACCTCCATATGTGAGACTACACACACACACCACCACCACACACATGTATACCATATGATAGGTACATAAAGAGAAAATAATTCTGCAGAAGATAAAGTAATGTAAGCTATCCAAAATGAAGCAAGAATAAAAATATATTAAGGGAGGGGCTAAAGAGATGGCTTGGCAGTTAAGAGTGTGGGTTGCTCTCCCAGAGCACCTAGGTTTACTTCCCAGTACCTGCTTGATGACTCACAACTGTCTGTGACTCCAGTCCCAGGGCACATGGCCCCAGGGCCACCAGAGAACATGATACACATATATGCAGACAAAACACCCGTACACAAAATGGAATAACAGGTTAAGTGTCGGATGTTAAATAGCCGAAAATAGGTACTCAGACTCTCAGAAGAAGTATGACTATTTTTCAGAAAGTATGGAAAAAACGTTCCAAATTTAGTGAAAAAATAATAAACTCACATGTTCATGAGGGTCAAGTACCTGAATACATGTAAAGAAACATTAAATAAAACTGCTGAAAACATGACAAAATCATGTACCAGGAAAAAAAAACCCAAAACTCATAAAATACATAAAAGATAGATGATGGATGTGACTTCCATCAGCCAAAAAAATAACACAGAGCAGCAGTGCGGCACCTTTAAAATATCTAAAGGACACTGAAGCTAGCACTCCATCCCCAGCGAAATACCTCACAGCAGAGAAGACTCTCAGTAAGATGGAGTTTTTAGTGAATCAGCGGCCGCCTCCCTTGGAAGAAGCGAATGCTCTACCCAGAGCAGGGAAGGACCAGTGTGAAATGCTCACTCTGTCTCAGTGTCAGCCACACCCGGCACTGAGAACAGCAGACGACTCATGAAAACATGTTGAAATATTACAATATTATAGGTAATATTAACAACGCCAGCTACTTATTTTGGGGGCGGGGTCAGACTTATTTCTATGTCTAAATTCAAATACGAGTTTGCAGATTTCAAGTTCGTTACTCTTAACAGCTTTGCTTGAGGAATATTTCAGCTTAACAACGTTTTGTACTTTGGAAGTACAATGAGAAGGCATTTGGCACTCCATTTTCCTGGTTTCACTGATGTGATTTTATTCTTCAACATAAAGAGTTTCCTCTCAAAAGACAGAACTTAGGTAAAAATTGTGTTTCCATGCGCCATAACCATAACCACCAATCACAGCTGATGGGTTTGCCTGCTGCTCAGAGAAGCATCTACAGGAAATTGAACACCGGACCTGTAATTCGCCACTGCTGTGGACCCCTGGAGTCAGCTCTAGGCCTGAGTGTCTATCAGGTGCACAGAATTAAACGCCTGCTCATCAGGAAGAATAGATCCAGAGGAAGCTCAACTTTTCCTCCAGCCTCCTTTAATGAAGTCTATCCGTTCTTCAGGTCTAGGCTGAGAGTAATTTCTGGTAAGTCAATGTTCTGGAAAACTTAAAACAAATCTTTACTTTTTATTTTAGTTTTTTTTTTCAATCTGCCCAATTTCCCCTGACACCCTAAATTATTTTTTTATTTTTTTTATTTTTTTTTTATTTATTTTTTTTTTATTAACTTGAGTATTTCTTATATACATTTCGAGTGTTATTCCCTTTCCCGGTTTCCAGGCAAACATCCCCCTCCCCCCTCCCCTTCCTTATGGGTGTTCCCCTCCCAACCCTCCCACCATTGCCGCCCTCCCCCCATAGACTAGTTCACTGGGGGTTCAGTCTTAGCAGGACCCAGGGCTTCCCCTTCCACTGGTGCTCTTACTAGGATATTCATTGCTACCTATGGGGTCAGAGTCCAGGGTCAGTCCACGTATAGTCTTTAGGTAGTGGCTTATTCCCTGGAAGCTCTGGTTGCTTGGCATTGTTGTACTTTTGGGGTCTCGAGCCCCTTCAAGCTCTTCCAGTTCTTTCTCTGATTCCTTCAATAGGGGACCTATTCTCAGTTCAGTGGTTTGCTGCTGGCATTCGCCTCTGTATTTGCTGTATTCTGGCTGTGTCTCTCAGGAGCGATCTACATCCGGCTCCTGTCGGTCTGCACTTCTTTGCTTCATCCATCTAGTCCAATTGGGTGGCTGTATATGTATGGGCCAAATGTGGGGCAGGCTCTGAATGGGTGTTCCTTCAGTCTCTGTTTTAATCTTTGCGTCTCCCTTCCCTGCCAAGGGTATTCTTTTTCCTCATTTAAAGAAGGAGTGAAGCATTCACATTTTGATCATCCGTCTTGAGTTTCGTTTGTTCTAGGGATCTAGGGTAATTCAAGCATTTGGGCTAATAGCCACTTATCAATGAGTGCATACCATGTATGTCTTTCTGTGATTGGGTTAGTTCACTCAGGATGATATTTTCCAGTTCCAACCATTTGCCTACGAATTTCATAAACTCGTTGTTTTTGATAGCTGAGTAGTATTCCATTGTGTAGATGTACCACATTTTCTGTATCCATTCCTCTGTTGAAGGGCATCTGGGTTCTTTCCATTTTCTGGCTATTATAAATAAGGCTGCGATGAACATAGTGGAGCACGTGTCTCTTTTATATGTTGAGGCATCTTTTGGGTATATGCCCAAGAGAGGTATAGCTGGATCCTCAGGCAGTTCAATGTCCAATTTTCTGAGGAACCTCCAGACTGATTTCCAGAATGGTTTTACCAGTCTGCAATCCCACCAACAATGGAGGAGTGTTCCTCTTTCTCCACAACCTCGCCAGCATCTGCTGTCACCTGAGTTTTTGATCTTAGCCAATCGCACTGGTGTGAGGTGAAATCTCAGGGTTGTTTTGATTTGCATTTCCCTTATGACTAAAGATGTTGAACATTTCTTTAGGTGTTTCTCAGCCATTCGGTATTCCTCAGCTGTGAATTCTTTGTTTAGCTCTGAACCCCATTTTTTTTTTATTAACTTGAGTATTTCTTATATACATTTCGAGTGTTATTCCCTTTCCCGGTTTCCGGGCAAACATCCCCCTCCCCCCTCCCCTTCCTTATGGGTGTTCCCCTCCCAACCCTCCCCCCATTGCCGCCCTCCCCCCATAGACTAGTTCACTGTGGGTTCAGTCTTAGCAGGACCCAGGGCTTCCCCTTCCACTGGTGCTCTTACTAGGATATTCATTGCTACCTATGGGGTCAGAGTCCAGGGTCAGTCCATGTATAGTCTTTAGGTAGTGGCTTAGTCCCTGGAAGCTCTGGTTGCTTGGCATTGTTGTACTTTTGGGGTCTCGAGCCCCTTCAAGCTCTTCCAGTTCTTTCTCTGATTCCTTCAATAGGGGACCTATTCTCAGTTCAGTGGTTTGCTGCTGGCATTCGCCTCTATATTTGCTGTATTCTGGCTGTGTCTCTCAGGAGCGATCTACATCCGGCTCCTGTCGGTCTGCACTTCTTTGCTTCATCCATCTTGTCTAATTGGGTGGCTGTATATGTATGGGCCACATGTGGGGCAGGCTCTGAATGGGTGTTCCTTCAGTCTCTGTTTTAATCTTTGCCTCTCCCTTCCCTGCCAAGGGTATTCTTTTTCCTCATTTAAAGAAGGAGTGAAGCATTCACATTTTGATCATCCGTCTTGAGTTTCGTTTGTTCTAGGGATCTAGGGTAATTCAAGCATTTGGGCTAATAGCCACTTATCAATGAGTGCATACCATGTATGTCTTTCTGTGATTGGGTTAGCTCACTCAGGATGATATTTTCCAGTTCCAACCATTTGCCTACGAATTTCATAAACTCGTTGTTTTTGATAGCTGAGTAATATTCCATTGTGTAGATGTACCACATTTTCTGTATCCATTCCTCTGTTGAAGGGCATCTGGGTTCTTTCCATTTTCTGGCTATTATAAATAAGGCTGCGATGAACATAGTGGAGCATGTGTCTCTTTTATATGTTGAGGCATCTTTTGGGTATATGCCCAAGAGAGGTATAGCTGGATCATCAGGCAGTTCAATGTCCAATTTTCTGAGGAACCTCCAGACTGATTTCCAGAATGGTTTTACCAGTCTGCAATCCCACCAACAATGGAGGAGTGTTCCTCTTTCTCCACATCCTCGCCAGCATCTGCTGTCACCTGAGTTTTTGATCTTAGCCAATCGCACTGGTGTGAGGTGAAATCTCAGGGTTGTTTTGATTTGCATTTCCCTTATGACTAAAGATGTTGAACATTTCTTTAGGTGTTTCTCAGCCATTCGGCATTCCTCAGCTGTGAATTCTTTGTTTAGCTCTGAACCCCATTTTTTAATAGGGTTATTTGTTTCCCTGCGGTCTAACTTCTTGAGTTCTTTGTATATTTTGGATATAAGGCCTCTATCTGTTGTAGGGTTGGTAAAGATCTTTTCCCAATCTGTTGGTTGCCGTTTTGTCCTAACCACAGTGTCCTTTGCCTTACAGAAGCTTTGCAGTTTTATGAGATCCCATTTGTCCATTCTTGATCTTAGACCATAAGCCATTGGTGTTTTGTTCAGGAAATTTTTTCCAGTGCCCATGTGTTCCAGATGCTTCCCTAGTTTTTCTTCTATTAGTTTGAGTGTGTCTGGTTTGATGTGGAGGTCCTTGATCCACTTCGACTTAAGCTTTGTACAGGGTGATAAGCATGGATCGATCTGCATTCTTCTACATGTTGCCCTCCAGTTGAACCAGCACCATTTGCTGAAAATGCTATCTTTTTTCCATTGGATGGTTTTGGCTCCTTTGTCAAAAATCAAGTGACCATAGGTGTGTGGGTTCATTTCTGGGTCTTCAATTCTATTCCATTGGTCTATCTGTCTGTCTCTGTACCAATACCATGCAGTTTTTATCACTATTGCTCTGTAATACTGCTTGAGTTCAGGGATAGTGATTCCCCCTGAAGTCCTTTTATTGTTGAGGATAGCTTTAGCTATCCTGGGTTTTTTGTTATTCCAGATGAATTTGCAAATTGTTCTGTCTAACTCTTTGAAGAATTGGATTGGTATTTTGATGGGGATTGCATTGAATCTGTAGATTGCTTTTGGTAAAATGGCCATTTTTACTATATTAATCCTGCCAATCCATGAGCATGGGAGATCTTTCCATCTTCTGAGGTCTTCTTCAATTTCTTTCTTCAGTGCCTTGAAGTTCTTATTGTACAGATCTTTTACTTGCTTGGTTAAAGTCACACCGAGGTACTTTATATTATTTGGGTCTATTATGAAGGGTGTCGTTTCCCTAATTTCTTTCTCGGCTTGTTTCTCTTTTGTATAGAGGAAGGCAACTGATTTATTTGAGTTAATTTTATACACAGCCACTTTGCTGAAGTTGTTTATCAGCTTTAGTAGTTCTCTGGTGGAACTTTTGGGATCACTTAAATATACTATCATATCATCTGCAAATAGTGATATTTTGACCTCTTCTTTTCCGATCTGTATCCCTTTGATCTCCTTTTGTTGTCTGATTGCTCTGGCTAGAACTTCAAGAACTATATTGAATAAGTAGGGAGAGAGTGGGCAGCCTTGTCTAGTCCCTGATTTTAGTGGGATTGCTTCAAGTTTCTCTCCATTTAGTTTAATGTTAGCAACTGGTTTGCTGTATATGGCTTTTACTATGTTTAGGTATGGGCCTTGAATTCCTATTCTTTCCAGGACTTTTATCATGAAGGGGTGTTGAATTTTGTCAAATGCTTTCTCAGCATCTAATGAAATGATCATGTGGTTCTGTTCTTTCAGTTTGTTTATATAATGGATCACGTTGATGGTTTTCCGTATATTAAACCATCCCTGCATGCCTGGGATGAAGCCTACTTGATCATGGTGGATGATTGTTTTGATGTGCTCTTGAATTCGGTTTGCCAGAATTTTATTGAGTATTTTTGCGTCGATATTCATAAGGGAAATTGGTCTGAAGTTCTCTTTCTTTGTTGTGTCTTTGTGTGGTTTAGGTATAAGAGTAATTGTAGATTCGTAGAAGGAATTCGGTAGGGCTCCATCTGTTTCAATTTTGTGGAATAGTTTGGATAATATTGGTATGAGGTCTTCTATGAAGGTTTGATAGAATTCTGCACTAAACCCATCTGGACCTGGGCTCTTTTTGGTTGGGAGACCTTTAATGACTGCTTCTATTTCCTTAGGAGTTATGGGGTTGTTTAACTGGTTTATCTGTTCCTGATTTAACTTTGATACCTGGTATCTGTCTAGGAAATTGTCCATTTCCTGAAGATTTTCAAATTTTGTTGAATATAGGTTTTTATAGTAAGATCTGATGATTTTTTGAATTTCCTCTGAATCTGTAGTTATGTCTCCCTTTTCATTTCTGATTTTGTTAATTTGGACGCACTCTCTGTGTCCTCTCGTTAGTCTGGCTAAGGGTTTATCTATCTTGTTGATTTTCTCAAAGAACCAACTTTTGGTCCTGTTGATTCTTTCTATGGTCCTTTTTGTTTCTACTTGGTTGATTTCAGCTCTGAGTTTGATTATTTCCTGCCTTCTACTCCTCCTGGGTGTATTTGCTTCTTTTTGTTCTAGAGCTTTTAGGTGTGCTGTCAAGCTGCTGACATATGCTCTTTCCTGTTTCTTTCTGCAGGCACTCAGCGCTATGAGTTTTCCTCTTAGCACAGCTTTCATTGTGTCCCATAAGTTTGAGTATGTTGTATCTTCATTTTCATTAAATTCTAAAAAGTTTTTAATTTCTTTCTTTATTTCTTCCTTGACCAGGTTATCATTGAGTAGAGCATTGTTCAATTTCCAAGTATATGTGGGCATTCTTCCCTTATTGTTATTGAAGACCAGTTTTAGGCCGTGGTGGTCTGATAGCACGCGTGGGATTATTTCTATCTTTCTGTACCTGTTGAGGCCCGTTTTTTGACCGATTATATGGTCAATTTTGGAGAAAGTACCATGAGGAGCTGAGAAGAAGGTATATCCTTTTGCTTTAGGATAGAATGTTCTATAAATATCCGTTAAGTCCATTTGGCTCATGACTTCTCTTAGTCTGTCGACATCACTGTTTAATTTCTGTTTCCATGATCTGTCCACTGATGAGAGTGGGGTGTTGAAATCTCCCACTATTATTGTGTGAGGTGCAATGTGTGTTTTGAGCTTTAGTAAGGTTTCTTTTACGTATGTAGGTGCCCTTGTATTTGGGGCATAGATATTTAGGATTGAGAGTTCATCTTGGTGGATTTTTCCTTTGATGAATATGAAGTGTCCTTCCTTATCTTTTTTGATGACTTTTAGTTGGAAATTGATTTTATTTGATATTAGAATGGCTACTCCAGCTTGCTTCTTCTGACCATTTGCTTGGAAAGTTGTTTTCCAGCCTTTCACTCTGAGGTAGTGTCTGTCTTTGTCTCTGAGGTGTGTTTCCTGTAGGCAGCAGAATGCAGGGTCCTCGTTGCGTATCCAGTTTGTTAATCTATGTCTTTTTATTGGGGAGTTGAGGCCATTGATATTGAGAGATATTAAGGAATAGTGATTATTGTTTCCCTTTATATTCATATTTGGATGTGAGGTTATGTTTGTGTGCTTTCATTCTCTTTGTTTTGTTGCCAAGACGATTAGTTTCTTGCTTCTTCTAGGGTATAGCTTGCCTCCTTATGTTGGGCTTTACCATTTATTATCCTTTGTAGTGCTGGATTTGTAGAAAGATATTGTGTAAATTTGGTTTTGTCATGGAATATCTTGGTTTCTCCATCAATGTTAATTGAGAGTTTTGCTGGATACAGTAACCTGGGCTGGCATTTGTGTTCTCTTAGGGTCTGTATGACATCAGTCCAGGATCTTCTGGCCTTCATAGTTTCTGGCGAGAAGTCTGGTGTGATTCTGATAGGTCTCCCTTTATATGTTACTTGACCTTTTTCCCTTACTGCTTTTAATATTCTTTCTTTATTTTGTGCGTTTGGTGTTTTGACAATTATGTGACGGGAGGTGTTTCTTTTCTGGTCCAATCTATTTGGAGTTCTGTAGGCTTCTTGTATGCCTATGGGTATCTCTTTTTTTAGGTTAGGGAAGTTTTCTTCTATGATTTTGTTGAAGATATTTACTGGTCCTTTGAGCTGGGAGTCTTCACTCTCTTCTATACCTATTATCCTTAGGTTTGATCTTCTCATTGAGTCCTGGATTTCCTGTATGTTTTGGACCAGTAGCTTTTTCCGCTTTACATTATCTTTGACAGTTGAGTCAATGATTTCTATGGAATCTTCTGCTCCTGAGATTCTCTCTTCCATTTCTTGTATTCTGTTGGTGAAGCTTGTATCTACAGCTCCTTGTCTCTTCTTTTGGTTTTCTATATCCAGGGTTGTTTCCATGTGTTCTTTCTTGATTGCTTCTATTTCCATTTTTAATTCCTTCATCTGTTTGATTGTGTTTTCCTGGAATTCTTTCAGGGATTTTTGCCATTCCTCTCTGTAGGCTTCTACTTGTTTATTAATGATTTCCTGTGTTTCCCTAAGTGTGTTCATGTCTTTCTTGAAGTCCTCCAGCATCATGATCAAATATGATTTTGAAACTAGATCTTGCTTTTCTGGTGTGTTTGGATATTCCATGTTTGTTTTGGTGGGAGAATTGGGCTCCGAGGATGGCATGCAGTCTTGGTTTCTGTTGCTTGGGTTCCTGCGCTTGCCTCTCGCCATCAGATTATCTCTAGTGTTACTTTGTTCTGCTATTTCTGACAGTGGCTAGACTGACCTATAAGCCTGTGTGTCAGGAGTGCTGTAGACCTGTTTTCCTCTCTTTCAGTCAGTTATGGGGACAGTGTGTTCTGCTTTCGGGCGTGTAGTTTTTCCTCTCTACAGGTCTTCAGCTGTTCCTGTGGGCCTGTGTCTTGAGTTCACCAGGCAGCTTTCTTGCAGCAGAAAATTTGGTCTTACCTGTGGTCCCGAGGCTCAGGTTCGCTCGTGGGGTGCTGCCCAGGGGCTCTCTGCAGCGGCAGCAACCAGGAAGACCTGTGCCGCCCCCTCCGGGAGCCTCAGTGCACCAGGGTTCCAGATGGTCTTTGGCTTTTTCCTCTGGCGTCCGAGATGTGTGTGCAGGGAGCAGTCTCTTCTGGTTTCCCAGGCTTGTCTGCCTCTCTGAAGGTTTAGCTCTCCCTCCCACGGGATTTGGGTGCAGAGAACTGTTTATCCGGTCTGTTTCTTTCAGCTTCCGGCGGTGTCTCAGGCGCAGAAGTCCTGCCGCTCCTGGGCCCTCCCCCACGGGAGCCCAGAGGCCTTATACAGTTTCCTCTTGGGCCAGGGATGTGGGCAGGGGTGAGCAGTGTTGGTGGTCTCTTCCGCTCTGCAGCCTCAGGAGTGCCCACCTGACCAGGCGGTTGGGTCTCTCTCTCACCGGGTCTGGGAGCAGAGAGCTGCTGCGGGCCGGGATCCGCGGGTGTGGGACCGACACCCTAAATTATAATGCCATGTTCTAGAGCGGGTAGCACATTACTGCTTTACCAACATGAGCACCAGGATGATGTAGACTAATTTGCCCTTACTGGAGCTGTGTGTGGATGTTTGTATCCACTAATGACTGCCTTTGTTAGCCTAGTGCTCGGTGCTCAGCCGTGAGCAAAGCAGAGAACATTGGGCATAATCTTTACTTTTTTTTGACGGTCTTCAGATAAAGTTAATGCTGCTAAAGAACAAACTATTCCATCACTATGAAAAGCTCACAGCCATAGGCCACAGGAGAAAGAGCGAGCACTCTTCAGGAAGTGAGAGGTTCCAAAAGGCAAGATGAACCAGGGTACAGTCATAGGTATAAATGAGAGAACATGAATAAAATGTTTAATTATATGCGCAGATTAAAAAGAATGTCAAGAAGCTGGGGGAAAGGCTTCGTGGATATAGGCTGTGCAAGAATGAGGACCCCAATGTGTCCTGAGAACCCAAGCCAACTAGACAGGTTGGTGGGTGTCTAATTACAGCGCCAATAGCAAGTGTGGGAGTACAATCAGGAGTCAGGTAGCATGCTCTACAAAGCCGTGAGACTATCCTGACCTTTACACACATGGACATGCACACAAAAGTGCGCACGCACACACATGCACAGATGCACGCAAAGAAAAGACTTACAGAACGTACTACAAAACAATAAAAATTCCCAGCGCTGACTACTTTTCACTGACTCCGCGTTACTTGAAATTCCCCGCGCTGTAAGCACAGTGCTTAGAGACAGCAGTAAGCAACCAATGCTTCCCTTACTAAAAAGTGCACATCTAAGCCATTTGACAGCATATTCATCATGCTTTAAAAACTCTGTGTGTGTGTGTGTGTGTGTGTGTGTGTGTGTGTGTGTGTCTGTTTTTAGGTATCAACCCCCAACCGCAAAGACACTAAGGCAAATACTCTTCTACTGAACTACACCTCTAACCCCCACTAATATCTCTGTGGTTCGTTATACATACCTTGAATCTATTAGGAATTCATTGTAATACGGATTTTTCTGACTTTTTGCCTCTGATTATGCATTCATCCCAACAATATGTGCTGTTATGCCTTAAACATGACTCATGGCCCACCTTGACCAGGGCCACAGCAGTTGCTCTCGAGTCCTGACAGACACAGCTGGCTCTCCTCTGCAGTAGGGCTTTCGCTGTCTCACTGCACTCCACACAAAGAGGCTGCCTGTCACTTTGCTACTTACATCCTTGTCAAGGACTTCTCCTCCACTCAGAATGAGATCCAAATTTCTTAACATGCTTACAGCTAGGGTGGTCTTATCGTTCTGCTCCTCTTGTGACAGCAGCACTGGAACTGCAGGCCACCCAGGGCAAGCTCAGCTCCTTGCTTTACAACCTCTTTAGAAAGATTTCGTGTACTATTCAACTTCACCCTCCACCCCCAACCTACTATGCTCATCTCTGCCCGCTTCTGTCTACCTCACACCCAAAGCCACTCCCATATTTATTTCACTTACTGCTTCCAAGCCAAACTGGCATTTCCTACCATCTTCACTATTCAAACAGATCCTCTACAAGTTCCATCCAGATAATCTGGCACAAATCTGGCACTGAGTAGACATTTAAGAAAGAATAGGTAAAGATCTACCTCATTTTGTTTGAAAGTTACTAAATATAAGCTATAAAACCTGCCCCCCAAAAAGGTGACAGACCTGTGAGGTCTAAATATTGTTATTCTATAGTGACCATGTATTTGATTGAACAAATCTTGAAATGTTTGGGGGGAAAAAAAACCCTTGGTGTGTCTGGAGTACATCTTAGGCCTCTCCTCTGTACTGTCAATGAAGTAATTCAAACAGAACAGCAGTGTAAAATTAAGTAATTTCCTTTATCCACTAAAACTTTAAGAAGTGTTTACATTGCATCCGAATTGCATATGCAGATTCTACATTCTACTTATCTTGCTTCCCAAGATTTAAGGACTGAGTGGTTACATTTCTTAAACACCTAAAATTATTTTAAAGGCAATCTTTTGAGAAGAATTATCCACAAAGGTAACATTCAAGAGTTGGTAGCTATGTAAATCCCTTCAAGGAGACCATTGTCAAACATTAAGACATGGAAAGAAAGACTCTTGTCACAAGGCTGGCTGGCCCCTGAGCAACCCACTCACTGAATTACCGTGTCTGGCTCCCGTTTGCTCTCCATATGCACTTCTTGAGCATGCAACTGTCATGCTAACCTTGCATCCAGGTTTTGGTCATGTTGCTACATAAACATAAAAACTAAATAGATCATCCACTAACGTATTTTCCACATGGTGAAGTTTAACGATTCAATCACTATGAAGTTTTTTTTTTTCTTTTTCTTTTTCTTTTTCTTTTTTTCGGAGCTGGGGACCAAACCCAGGGCCTTGCGTTTGCTAGGCAAGCGCTCTACCACTGAGCTAAATCCCCAACCCCCACTATGAAGTTTTATCTAATTGATATCACAATGCCATTGGTAACACTTGACGCTTAAAACAAATGTCATTTTCCATCCAGAATGATGTCTGTATTGTTAGCTAACTGCTCTTCAAACACTATTGAATAGAATAGCAAAATACTTTATTTTTTTCATCTGAAACACTGTGTTCAGCTCAGTACTTTTGAAACAAACTATTGTCTTGCTAAGGAATTTAACTGGCTTCTCACAGCTCACCTCAATCTGCCATAGCTGATGAAAATTAATAATAGGCAGTATGAAACCAGATATAGCAATCTTCAGAGCACTGTCTGACTGCAATTTCCTTCCCAAAGCACGCTAATTCCAAGCAACATTTTCTCCAATGTTACTGTGCTTTGGAACTCAAGTTTAACTCCTCAACCATTACGAATTGTTACGCCTCACGGTGCTATTTAGAGTCCACTCACTCATTCCAGGCATGTGCTCAGACATTCTCTCTAGGGATTAGACATCATACTCTATGGATATTTTACTTCCACTCTGATTCATCACTATCTTTTTCAAAATGTAAATTGAAGAGCAAGTACAGCATGGCCCCAAAAGACATTTCTCCCAGAGGGTAAAATCAGGTTTTTCCTACTTGGAGAAGTTGGTGGTGGGCAAGCAACATGATCAAAATCCATCTTATGAAATTCTCAAGGAATAAAGTAATATTTAAAAATAAAGCCCACGCAATATCCTATGATTATCAGTAACCATCGTAAAATAACCCTTTGTTTAATTATGGGGTCCAGGTGAGATAGCAATTTATATATAAGGGCAGCGGTGTCCAGTCCAAATGTTTGCATCACAGGACTTGACGCAATCAAATTCTGTAAATTCAGACCTCAGACCAAGAGCAGGAAAACCATGAATCACCTTCTCTAGCTGCATCCCATCTGGAGGAAAGATAAGTGGTCAAACCAGGGAAGAGCGAAAACAAGAGAGCCAAGCTCTGGCTACTACCGTCTCGCAAGCTTGTATTTGAGAACTGCTCTACTCTAACAGGGGGTGGGATCCTGAAACAGAAATCAGTGTGAAGAACAGGAAGTGAGGATACGAAGTGAGGAGGAACAGAGATGCTAACATCCTCCTCCCATAAAGTTGATAATAAAGTACCTATTATCAATTAGCTGTGGGGAATAATCCATGCCGAAATGTGCGCTGGGCCTCTGTTCTGCAGCCACTAGATCAAATGAATTCACCATGTCAATGAAAACCTAACTTTCAAAGCAAATCACACTTGTCAACCCCGACTGTGGCTTGCCATTACAGTCCTGTCCTGTTAAAGGCTTCATCACTACTCTTAAGTACTTAGTACCCGAGGATCAGTTCTTTCTCCTTGAGATGGTTTGGGGTGTTGGGATCGCACACTATTTGAGCGAGCCTGCACCTGAATATGGAGGCATGAAGCAACTGGCCCACAGTCCCCTGGAGCACCGTTGAGAAGACAGACACCACGGCCACATGGTGTTCTCACCTTCACATTGGGTTTGGACAGCAGTTTCAACAGCTCTCTGATCTCACTGTTTGGTGGCTTGTTCTGGAGCTCGTCAGCCAGCTGCAAGGGAATTACATCAACATGAGTAACAGAGTGCAGAATGCCGTAAGGTTCACTGTGTCACGACTGAATGTTTGCTTTCCAGAGCTACAGGATAAGTCAGCAGGAACGAAGCAGGCCATCAATCCGTGTTCTTCTCTCCAGGCTAGGCTGAGTGCAACTGGAGTAATCCTGTCAGCCAATTCACCTTCTGATTTACTGCCAGGAGGGCAAATCCCAGCACTTCATCTCTGTGAATGGTCTTCTGCGCACAGACAAAGGGCCATTTGTAAAAAGGACTGGATCAGCTTTGACAGTGTACAAAAAAAAAAGAGAGAAAGACAGCTCCTGGATGAGGTGGTGAAACTCTCAGGGCTTCCAGAAACCCACAGTAGCTATGCTGTTCAGAGCTGGGGTAAAAAAGACCTTAAACGCTCCTAACAGGGTCAATGGCCTGTAGCTTCTATTATGCGTCTGTACACAGTCTACAAAGTCTATTGAATAGGAGCCAAGTTCACCAAGAACCCAGAACTATTCAGCAACTACTCTGGTACCAAAACACAGCAGTATTTTACTATAACCATCAAGGATACCTACATGTTGGTTTAAAAGACTGAAATTTGACATCACTCATGTTCTACACTAAAAATATATGGAATGCTCTCACTGCAAAAAAGTATGTTGAGGTGGCAGACAAGCAAACTGCCCTGAGATGATTCTTATGAAATGAGCATGTGTGTGCAAGGGTACTAACCACATCCCATAATATATAAATTCCCATTTGCCAACTATAAACAAGGTAAATGTAAAAGAAAAAAAACTTCCAATCAATTTTATGCTATAAGTATGCATACACACACACACACACACACACACACACACGCACACATACGATTCAAACAGTTAAGAAGAGATGATAATTATGAACTACATGATTACGTGTGTGTTTATGTGTATGTGTGTATGTGTGCATATATATTTTATATATATGTATATATATATACATATATATATATATATATTCATTCATGTTTTCTTCTTAAAATACCACATGGAACTCCATTAGTCTCCACTGTCTTCCCCACGCTGGCAGGACACAATGGTGTAGAGGTACAATATACAAGAAGGCAAAATCAGAGAAAATTGATAGATTCATCCTATGTCAAACCTGCTTTCATCTTATTAAGATACAAATTTTAACCTACACAGATAGCTCTTTTCTCACTACATGCATGTGTTTTAACATTTAAATACATCATTCTAGTAAATTAAATTCTGTAGTTTATAACTACACAGATTCTAATGTGTCTATTTGTGGAGCTTCTGAACCTTGAACCCATGTGTCACATAGTCGGGGCACACTCTCACATTAAATGATATTCCCTGTCTTGAATTCTGTTTGTTTGTTTGTTTGTTTGTTTGAAAAACAATCGAAAGGAAAATCGGGGGCTGAAGAGACGGCTTAGCAGTGAAAAATGTCTATTGTTCTTCCAAGAGACTTGAGCTTGGTTCCCAGCATACAATTGCTTCTCTAGGAGATCCAACATCCTCTTCTGGTACACACACACACACACACACACACACACACACACACACTCACTCACTCACACAGACAGACAGACACACATAAATCTTCAAAGGAAATTTCAATAATTTGCTCGGGAGGAGGTCATTAGTTTCCACATAAACATTTCTAAGACCTCTCTGAGGTCTATGTTTTGATGCTGGCTTTTAAGGCTCTTACAAGCTGTAATTGCAGCAACTCACAGGACTATCTTTATACCTTTATTCCCCTTTTAAATGTCTGAGTTCTGTGTTGCACAAGTATGTTTTTCATGGGACAGGTGGTAAAACACACTCATGTCCACAGAGATCACAAAAGGGATGCCTTTATCTTACATATTAGGATATAAAGTCAACTGGAAGACAGTGGACTTGTTTATTTGACTGGGGCCCCCACACTCTACAGCACTGAGTTATGGTTTGCTCTATGGCAACAGGAGCACAACTGAAGAGCAGGAAAGAAGCTGCAGTAGTCGCTCCACACATCAACCCATTCGTTGTCGAGCTCTGTGCTCTTACAGTTTATCCAGGTGGGTTCTCTATTCATCTGCGTCTGAGAGTTAACAGTGGGAATCAGCAAGTGAGTTCCCCTTCCAAAGGCTTAAAATAAAATTATAGAGACAGGAAATTAACTACTCCATCAATGCCAAATGCTTCTTACATTTATTCTTTGGTTATAAAGGCAATTTGGAATGGTCTAATGTCCATAAATCATGACTATACTCTAGGATTCATTTTCAAAACAATCCTGCCCTTTATGGATTTAATATGCCCACTTTCTATCCTAGTATCTGTCATTTTTTTTTGTACTGTCAGCAATGTAACTATCTCATTTGTCTTTATTTCTCCAAAGCATTCCCCTTGTGTGACCAGCACAGAACACTGATGCCAGGCAGTTTTTCACCGCACAGAATTTGAAGCCTACAATTTCTATTATGCAGACACCAAGGCATAATATCAGGGTACTTTCCATGCACAATTTTAGAAAAAGCACACGCATGGTGATGATGGAGATTTGGGAAACATCCACAACTTCTTCTCGTTTTCACTCAAAGGACCGTACACATCTATCTGCAGTGGGGTGGGTCCCACTCGGGGCAGCGACACGGGTGATACACTCTGCAAACCCAGAAAGGCATACTCACGTCATCAGCCAAAGCTGCCGCGCCATGGAGAATGGGCACTGGACTCTGCTTCTCATAGTAGTGAAGTTTCTCATGGATCTGAAGAAAATGAAAGTGGTATGAGTTCACCTGCTGGCAAAGCGTCAGATACTTAAACACTTTCACTATTGTGAACAGAATCACAGCTCTCAATCATCTTCAAGTCATGCGTTCGAATCAACCGAAAGACGGCAGACTTGAGTATGCGATCCATCAATTGCTACCGAGGGTCAAATGGCAAAGCCATCTTCAGACAGAACACATAAAAACGCTAAGTCTTTGTTTCTCATCCTCAACAGAAGCCACTGTTTGAAAGCTATACTGCCTCAAGATTACAAGTATGCTTTGTAGCTTAGGCTCCCACAAAACAACAACAACAACAACAGCAGCAGCAGCAGCAGCAGCAGCAGCAGCAGCAGCAGCAGCAGCAGCAGCAGCAGCAGCAGCAGCAACAGCAGCTATGAACAAAGCAAAGTAGTAAATAGCAGCCCTGTTCTGACAGATGGGTCTGTAGAAGCTGCAAAAGGGGGGGAGGGGAGATTCAGGCTCTGGGAGCTGCCAAAGCCATACGCACTGTACCCAGTACTGTTCCAACAACCTGCTTTGTTACCCCACCCCCCACCCACCCAATTATGGTCGCTTCCGAAATTCAGAGCTCAAAGAAATTAAGGGCTTTCTCTTGACCACGGACATCATCCCTAGATCAAATAACACCACTCCCCAGGCTGTAAAACAGCATTAAGTTCACCTGCTGACCAAGAAGCAGCTACTTAAATACTTTCACTATTGTGAACAGAATCGCATCTGCAAAACAAGTAAATGATATTAAAAAGTAAAAATAACCCTTTTCATGCCCCATCATGGCCTAAGAAACACGAGCAAGAATGTATTTTAAAGCAGTATCAGGCAAATCGAGTTTCTTAAAAGGATCTGGGCTAGAGACGCGGCTCAGCAGTTAAGAGTGCATGACGCTCTTGCACAGGGGACTCAAGTTCAAATCCCACCACTCATACCAGGCATCTTACCTGTAACCCCAGCTCCAACCCCTCTGCCCCCATGGCTCCACCACATGCACGTCCCACAGACACATACATACCCACACATTTAGACGTAATTAAAATAATATAATCTTTAGAATCTTTAAAATGCATCGTGGTATAGTAAGTAAATCCTTCTTTGACCAATGTGAGACATTATCACCCTTATTTATGCTTCTTCCTTAGCATTTAAAATACCTGAGAACTTACATTAGCCTATCCTTACTTACAATTAAGCCTGTGTTAGTCCTGCTGGGACTAGATGTCCCAGGGTTGGGTGGTACCCAAGGGGGTACCCTCCTCCTCTGAGGAGAAGGGGAGGGTGCAATGGTGGGGGGAGACTTGTAAGGGTGGGACTGGGAGGAGAGGAGGAAGGGGGGTTGGGATAGGAATTTAAAGTGAATAAAAATAAATTATTGAAAGAAAAAAAAAAGAAAACCATCCTTTGCTGTGTTTAAAAAAGTGTGTCACCATCCCCCATTAAGTATAGTCAAAGCTAGCCAAGCATTTGTAAGAATCTGCAAGAGAGATTTTGTTTTGATTAGCCAGACGCTCCTGCTGAGAGCAGATCCTATTACTTTTGGCAATCTGGTATAGAAGGGAAGGGAGGCAGGGAAAGGCTTGTGATAGTTATGGCATTACCAGAATGAGCAGAGTAATGTTGTCTATTTAATATTTTGGAGCCTTTAAATTACTCATCATGAATTGTAAAGAATGTAAGAAATGAATTATTTTGGGGGAAACCATAAAATTGTGATTTGAAAACAAGTGAGCTGGCTGTAGGCTGCTCAGCGATGTCCAACCACGGGGCACTAACTTGGACTGTTAGGAAACTTGTCTAGCTTTCCTACAATCATTGTTCAGAATGCTTCCGTGCTAGACTACATGGAGGCTCACACTTAGGAGACACATCTTTAATCTCAACATTTAGTAGGGATCAGAAATTCAAGGTCGTCTTCAGCTATACAGGGTGTCTGAAGACAACCAGGTGCCCTAAAACTGTTTCAAACAAACAAAGCGAAACAAAGAACATGGCTGTTCCTATGTGCAACCAATTTTTAAAAGGAAGTTATAGTCATCTTCAATTGGATACATTTTGAAAGTAAATGTGGTACCCAAATCCCATGAGGGAGAGAGCTGGACTCTCACAGGTAATGACAATCCTGAGAACTCAGGGGAAACCTCCACTTCTGCTCACACTGATGTCCCAAGAGGAACCTGCCTAGTGCCCTCTGGATACAGGAACATAGCAGGAACATAGGAGCATCCACCAGCAGGAACCTTCATGCTTCTGTCTGCACCCAGAACTGAACTGGTCCCACAGCTCTCTGTACCCAAATCCCTTGGGGGATAGAGCAGGACTCTCAGAAGTAGGGACAATCCTGAGACCTCAGGGGAGACCACCACTTCTGCCCACATTCCTGACCCAAGAGGAACCTGCCTCGGGATACAGGAACACACAAGCAGTCAAAAGCAGGAAATTTCCAGTTTCTGCCTGAGCTCCCAGGTGAAAGCCAGTCTCCTGGAGCACTGACACACCTGAGAGCTGAGAATAGACCAACTCTTCTGCTCCAAGCAAGCCACCTGGAAGCATCAGGACACACAAAGCCAGGAGCAGTTCTCTGTTCCCAGATCCCAAGGAAAGAAAACAGGTCTATAGGAGTGCTGACACACAGGCTTACAGGAGGGTCAAGTCACTGTCAGAGACAGCAAGACAAGCTAACACCAGGTAGGACCCTAAGCAACAGAAACCAAGACTACTTAGCATCATCAAAGTCCAGTTCTCACACCAAAGCAAATACTGGGTATTCAAACATACCAGAAAAGCAAGTTTTGGATTTAAAATCACATCTCATAATGTTGATAGAGGACTTTAAGAAGGACATGAATAACTCCCTTAAAGAAATACAGGACAACACAGGTAAACAAGTAAAAGCCCTTAAAGTGGAAACACAAAAGCCCCTCAAAGAATTGCAGGAAAAAACAACTAAACAGGAGAAGGAACTGAGAAAAAAATCATCCAGGATTAAAAAATGAAAATAGAAACAATAAGGAAAGGAAAAAGGGGAACAATCCTGGAGTTAAAAGTCTTAGGAAACAGATCAGGAGTAATAGATACAAGCATCACCAACAGAATACAAGAGATAGAAGAGAGAATCTCAGGGGCAGAAGATACCATAGAAAACATCGATACAACAGTCAAAGAAAATGCAAAATGCAAAAAGCTCCTAACCCAAAACATCCAGGAAATCAGGACACAATAAGAAGACCAAATCTAAGGATAACAGATATAGAAGAAAGGGAAGATACCAAACTTAAAGGGCAAGTAAATATTTCCAAAAAAAATTATAGAAGAAAACTTCCCTAAAGAGAGAGATGCCCATAAACATACAAGAAGCCTAAAGAACTCCAAATACATTGGACCAGAAAAGAAATTCCTCCCATCACATAATAGTCACTAAACGCACAAAACAAAGAAAGAATATTAAAAGCAGCAAGGGAAAAGAACAGGTAACATATAAAGGCAGACCTACCAGAAGTACACCAGACTTCTTACCACAGACTATGAAAGCCAGAATATCCTGGGCAGATGTTATACAGGTCTTAAGAGAATACAAATGTAAGCCCAGGTTACTATATCCAGCAAAACTCTCAATTAACATAGATAGAGAAACCAAGATATTCCATGACAAAACCAAATTTAAATGATATTTTTCTACAAATCCAGCCCTATAAAGGATAATAGATGAAAAACTCCAACACAAAGAGAAAACATACACCCTTAGAAAAAGAAAAAAAGTAATCTCCTTACAAAGACACCAAAAGAAGAGAGCTACACAAACATAATTCCACCACCAACAAAAATAGAAGGGAAAACAATCATTATTCATTAATATCTCTTAACATCAATGGATTCAATTCCCCAATAAAAAGACATAGATTAAGAGACTGGTTACATAAACAGGACCCAGCATTTTGCTGCCTACAGGAAACACACCTCAGTGACAAAGACAGACACTACCTCAGAGTGAAAGGCTGGAAAACAATTTTCCAAGCAAATGGTCCCAAGAAACAAACTGGAGTAGTCATTCTAATATCGAATAAACTTGACTTTCAACCAAAAGTTATCAAAAAAGATAAGGAAGAACACTTGATATTCATTAAAAAAATCAAGATGAACTCTCAATCCTGAATATTTATGCTCCAAATGCAAGGGCACCTACATTCATAAAAGAAACCTTACTAAAGTTCAAAGCACACATTGCAGCTCCCACAATAATAGTGAGAGACTTCAACACCCCACTCTCATCAATGGACAGATCACGGAAACAGAAATTAAACAGAGACATAGAGAAATTAACAGAAGTTATGGACCAAATGGATTTAACAGGTATTTATAGAACATTTCATCCAAAAACAAAATAATATACCTTCTTCTCAGCACCCCATTGTACCTTTTCCAAAACTGACCATAGAACTGGTCACAAGACAGGCATTATCAGATATAAGAAGACTGAAATAATCCCATGCATCCTATCAGATCACCACGGACTAAGGTTGATCTTCAATAACAACAAAAACAACAGAAAGCCTGCATATACATGGAAGTTGAACAATGCTCTACTTAATGATAATGTGGTCAAGGGAGAAATAGAGAAATTAAAAACTTTGGAATTTAATGAAAACGAAGACACAACATACACAAACATATGGGATACAGTGAAAACAGTGCTAAGAGGAAGACTCATAGCTCTGAGTGCCTCCAAAAAGAAACTGGAAATAGGACACATTAGCAGCTTGACAGCACACCTAAAAGTTCTAGAAAAAAAAGAAGCAAATACACCCAAGAGGGAGTAGAAGGCAGAAAATAATCAAACTCAGGGATGAAATCAACCAACTAGAAAAAAAAAAAAGAACTATACAAAGAATCAACAAAACCAGAAGCTGGTTCTTTGAGAAAATAAACAAGATAGATAAACCCTTATCCAGACTAACCCAAGGGCACAGAGACAGTATCCAAATTAACAAAATCAGAAATGAAATGGGAGACATAACAACAGAATCTGAGGAAAGTCAAAAAACCATCAGACCCTACTACAAAAGCCTATATTCAACAAAACTTGAAAATCTGCAGAAAATGGACAATTTCCTAGACAGATACTAGGTACTAAAGTTAAATCAGGATCAGATAAACCATCTAAACAGTCCCATAACGCCTAAAGAAATAGAGGCAGTTATTAAAAGTCTCCCAACCAAAAAAAGCCCAGGATCAGATGTGCAGAACTTGATCAGATCTTCATAGAAGACCTTATACCAATACTGTCCAAACTTCCACAAAATAGAACCAGAAGGATCACTTCCCAATTTCTTCTATGAAGCCACAATTAAGCTTATACATAAACTACACAAAGACACAACAAAGAAAGAGAACCTCAGACCAAAATCCCTTATGAATATCGAAGTAAAAATACTCAATAAAATTCTGGCAAACCAAATCCAAGAACACATCAAAACGACCATCCATCATAATCAAGTAAGCTTCATCCCAGGGATGCAGGGATGGGTCAATATATGGAAATCCATCAATGTAATCCACTGTGTAAACAAACTCAAAGGAAAAAAAACACATGATCACCTCATTAACTGCTGAGAAGGCATTTGATAAAATCCAACACCCCGTCATGATAAAAGTCTTGGAGAGATCAGGGATTCAAGGCCCATGCCTCAACATAGTAAAAGCAATATACAGCAAACCAGTAGCCAACATCAATCTAATTGGAGAGAAACTTGAAGCAATCCCACTAAAATAAGGAACTAGACAATGCTGCACACTCTCTCCCTACATATTTAATATAGTACTCGAAGTCCTAGCCAGAGCAATAAGACAACAAAAGGAGATAACAGGGATACAAATTGGAAAGGAAGAAGTCAAAATATCACTATTTGCAGATCATATGACAGTATACTTAAGTGACCACAAAAGTTCCACCAGAGAACTACTAAGCCTGATATACAGCTTCAGCAAAGTGGCTGGGTATAAAATTAACTCAAACAAATCAATAGCCTTCCTCCAATCAAAGGATAAACAGGCTGAGAAAAAAGTTATGAAAGTGCCACTCTTCACAATAGTCAAAAATAACATAAAATACCTCAGTGTGACTCTAACCAAGCAAGTAAGAGATCTGTATGTCAAGAACTTCAAGTCTCTGAAGAAAGAAATTGTAGATCTCAGAAGATGAAAAGACCTTTCATGCTCATGGATCAGCAGGATTAACTTAGTAAAAATGGCCATCTTACTAAAAGCAATCTACACATTCAATGCAATTTCCATCAAAATTCCAACTCAATTCTTCACATAGTTAGAAAGAGCAATTTGCAACTACATTTACAACAACAAAAAACTCAGGATAGCAAAAACTATCCTCAACAATAAAAGAACTTCTGGAGGAAATCACCATCCCTGACCTCAAGCAGAATTACAGGACCATGGTGATAAAAAACTGTATGGCATTAGTAGAAAGACAGGCAGGTAGATCAATGGAATAGAATTAAAGATCCAGAAATGAACCTACACACCTATGGTCACTTGATCTTTGACAAAGGAGCTAACACCATCCAGTGGAAAAAAGATAGCATTTTTAACAAAGGGTGCTGGTTCAACTGGAGGTCAGCATGTAGAAGAATGCAAATCCACCCATTCTTATTGACCTGTATAAAGCTTAAGTCCACATGGATTGAGGACCTCCACATAAAACCAGGTACACTAAAACTAGTAGAAGAAAAAGTGGGGAAGAGCTTTGAACACATGGGCACTGAGGAAAATTTCCTGAACAAAACACTAATGGCTTATGCTCTACAATCTAGAATTGACAAATGGGACCTCATAAAACTGCAAAGCTTCTGTAAGGCAAAGGACACTGTCATTAGGACAAAACAGCAACCAACAGATTGGCAAAAGATGTTTACCAATCCTACATTTGATAGAGGGCCAATATCCAATATATACAAAGAACTCAAGAAGTTAAGATGCCAGAGAGTCAAACAACCCTATCAAAAAATGGGGTACAGAGCTACACAAGAAATTCTCAGCTGCGGAATATCGAATGGCTGAGAAGTACTTAAAGAAATGTTCAACATCCTTAGTCATCAGGGAAATGCAAATCAAAACAACCCTGAGATTCTACATCACACCAGTCAGAATGGCTAAGATCACAATTCAGGGGACAACAGATGCTGGCGAGGATGTGGAGAAAGAGGAACACTCCTTCATTGTTGGTGGGATTGCAGACTGGTACAACCATTCTGGAAATCAGTCTGGAGGTTCCTCAGAAAATTGGACATTCCACTACCTGAGGACCCAGCTATACCTCTCCTGGGCATATACCCAAAAGCTGCTCCAACATACAACAAAGACACATGTTCCACTACATTCATAGCAGCCTTATTTATAATAGCCAGAAGCTGGAAAGAACCCTGATGCCCTTCAATAGAGGAATGGATACAGAAAAGTGGTACATTTATACAATGGCGTACTACTCAGCTATTAAAAACAATGACTTCATGAAATTCATAGGCAAATGTATGGATCTAGAAAATATCATCCTGAGTGAGGTAACCCAATCACACAAAATAGCCAAGGAGAAAATGAAAATGTCAAGGGGAAAAAAGAAGATACTAAAAAGGAAAGCTTCTGCCCAACAAAACCATTCGGCAAAAGCAACAGAGACAACTGCATGCTGCCCTTTAAATCTGATGCTGCTGACAGTCTATGTTTGAGCCAAAAAATAAAACTGATGAGAATCTACATCCTTATTTTTTAATGTGATACTTCACTGCTTCACCAAATAAGCATATGCTACAATATGAATTTGGCAATATAACTTCATGAAGAATATTTAAAAGGATTCAATTTTTTCCCTACTGTCTTTTGAGCAGATACTGTCATAGTATACGTTCATTATATACTGTGAAACTCTTCTCTTTAATATTCTCTTTAGAACCTCCCCTTTAACCTTCTTGAGAATGACATTTGCTTTCTGGAATTGTCTCCACTGAGTCTACAAACCCAGTGTTACTTTTATTAGTATGAAGGTTTTATCCTCAACTTGACACACCCGGATTCACCTGAAAAGAGCAATCTTCAATTGAGAAACGTCTCGGGTCACCCTGCCCTGTGGGCCTGTCTGTGAGAGTGCGTTAAGACAGTGTCAACCCACTAGTCACTGGCTAACGGTCATGTCATGTCTAGACCAGTGTTGAGGTGAGTCCCATTCTCAGTCCTCTGTGTGTGTGATAAGCAAAAAGATAACATAATGGGGAAGCTTTTTAAATAACAAACACGTCTTAGCTTTTTAAAGTTGGAGGTTTCGAAAACAACAAAAGATGCTAAAAGAATGTTAACCTTTTACTTCGGTCAAATCATTACATATGCTCTGACATCTTAATCTTCTGTACTTAAAGTCTGTGTATTAGAAATATTTGTACAAGTATGTACATAATTAAAATTAACTTGGAAATATGATTCAACAGTGGAGTTTGTTTTCTGGAAAAAAATATAGTCCTATTATATCAAATTTTACTTTATTATGGTTCGTATTCTAAAAAGAATGTTTAATCTGTTTTAAAAACTTGTGCCTCTTCCACCAAAGGATATTAACAAATATAATCTTACATTAACTTTATATACTTTCTTCATAAAATTTGCCTTAAACATTATGCCTTGTTTTATTAGAATCCAATTCTGGCTTTTGTAACAACATTTTATTCTAAACAGATATTCACTTTTAAAAAAATCCTTATGATGCCTATATTTGGTATATCACTGTTATCTGTCTATTGAACATAGAACTTCCAAACCTTAAGCATGTTTTAGCATTTATTGTATGTGCTAGATAAAAGACAAAATAAAGTTACAGTGTGTTCCTCAAAGAGAGAGGGTTGATGTATGTAGCTCCAGCTGCATATGTAGCAGAGGATGGATTTATCTGGCATCAATGGGGGGAGAGGCTCTTGGTTCTGTGAAGGCTCGATGCCCCAGTGTTGGGGAATGCTAGTGGGGTGAGGTGTGAGTGGGTACATGGGTGGGGAAGCACCCTCATAGAAGAAGGGGGATAGGGGGGGGTTTGCAGAGGAGAAAGAGAATAACATTTAAAATGTAAATAAATAACCAATAAAAAAAAAGAGTTGATGTGTGGGTGGATCTATTCCTAAGCACATAGGGCTGGACTACATAAAAAAAGCTAGCTGAGCAGGAACCAGAAAGAAAGCTAGCGGTCACTACTGATTCTTCAGGTCTTGCGTGAGTTCCTCTGGCGCCTTCCTTCAGCGATGGAGCGTGATCTAGATGTTGGTGTTGAATTTCCTCCCCTAAGTTGCTACTGGTCATGGTATTTATCACAGGTGAAATGGTCCATCTTTTGGTGTGCTCTGAGAACATCTCCTGCATCACGTTCTCCTCTTTCCACACCAATGTGTGGGTCTCAGATTCACTGGGTCTGATCTATTCTGGAGAGGCATTTCCTGCCCAAAATTTCGTCTTCCAATCAGTTTACTGTAAATTTTCCCTGTAGAGCCTTCTCTCTCTTCTTGAGGGGCAGAAAACAGTATATCCTAGAGAACAACTTACTTCTCATTCACACTTAAACCTTACTGACTTTTCTTTTACCCTTTTGATCCAGGGAGTGGCACTATTAGGAGATCTGGTCTTGTTGAAGTAGGTGTGTCACAATGAATGTGGGCTTGATTCTCACCCTACTGCCTGGATGTCAGTCTTTAAGATCATCACCCACCCCCATGTGTATGAAACCCATTTATCTTCCACACGAAGTGCTCAGCAAGATGCAGGGGGGGGGCTGCTAAGGGTGTATGCACATCATGTTTTGTCTTCCTGATTTTTCTGAGTGTAGAGAGGTTAAAGGTACCTACACTCTTGGCACATGTTATTTTTAAGTTATTCAGAAACCTCACAGAATAGATGCTTCAATCAATGGCTTTATGAACAAGCAGAATTCAAGCAGATTGTTTTGGTTTATCTTTTGTCTGCTAATAATTTTATTATACATGTGGTTTAACTTTAAGGTTGAAGAAGAAGATGAAAATACAAAAAAGGGAAGGAAGGGAAGGAAGAAAGGAAGGAAGACAGACAGAAAGAAAGAAGGAAGGAAGGAAAGAAGGAAGAACTGGTAGAATAATTTAAAAGGTTTTGCTTCCCTGATAGTAAGGTAAACTCCATTTCATAATTGAGTGAAGGAGTCAGAGGTGAAAGATAACACCAAGGGGATGTTGTAATGTAGAAATGGTATCTTAGTTAGGGTTTTACTGCTATGATCAGACACCATGACCAAGGCAAATCTTATAAAGGACAACATAATATTTGGGGCTGGCTTACAGGTTCAGAGGTTCAGTCCATTATCATCAAGGCAGGAGCATGGCAGCATCAAGGCAGGCGTGGTGCAGGAGGAGCTGAGAATTTTACATCTTCATCTGAAGTCAACTAGTAACTAATATAGATTTTTGTCAACGTTATTTCTATCGTTTTAGAACTACTTAAGAGCAATCAGGAGTGCACAGGATCAATTGCACTCCTGGAAGTACAGTCACTTGACCAAAATAACAGGCCTCCTCCGAGTCTCATCTCTGCTTTCCATCATGAGACATATACAATCATGAGAGGTCCTAGAAGACTCCATAGCAGCTTTGCTTGTATTCATTTAAGTCATAGGTACTATCCCAAAAGCACGGAGTGAGGCAGTGTATGCTAACAGAATCAGAGACTGTACATATCTGGCAAGTGTTCTTTTTTTTTTAATATACTTTATTGGATATTTTATTTATTTACATTTCAAATGTGATCCCCTTTCTGATTTCCCCTCCATAAATCCCCTAACCCACTCCCCTTGTCCCTGCTTCGATGAGGCAGCTTCCCGGCCCACCCACCCACCCACCCACCCACTCCTGCCTCACATTCCAGTCCCACCTCACATTCCCCTACTCTGGGGCATTGAGCCTTCACAGGACCAAGGGTCTCCCCTCCCAGTGATGCCAAATAAGGCCAACCTCTGCTACATATGCAGCTGGAGCCATAGGTACCTCCATGTGTACTCTTGGGTTGGTGGTTTAGTCTCTGGGAGTTCTAGGGTCTGGTCGGTTGGTATTGTTGTTCTTCCTATGGGGTTGCAAACCCCTTCAGCTCCTTCAGTCCTTTCTCTAACTCCTCCACTGTGTTCAGTCTGAAAGTTGGCTTCGAGCAAATGCATCTGTACTGGTCAGGCTCTGGCAAAGCCTCTCAGAGACAGCCAGTTCCTGTCAGCAAGCGCTTCTTGGCATCAGCAATAGTATCTGGGTTTGGTGTCTGCAGATGAGATGGATCTCTAGGTGGGGCAGTCTCTGGATGGCCTTTCCATCACTCTCTGCTCCAGTCTTTGTCCCTGTATTTCCTTTAGACAGGAGCAATTCTGGGTTAAAATTGTTGAGATGGGTGTGTGGCCCCATCCCTCAACTGGGGGCCATGTCTAACCTCTGGATATGGTCTCTACAGGTTCTCTCTCCCCTTTGTTGGGTATTTCAGCTAATGACATCCCTGTTGGGTCCTGGGAGACTCTTGCCCAGATGCCAGGCAAGTGTTCTACCATTGAGCTAGAACATCTAGCTTTAGAAGTTTCTTAAATACATGTAGAAGCAGGAATGGGGGTTCAGTTGAAGATACTTGCCTAAGATATTCAGGGCCCTGAGTTCCATGCTTAGAGGAAGGAAGGAAGGAAGGAGGGAAAGAAGGAAGGAAGGAAGGAAGGAAGGAAGGAAGGAAGGAAGGAAGGAAACAAAAAGACCCATGCACACAAAATTTCAGTTTGCATAATGGTTGATACTGTCAATCATCTGAACTCACCTAGGAAACAAAGCTTTGGTATGTTTGCAGGGGAGCTCCCAGATTAGGTTAATTAAAGTGGGAGAAACCCACTGTAAGCACAGTATCCTGTGGACTCTGTCCCACGCGGAGTGAAAAGCAATAACAGACTGAGTGCCAGTGCTCACCTCTCTCTGCCTCCTTACCGCCTCACATTCCTACCACCATGAACTCCACACCACAACGTGTGCCTGTAGCTGTGAGCCAAAACAAACCCTTCCTTCTTTAAATTACCTTTTTTCAGTATTTTGTCACAGCAAGGAGAACAGGAGCTGATATAATGTTTCACTTCTGAAGTGAGTTTGATCTTTTAAAACGGAGGCAGCCAAGTATAATGGCACATACCTGTAATTTCCACACCCCAAGACCTGGGCAAAAGGATCCAAGTTTTGGACCGACTTGGGCTACATAGTGTAATCCCAGTGGGGGTGGAGGAGAGGTGGGGGAGGGGGAGAAAGGAAATTGGAACACCTGCACACAGTATCAAGATCAAACAGATGTCAGGTGGATATACACACTTTAGACAGCTTATGAAATAAGCAAAGAGAGTTGGCTACAAACTCAACCTTGCATTTCTTTATGACCTCCAAGGGGACAATTATGCTGAAAGTGCTATATAGCTCCTTATATACTTGGAAGCATAAACCATATCTGCTATGGTGTATGTCTTCAAAGTAGACGGTGCTGTAACAGATAAATGTGTACAATTAAAAAGAAAAATGTAGCTGAGTGAGGCAGTGCAGGTTTTAGTTGCAGCACTCGGAAGGCAGAGACAGGCAGATCTATGTAAGTTCAAGGCAAGTCTCACCTATAAAATGGATTCCGGGACAGCCAGGGCTACACAGAAATACCCTATCTTGAAAGAAAAAAAAACGTACAAATTTCTATGTTTGTTCTACTGATCAAAATAATACATTGGCCTTGACACATGGGGATTATTTGAATGTAGTAAATACCAGGGACTCAAACTGTTCAGTAGTTAAGAGTACCAACTGCTCTTGCAAAATACCCAGGTTTGGTTCCCAGAACCCATACTTTACCTTACCTTCTACTGTTACTCTTGCTCTAGGGAAGTCTGACCCTGCTGGCCACCACAGGCACCCATACTCACATGCACATAGACACACACACATGCACACACACACACACACACACACACACACACACGCACACACATACACACACACAGTTTAAAAGTAAGTTGTTATTATTATTTTTAATGGAATACAGTTGGGCACAGTGAAACCTGATCATAGCCCAGGCTTACTCGGGACGTTTGCTAAGGCCAGAAATATAAACGAACCACCTAGGCATAGAGGGAAGATCCTGTGTCTAAAAAATAAGTCCAAATAAAAATAAACTTAAAAATAGATACAACTTTTGGGGCTCCATGGTGATCTGTTGAGCCAACATTCACTCTTGTTTCTTGTGATAACCCTTTGATGCCAGGCTTCATTCTCTGACATGGTCTAAAGATCTGGATCCCACAGAGAACCAATGCTCTGCTCACTGTTCATACCAATACTTCCCTATACATTTTCAGTTCATTTATCTCTGCCAAGCTGGGCATTTTATGGGTGTCCTGCAAAGGCCTTCAAGGTGGTAAAAGACCCTCTTGGAAAAAGCTTTAATTAACTTCTGATCACTGACCCTACAACTTCGATAACTAACTCTGTTGCTTCCACAGTGTAAAACTGCCACATATGGTGGCTAAAACCTATCAAATCCCAAGACACTGACCGGTGGTTACATGGTCTATGACTATAAAGTCTTACAGCAGAATCTTTTCTTCCTACCATTTTGCAGAAGAGCTTCAGTTCTTCTCATTTCCCGAGGGGAAGAATTTCCCTTGTTCTCCCAGTATTAATAGAGTAACCACAGCAAATCAACAACTTGTGTGTATGTCACAGTAATAGCTGGCCTAAATTTCAGGGAGTGACACAGGAGCTACAAGGCAGGATGAAGCAGTTAACAGCATGAAATTTATCCTTTAGTTCTAAAGCACTGGCATTTTTATTATACTTTCATTTAAACTTAACAATGTATTGAAAATAATACTAAGAAACTATAGGTAGAAATATTGTTGCTTTTGTAACAGCTATAGGAAGGCCATAAACAATAAATCCATTTGCTGTCAAAATTAAGGCACGGGGGAAAAACATGCACTTCTCTTAATACAGTTAGCAATACAGAAGTACAATTTACATTGCTAGCAATATTTAATAATGAATAAAAATTATCGAATCCTAAGATTAAAAGAGCTTGCAGTTACCCATCATTGCTATTATTGAAGGAATTAAAAGGCCAGGCTTGCAATTTAATGCAAAATAATTCTGGTTCCCAAAAAATAGCTGTTAATTTACATATTACAGTGAAAGGGGACAAGACCCATTTATTTGCAAGAAAGGAACTTGGTCAAATGCATATCTGAGTTTCAAGAGTCTCTGCACCAGTTCAGCTCCTGTGACTCGTTCTGCCGGGCACTTGTGCCTGAACCTGACGCTTTTTTCTTTTTCCAGTTTTGGGGACAAGACCCAAGGCTATCAAGGCTAAGAAGCACTTTCCTCTGTGTTACCCCTCAGCCACTGAGCTGCTTTAAGCACTGGAAATAATACTTGTTTCATTTAGAATGATCCTTAGAGGGGTTGGGGATTTGGCTCAGTGGTAGAGCGCTTGCCTAGCAACCGCAAGGCCCTGGGTTCGGTCCTCAGCTCCAAAAAAAAAAGAAAAAGAAAAAAAAAAAAAAAGAAGGTAGAATGATCCTTAGGCTTTTGTCCTTAGACTTCTGAGAGTTTAGAGAGTTTGTGGATGCCACAATGTTGGCAAGCACAGTTGAGAGACAAAGCGTCCAGGCTGTTCCAAAAGATGGCAATGATGACCCCAGCTTCCTAGAGAGAAGTGCTAGAAGCAATGAGCACCCTGTCTTCAGGCAAGGTGTAAGGTGTTTGCGAATGAGGGATCCCTGTAAGGGTTACAAAACCCTGAAAATCAAAGTACTAGGCCAGGTTTTAGGTTGAAGTTAAATTATTAAATTGCATCAAACTGTTAGCTTTATTTTGTAGGGTGAAAGCGTGATGATTCTATTTGAAATGGCTTCTTAGAATATTCTATACAGAGGATTTCCCTCAGTTCCTGTAAGGAGCCAAGGAATATTTAGGAACCTTTTAATGAGTCAACAACAATGAAAAATCGGCTTGAATTACACAATCTCGAAGTAGGTAATAAAACCTGCTTGATTCTGAAACAGTCCAACATTTATACATACAGCCTCTAGTCTTCTACAATATACAGATTCCTCATTAAAAAACATTTTCATTTATGTATTTCATTTTCACGTGTCTGTACACATACATGCATGTACCTTTGGAAGCCAGAGGGGGTATGGGAGTTACAGGCAGTTAGTTATAGGCTGCCTGACACAGGCGCTGGGACTTGAACTGTGTTCCTCTGGAAAAGCACTAAGGGCTAAGCACGGAGCTAACTCTTTAACCCTCTATTTCATTCTTTGTTAAATGTGTCATTTGACAATTTCATGCATGCACGATGCATTTGGATTACTCTCTCTTCCCACACTCTTGAACTGCCCAAAACCACCTTTATCCTCCCTCCTCCCTACAAGCCCCGGTCCTGTATTCATGTCCTTTTGCTTCATGAGCCACTGAGTTTAATCGGGGCTGTCTGTGTGACCATGGGTTTGTACCTGTCCATGGGAGCCTGGTGGCCTCGTGAGTTAGTTCACAACTGAAAGCAATGTTAACCCCTGCTCCTGGCATCCATCAGTTCATGCAGAAAGCTTAGGGCCCCATGGATCCACTCCCCCAGTCTATGATTGAAGACTGACAGGCCCAGTCCTGTGCAGGCCAATGGCAAGCAGCCATAGCTGCTGTGAGGTCATGGCTGTGACATGCCCAGTACACAGTCCTGCTTCCAATCTTCTCGTTCTTACATTCTCCTTTTGTCCCCTCTTCTGTGGTGTTCCCTGGGTCTTAGGGGGTGCATAAGTGTCTTCTATGACTGTTGGCATCAACAACCAGTTTTCCGGTTTGTTGCAGATCAACTCTAACCCATGATGGTGATCCATAGGTGACTAGGATCCACGCATCTGTTGCCATCACAATTGCCATACAGTCCCAGTGTCCATTTGGTTTACCTCCCACCTTTACCTGAGAGCAATTAAGTCACAGCCTCAATAAAAGGTGGACCCTTCCTGACCTTCACCCCTTCTTCCCTCTTTTTCCCCCTTTGTCTCTGTCTTAGGGTCTTATTGCTGTGGACAGACACCATGACCAATGTAAGTCTTATAAAGGACAACATTTAATTGGGGCTGGCTTACAGGTACAGAGATTCGGTCCATTATTATCAAGGCAGGAGCATGGCAGCATCCAGGCAGGCATGGTGCAGGAGGAGCTGAGTTCTACGTCTTCACCGGAAGGGAGGCAGGAGAAGACGGAGCATCCCCAGGCAGCCAAGCCCACACCCACCGTGACGCACTTCCTCCAACAAGGCCACACCCTCTAATAGTGCCACTCCCTGGGCCAAGCATGTGCAAACCATCACAGCCTCCATCTCCCCCTTTCGTCCCCTTCCCCCACAATAAACCTCTCTCTCTCATGTGGAACTGTGTTGCCTGGTGTGCTCTGTCTGGATGCCAGCCATGATTCTATCACAACAATGACAGCCACCACTTATTCTCAAGTATCTCTCTGTTCATGACCGCTCATTACACAAGAAGTACCTTTGATTATGGTGAGAGTAACGTATCTATGGGTTTAAACACAAATATTTGGAAAGAAGTGCTGGCACCCTGACAGTTTAGCTGCACCATCATAGTGAGTTCTCTTTCTAAGGCCTAGGACTTCCTCGTCTGTTTTGTTTCTTTGTTTGCTTTTCTGGGCATTTTTAAAATATAGTAAGATGAAAGAAAAACCAGCATGTCAGAATTGAACAAAACAAACAGAAGAAAAAGAGCCCAATGACAGGCCTGGGAATCAGAGAGCCAATCATTTGCCCACTCAGGAATCCCATAAGAACACTGAACTCAAAGCCACAATGGCTACACAGAGGACCTGGTGCGGACCCAGGCAGGCCCTAAGCTCGCTGCTTCAGGCTCAGTGAGTTCAGGAGAGTTCTTAGGTTAATCCAGAGGGTCTTGTTTTCTGAGTGTCCTGCATTGCTCTTTCTGCCTCCTCTTCTGCAGGGTTCTCTGAGCCCTGAGGGGAGGGACTTGACGGAGACTTCCTGTTTAGATCTGAGTGTTCCAAATTCCCTCGCTCTTCATATTGTCTGTCTGCGGGTCTCTGTGTTTGTTCCCACCTGCCACAGGAGGAAGCATCTCTGATCAAGGCCAACCATAAGCATAGCACAATGTCTTCCTGTCCTAAATGTTCTACACCTCCAGGTCTGTAACGCTGATTCTTGGTCAACAAGTCTCAGTTAACGTTTTTAGCTCTTCATTTAAAAAATGTCTTTAAAACTCTACAGATGTGTTGATAATGTACTGTTTCATTTGGCTCAAATATCTTTATGCAAATAGCACCAACTGTTAAGCTATTTCCTGGGACTTCAACACTTCAAGAACTTATGTCTTAAAAACCATTCGTTTTTCACTACTGTGTAATAGTTCACTCTATGGAAAACCTAAATTGTTGTTTACCTGTCAATGGGTACCTAGAATTACTTCTGGATTTTTGTGGTTAAGATTTCTGCTGGCGAAAATGTTCTTGTAAAGGTTAGAGAGACAGCTCAGTGGTAAAAATTCTTGCTGTGCATACATTAGAACCTGAGCTCATCTCCCCAGGACCCATATAAAAAACTAGGTATGGTTGCCTATGTGCCTGTTACCCAGAGCTGTAAGGGGTGGCTCCTTGGTTCAGTGAGTAACCTTACCTCACTCAAGGGAATGAGGCGGAGAGTGAGAGAATAAGATACCTAATAGGATCCTCCTCTGGCTTTTCTGTGCACAGTCAGTCAGTCAGTCAGTCAGTCTGTCTGTCTCTGTCTGTCTGTTTGTCTCTCTCTCTCTCTCTCTTACACACACACACACACACACACACACACACACACACACACACACACACACCTACTATTTTTTTTTCTCCCTACAGTTATTTTCTTCTTTTGGGGAATGCTGAGACTTAAAGCTAGCACCTCACACATCCCAGGTCAGTGCTCTCCTCCTCAGCTGGATTAGTGGCCTCATTCTTTGCCACATGGATAAACCTATTTCAAAGCATCCTTCCTTATCCCCTCTTCTATCTGGTGTCGGCCACAGGCCTGTAACCAGCAGCACCTCTGCTCCTCCCGTCGCCCATTCTCCTCCTGCGCGGACAGTATACTGCCTTCATTATTTCAACTTTATGATAAATCCAGACGTAACACCTGTTCCAGATCAGCAGCTGACCACGGGCTCCTGGCTCAGCCTCCTGGCCTATGCAGACTGAAGCCACACTTGGCAAAGAGGCAGCCTAATGTTGAGCCTTCCCGTTCTCTATGCACTTGTGTCTTGATGAAGTGTCATAATTTCTCATGCATGGGTGTTTAATATTCTCTATCACGGTTATACTTACATTTTCTACTGCTACTATAAATAGACTAGTTTTGATTTTTTATTTTAAATTTCCTTTTACCATTGGTTACAGATATTTAGATATACAAACGATATTTTACATATACCTGACGCAGTCTGCTTGCTATTAAACTAACCTGAAGATTCTCTTCAGAAGCAGTCGTATCACCCAGGAATTGTGACAGTTCTGTTTCTTCTTTTGCATCCTCTATGCACTTCCCTTGGGTTGACCAGGCTGATGAGATTCTCACTACAGTAAGGTGAAAGTGTCTGATGTGTCTGTGAAGAATACTACACCGTGAAAGCTCTGGCCCAAGCAATGGCTTAATCCCTTGAGGATTCAGAATATGAAGGCCTTGTTGAGAGGTGACCAATGGCAGGCGATGGGCACAGGTGGAGGAAAGAAGTCACTGAGAGCATGTCCATGTGCACCTCACCTTACCCTGGGCAGTTACTGTATCATTGTTCCCGGTTCTGTTCCCTAAGTCATGAACGACCCGCTCTACACTCCCCGCCGGCACCATGTTCCGTCCACATGCACAGGTCCAACACTCAAGCCTCTCAAAGTGCAAGCCAAAAGTGAACCTCTCCTCTCTCAGTTGCCCAAGTATTTTGGTCACAGTTATTCAGAAATAATGTCTGATTTTCAAAGCAGTACTTGCCATTTTCACTTGTAAAAATAATTATTCTGGATTTTATTCGATTTTTGTGCCTCCTTCCTATTCACTAACAGGATTTTTCATTAAAAGATGAAGCCTGTATTTTATCAACTTTACTTCCCAGTATCTACCAAGAGAATTACATGTAATAATTCCCTTTCTTATTATCAGTTATGGTATGTGTTAGCTTTCCACTCCTGCAATTAAATAAATTAAGATTAATTAATTTATAAATCTCATTATAAAAAGTCTTGGTTCATGGTTTCAAAGCTGCAGTCCGTGACTGGCTGGGCCTGTTGCTCTGAGCCTGTGCAGTAACGACACACAGCTGGGAGCACATGGCAGTGTGGGTGAAACCCCTCACCTCAGAGAAGCTAGGAAAAGAAAGAGGGGAAGAAATCAGGGCCACACATGCTCCACAGGAACCGCTCTCCCCTGGGACCATCACTTAAAGGTTACAACACCTCCCAACAGTGCCAAGGAACCAGCCTTTGTGCAAGAGCTTGGGTGTGGCACTTAACCTCGCCATGAAGGATACTACATGTAGTTGGCTGCTGTCTTTTTCTCTTTGCTAATTAGTCGTCTTCTCCTTCTCCTTCCTCCTCTTCTTCGTCTTCCTCTTTCTTCCTCTCCATGACTTAAAATAGACCTGTAGTTTTTCTTCATCAGACTGGATATTGTCTTATTCTAGGGTTATACCAAGTCATGTATGACAAGAGGGACTATTTCTTCTATTTTCTGGAATAATTTGAAAAATAAAATTGAATGACTCCTTAATATTTAGACAAGTGTATCTAGGAAAGCCACATGGTGGTTTTATTCAATTTATTTTTTCTGATTTAGGGAGATTTTATTTTATTCTCCTCTCAAAGTTTCATGTGGTATTTTTGTAGAACCTTTTCTTTCTTTTTTTCTTTTTGAGATTATAATACAATTTTATTATTCCCCCTCCCCTTTCCTCCCTCCAAACCTTCCCATATATCATCCCATTGCTCTCTTTCAAAATCATGGCCTCTTTTTTTCTTTTCTTTTTTTTTAAAAGATTTATTTACTTATTATATATAAGTACACTGTAGCTGTCTTCAGACACACAAGAAGAAGGTATCAGATCTCATTAGAGATGGCTGTAAGGGCCACCATGTGGTTGCTGGGATTTGAACTCAGGACTTCTGGAAGAGCAGTCAGTGCTCTTAACCACTGAGCCATCTCTCCAGCCCAGCCTCTTTTTCTTCATTAATTATTTTATATGTATAGATGTATGTAGTATAGATAACCTGCTTGATCTGTACAATGTTACTTGTATGTATATTTTTAGTACTGACCATTTGGTATTGGACAATCAGTTGGTGTGCAAGTGTTTTGTAGCTGTACCCTTTGGGACTGGGCTCTACAATTCTAAATTTTGATTGGTTGTGTTTTGTCATGCTCTCCAGGTGTTACAAGGGAAGTTTCTTAACAAAGGATAACGACTGCATTTACTGTGGTATAGGTAAAAACTTAGTACATTATAAATGAACTAAGGTGGGAAATGTAGGTTTTCCTCAAAATCCATGACTTCACTAGCATTAGGTAGTTGTGTGAGTTGGCACCAGGCACGATCTCCCTCTTGATGAGGGGGCCTTAATTACAGTTAGAGAGCTGTTGATTACTGGCAAGGTATGGGTGCCACTACTGCACCCTCAGAGTTAACGTGACACAGTGGCTGCTGTTGTGGCTCACAGGACCATAGTGGGGAGGACAATTGATTGCTTTCTTCCTTTGGAAGCTCCCATGGTGAGTTCTGGTACCATAAAACATAGTCCTAAGGGAAGAGGCACTCAGGTTAGTTCCAGCTCAGGGGCCTCCGGACCTGTGTCCAGTACATGTTATTTTCAGCAATAAGGACTTACCTTCTACTTCTAGGGGACGACCAAGAATAATAGCATGGAATGTGTTTGGAGTCTCTTGGATAGCCATGACCAACAACTAAAGGAGGGCCTCTGGTGCCTGGTATTGAGAGTTTTGTAATGTAATTTTTGGCTCTTAGAGCGAGTAATGTTATCCAAGATGAGAAATTTTCATTTAAACTGTGTGTGTGTGTGTATTTATTTATTCATACTTATATGTACTGTAGATTTTAAGAGAGACAGTTAATAGAATGATTCCTTATGACTTTTTCCAGACATCCTTATCGTGCCTCCTCCTCTTCCTTCTATTTTTATCCTCTCTGCCCCTAATTAGAGTTCCTTGTTCTCCCCATTTATGCAGTCAGACCATGTGTGCCCTGCTATTCCTCTCTCCACTGCTCCCCCAAACTCCTACCCCAGCAATGTTCCTTTTTTACTTTCCTGGTTTCTATACTTATTCTAGGAGTAGATCTGGCTTTCAATTTGTTTCTCCTCATCAATTCTGCAGGTTTTAATGTTCTAGAAGTTCATGTGGTGCTTAGACATATGGCGCTTTCACATCAGTTTCCCTTGGGCTGTTCACAGTATTTGGTAATGATCTTGAACGTCTACTCTGACTTTGTGACTATCTTTTCCTTCCCAAAGCTGTTCCCATCTTGATTTTCTTTCCCTTCAAACAATCTAGTCAGAAGAAGGCACATTTCAACAATTCTTCGTTAGAGTGGAGTGTCCTTCATTGTACACCATTAATTCCTGTCTCAGAGCAGTTCTTCCTTCCGACAGGTGACTATTCTGCTGTCCTTTTGAAGTCTCTTAAGATGAATGTCTTGCTTATTGCCTTTAAAAAAATTAAAGACACAGTCTACTCATGTAACACAAACTGGCCTCAAATGCCTGAAACCCCTGCCTCAGCTTCTCAGGCAGTAAGATTTGATGAGTGTGCCACAATGCCCAAGTCTTCATTACTTGTATCCTTTCTCTTATGTGACTAAATTTTGACTTTTAAACACTCAAAAGTTAGATCATTTTCTTCTCTTACAGTGCTCTCCCTCTGGCTACTCTGTGTACTTAATGCCTCACACTTTAGTGTTGATGTACTGCTTGCTTTCCTATTTCTCCAAAACCAATGGTTTAAGGCTTATGCAAATGATTATGCAGAGTCACCTTGAATTCTTACATACATATATTTAGCTGAAGTCCTAAATAGTTATACACAATCTTCACACATCTTACAAACATGGCACACTTCAAGTCCTACGACATTCCTCCCAGCTCACGTGCTACTCCATCTAATGTGGTGAACAAACACTCCAGGCCAGCACATGTACACACACCCCATGCTTCTTAGCATTTTCCATATTACCTGTTGCTCTATTATCTATTTAAGCCTAATAAAATGTGTATTTATGATACATTGTGTCTTGTATTCCTTGCTATTTTTTAAAAACATTGATCATACTATCAGTTCTCTTCAGCTGTAACCAAGTAGCAATTCAAGCCCTTAAATTTATCAGTACATTTTCGAAGTTAAATTTTTCACTATGTATGACAAGTTATTCCTAATCATCTCTGTCTGCAGCTCCTTGTAGGATTATGCCCTTGATATCTGCAAAAGTGAGTCTTGGACGACTACCTGACTGGATCTGCAATCAACCAGGCCACACATCTTTGAGCAAGTCTATAAGGACTTTGTGGAGGCATCACTGAGGAAGGAAAGACCTTCCACTGGAGTCAGAAGCACCTTCAGCCACAGCCCAGCAAAGGGAGTCTGGAGGGAAAGCTTTTGCTTTCTGCCTGCCCTCCCTGACATCAGATCCCAGCCTCAGCATTCAGGTGTCAATGTGCACTGACAAGAGCAGCTCTGAAGGAATCCTCTGAACCTTCATTGACTACAGACTAGGGTGCTGAAACATCCAGTCTCACAGACTCAACAACTGAGAAGTTCTCAGCCTTTCCAGTGTGAAGAATGGCCATTAACAGGACATCCAACGAGAATTGTATAAGCCAATTTAGTAATCCCCTCTCTTCTTATCTATATATAAATACTTATATATATTATAAATATATACATTACTATCAATTATTATTATTTATATCAAGCTAGTACTGAAATTTAATATTTATTTAATTTAATATCAGTATTTAAATAATTAATATTTGGTTTAATTAACATTTAATGTTAAAGTTCAGTATTAAGTTTTAATATTTAATTTGTTTAATATTTATTATTAAATACCAGTACTTATATAATAATTATATTTGATAATATATAGATATATAGAACATTAACTAATCTAGTATCTTTATTGTTTCTCCCTTTTACTTTCAGATTTCTGTGAGATGCACAGACAAGTCTCCGATGCAGTAAAATAACAGTTATATAATAGCTATACATTCTGAGTTTATACATTTGATTTATACAGCTTCAGCTGCTTCACAATGGTTCCAAGGGGTAAATTAAATTTTCTGAATTCTCCAAGTAGGATATGGAAAGATGGCTTAGAGTTTAAAAGCACTTGGTGCTCTTAGAGAGGAGCTGGGTGGGTTCCCAATATTTAAGCCAAGCAGTGAGCAACTGTCTGCAACTCTAGTTCCAGGGATCTGACCCCTCTTTATGGCCTCCATAATCAGCAATACACACATGGTATATGTATATACGCTCAGGCACACACATATACATAGAAATCAAAAAGATATTTTAATTCCGTAAATGTCACTTACATACTGATGTCCAAATTAGGAAGTGCCTACTAATATTAAGTGTTGAGCCTCACCAGCACCAAGCAGACAGAAAGCAGAAAAGCAAATTTGTCGCCTGTTGCTTGAAGTTTATATTTGGTGGAGAGTGAAACTCAGGAAACAATTACAACTGTAGTTATCTCTTGTTTTCTAAACAGTTTCCTAAAAACAGATAAATTAATGACAACCAGCGTTGAAAAGTAAGGGAATTTCTACAAGTCTTTTCTACTTTCCTTTCATTTTTAACCATAGGGTTGTCTGCTGTGGGAAAAGCCAGTTTTCCTTATGGTCTTATATTTAAATAGCTGGAGAAAAACTGCTGGTTAGACATCGTGGCAATACAGAAACGAGGCCAAACCATAGAAATGAGAACATTTCAAGTGAACCCAGAGATGTTCAAAAATGAAAACATGTTATCTCACTGGAAAGAGAGTGTAATTTAATCTTCTCTGCAAATATATGGGATCACTTTTCTCTTTATTGTTTATAAGTGTGGGCCTGAGTGTCTATCTTGTGGAGGGGTCAGAAGGGGCATCAGATCCTCTGGAACAAATAGTTACGAATGGTTGTGAGCTGCCAAGCAGGTGCTGGGAACCAAGCTCAGGCCCTCTTCCAGATCAGTGCTCTTAACTGCCAAGACATCTCGATTGACGTCCACTTTTGAAGCCTGACATTTTGAGCACACCCCTATAGTGGGAGGCACTCTACAGCATCACCAGTTAAATCCCTTGTAACTCAGCCACACCTCCTGCTTGTGGCATCAAGTGCTTGCATGGCACTTCTATAGCTTTACTCTGTCTTTGCAACCCTCATTCTAAACAGCAGACTTCCTACACTCTCCCTTTTTTGCCTGCCTTCTTTTGGGAGCAAATAATGTGAGTGGTTGGTCTCTCAGAATCATGCAGTCACAAAACCCAAGCTTTGCCAAAGGAACAGGCAAAGCTAGCCCACAAGATCCTATGCTAAGGTCCTTTGCAAGCTCCCAAGCTCCCAGTTCTCAAATGATGCAATGTACTTTCATTGGCCTACAGAGAGGATGATGTCACAGACCCTGGCAACCCACTTTCTAGAAGTTGCAAGGTGCCAAGTCGAGCTGTCCTGTGAATTTCCAAAGTACGGCTTCATCGCAATGCGCATTGGGACTGTACCATGCTGTGGATTTTAAAATTTAGCAAAAATAAATATGAATTTGTGACTTAGAAATAGACACTGTTGAATTTTATACAACAATTTCCAAGTCATACCTAAGTCGATCCCATTCAATCTTTTGCACTTCCTTACTCAGGAAAGCTAAGCAGCTCTCCACAGAGCACATGCTGAGGCTGTGCGCTGCAGACGCTTGCCCTGTCCCAGACACACGTATTCAATTTCTGCCTTTGCCAAAGCCGCTACTGTGGAGGTATCCAGCTTTTACCCCACAGCTCATACTGCAAGTATGCTATGCCTTTGGAATGGGTGACAGCAGAAAGTGCACTGTGTAACCAAAATGAATAATACTTTTCATCAACCTCCAAAGGATAAAAATAAAGCTAATATCATTAAGGAACTCAATATTAAAAACACTTTGGGTTATAAAAATTATACCAGTTATACTACTGATCACTCCACATATATTTAATTATATGACTGCCAAAATGTGAGTCAGGCTAGCAATAAATTAATTTAATTTTTTATGTTTTCTTTTAATCAATGCCAACTTTAATATTTGATTCAATAGGTGTTTATTCTGTTGAATGAATGAATATGGTACCTTCCAATGACTACTATAATTCTAATACCGACCCATAGTGCGTGCTACTGTGTTCAGGCTTATAATGTGTCTGACCTCTTTGACCTTCACAGCTATCCTCAAAAAAATTACTAATCCCATGGTACTGTCTATATTTTATGTTTGGTTTAGATTAAATAAAAATTTTTGAATAAAAATAAAAGCCAAGGCAGGACAAAAGAATGACAAAGGTTTCCTTAGAAGATCATGAGATAAAGATAAACATTTCAAAGAGAGTCCAAGGATGGGCAAAGACGCTGGTGATACAGAATGGAAGATGTTTGCACTCAAAGGTGGGTAGAAGGGAACACATACATGGAGAAACAAAAAGATCCACTATTAAATATTTCTTTCAGCCAAGTTCTAGAAGTCTTAGACTAAACCACAGGGGGAAAATCTGTATGTATATAAATATATACATATAGATGGATAGATGATTTCTTGATTAATAGGTAAGAAGGCATCGGATAGGTAAGATTAATAGGTGATATTAATATACAGCTGATGGACAATGATAGATGACTAATGATGACGGGAAATATACTGGTCAATGAAACACAGATAATAGGTAGAATACAGAAAACTGCCATGTTAATTAAAGAATACACAGATAAAGTAATAAAAGCTCTGAATAAAACCATGGAACGGAAGATCTAAATAAAGGTTTTAATTCTTCTCTCATACAATACGTCCCAACCTTAGTTTCCCCTCCTTCTCCTCATACCACCCACCCCCTTCATCCAACCTGCCCTCTCTCCCGGACCCACGCCTCCTCCACTTCCCTTCAGAAAAGAGCAGGCCTCCCAGGGATACCAACTACACATGACAGAACAAGATACAATAAGACTAGGCACAAGCCCTCATATCAGGGCTTGCTGAAGCAACCTACTAGAAGAAAAAGGGTTAGAACAACAGAATGTATTTCAGTGCACAAGTGCCAAACAGCTAAAAATTAAATATTTAGTACAGTGATTAAAATTAAATATTAGTTTCAGTGATATATAAAATCTGTATGAGGAAATTATAAAGTATTCCTAAACGAAATTAAAAATCTAGATAATGGAAAATTGTTCAAAACTTCAGAGTTAGTAGAGTTAATGTTATAAACAGACCCACTGTATCCAAATGAACTATGTCTCCCATGAAACTAATGTATTCTCACTTACAGGGCATTGTGATATCAACCTAATGCGGAACCACAGAAAGAACAAATGATGCAGAAGCAGAACCCTGTGGATACAGACAGTGGATTAATGAACAAGCTGATGCCACGGGGATGTCAAAAAGGATGCTCACCCCACCCACAAATGGTGCTGTATCAACTGAATAGCCCTTTGGGAAAAAGAAACGTACAACAACCAAATACGCATCCCTACCTCATACCATAGACAAAAATCAGCTAAAGGTAGACTGCACATCTACATCTGAGCAAGGGCTGATGTAATTCCAGCTACCCTGGGGCTGAGGGAAGAGAACCACAAGTTCAAGTCTACCCTAGGCTACTTTGTGACTCTGTCTCAAATTCTATTTAAAAACAAAACTGAAATCAGGGTTGCGCTTGCCTAGCATGTGTGGGGTTCTGAGTTCAATCCTTAGTGCCACAAGTATATGTGTGCTGTGTGCACACCTGTGTGCCTGAGTCTACGTTTATATAGGCAAAACAATTCCTTGAGCGCTTAATTCTTTTGATGATCTTAAAGTTCACAGGGTAACAAAAGCATTAGTTATAAAAAAAAAAAAAGGCAAAAGTGAATAAACTCTACAACAAGAACTTAGACCACCAAGACCTCATTTAAAGTAGAGGTCACAGAAGGGCCAAGGGTGGATGGGACTCCATCACTGCCCACTCCGCTAGCATAGGCAAGACCCGATTATGATCAGCAGCAGCATCCAAAACAGGGGGAGGAATCGATTGGGCAGAAGTCAAACAAAACAAAGTATTGGTCCGAAATAGAGCATTATTAGAGCACTTACAAGGAATCCTTACAAACTAGTGGGGGTGGGGGGAGAGAAGGAAACTTAACTGTGAAGAACTGAACAAGTGCTTCGGTAATTAGGATATCAAAATTGTCAAAAATACTGAAAAGTACACGTCCTACTGGTCATCTGGGTTTCTAAACTTAAGCCAAAGAAGGTATTGCTACAGCCGCTGAAAGTGGACTCAAACACAAGCGCAGAAATAGAGCCTCTCTTCTCAGACCCAGCATGTGTGAGACAGCATGAAGCACCAGATGCTGCTTGTGAGAAGAGAACCAAAACGCAATTCTAAACAGAAATCGTCACCTAGCAGAGCCATTTTTAAGTACATTCCAATGAGATCTTACTCTCCATACAAGCAGTTGAAAGAGATCTACTCCCCGAGTCCACATACAATAGAAGCAAAGGCACGAGTGAGGACATTATCTTCAGCATAGCATACCTAGGGATCTAAGGATTCCCCCAGCATGCCCAAGGCCTAGGCTCATTCCTGAGCACCACAGGAGCGAATGGCTGAATGATCAACATAAAATGTCTAAGGGTTGAACACACTATGCTTAAGCATAATCCAAGAAAAAATAAATCTAAGATGGTGCACAGATGCATCTAAGAAACTCCCCGGAAGCAGCTGTGTTCTAGTTCCCCACCCATCCTGCCCACACCCAGAGACACTTTGACCCCAGGAGGCCTGACACACCCAGGATCTCAGGTAAGGTCCCAACCCCCACCCCAATCACCAAGGCCAAGGGATGCAGCAACTCCCATACAGTCAGAGACACACATTCCTCCAGGTTCACACCTGCATCCTAGAGCAGATCTTGTGAGCCAGCCCCAGCCACCCCACAGCCACCTCACCCACACCCAGAGACAGCTTGACCCTAAGGAGCTCTGACACAGATGGGTTCACAGAATAGGATCTCCAGTCCCCTCTCATAACAAGAGGCAGCCTGACCCAAGGAGACCCAACATAACCAGCCTTACAGGAGGGACAGGCTCCAGAGATAGCAAGGCCAGTCAACACCTAAAATAACCCGAGAGCAAGAGGCAAGCAGAAGGACATAAGCAACAGAAACCAGGGCTACTTGGCAAAATCAGAACCCAGTTCTCCCACCACAGCAAGCCCTGGATACCCCAACACACCTGAAAAGCAAGACTCAGAATAAAAATGACATCTCATGAAGATGATAGAGGACTTTAAGAAGAACATAAATAACCCCCTTAATGAAATATAGGAGACAGGTAGAAGCCCATAAAGAGGAAACATAAATATCTTTTTAAAATACAGGAAAACAGTATCAAACAGGTAAAGGAATTGAACAAAACTGTCCAGGATCAAAAACTGAAATTAGAAACAATAAAGAAATCACAAAGGAAGACAACCCTGGAGATAGAAAACCTAGAAAAGAGATCAGGAGTCACAAATGCAAGCATCACCAACAGAATAGAAGAGATGGAAGAGAGATCTCAGGCATAGAAGATACCATAGAAGACAGACACAACAGTCAAAGAAAATACAAAAAGCAAAAAACTCCTAACTCAAAACATCAATTATAGCAGAAAACTTCCCTAACCTAAGGAAAGAGATAACCATAAACATACAAGAAGCCTACAGAACACCAAATAGATTGGACCAGAAAAGAAATTCTTCCTGTCATATGATAATTAAAACACAAAATGCACAGAAAAAAAGAATATTAAAAGTAGTAAGGGAAAATGATCAAATAACATATAAAGACAGACCTATCACAATTACAACAGACTTCTTAACAGAGACTCTAAAAGTCAGAAGATCTTGGGCAGATGTCATACAACTCTAAGAGAACACAAATGTCAGTCCAGGCTATTATACCCAGCAAAACTCTTAATTACCATAGATGGAGAAACCAAGATATTCCATGACAAAACCAAATGGAAACAATATCTTTCCCCTAACCCAGTCCTACAGAGGATAAGAGAAGGAAAACTCCAATACAATGAGGGAAACTACACACAAGAAAAAGCAAGAAACTAATCCTCTCACAAAAAAACAAAACAAACCAGAAAACAAACAAATAAAAAAAAAAAAACAAACCAGAACCACACAAATTATTTCACATAGAGGAATAACAGGAAACAACAATCATTGGTCCTTAATATCTCTCAATAGCAATGAACTAAATTTATCAATAAAAAGACAAAGGCTAACAGAATAGATATATAAACAGCACCCAGTACTTTGCTGCATCCAGGAAGCACATCTCAGTGACAAAGACAGACACTACCTCAGAGTAAAATGCTAGAAAACAATTTTCCAAGCAAATGGTCCTAAGAAACAAGGTGACATAGCCATTTTAAATTCATTTATATAGACTTTCAACTAAATTTTATCAAAAAAAAAAAAGATGGGGAATGATACTACATATTCAGCAAAAGAAAAAAAAATCACCAAGACAAGCTCTCAATTATTAACATCTATGCCCCAAATGCAAGGGCACCCACTTTTGTAAAAGAAATGTTACTAAATCTCAAAGCACACATTGAACCTTACACAAAAATCATGGGAGCTGTCAATACCCCATTCTCACCAATGGACAGATCATGGAAACAGAAACTAAACAGAGACTCAGTGAAACTAACAGAAGTTATGAACCAAATGGATTTAACAGACATCTAAAGAACATTTCACCCTAAAACAAAAGAAAATACTTTCTTCTCAGCACCTCATGATACCTTTTCAAAAACTGACCTTATAATCAGACACAAAACAAGCCTCAAGAAGATTGAAATAGTTCCATGCATTCTACTGGACTATCACAGACAAAGGCTGGTCCTCATTGACAACAAAAACAGAATAAGCTCCACATACACATGGAAGCCGAACAACTCTCTACTCCATGATGACTTAGTCAGGGAAGAAATTAAAAAAAAAAAAATAAAGACTTTTTAGAAGTTAAAAAAAAAAAAGAAAGAAAGCACAACACATCCAAACTTACGGGACACAGTGAAAGCAGTGCTATGAGGGAAAATTCATAGCTCTGAGTGCTTCCATAAAGAAAATGGAGACAGCATACACTAGCAGCTTAATAGCACATCTGACAGCTCTGGAACAAAAAGTAGCAGAAACACCCAAGAAGAGTAGAAGGCAGGAAATAATCAAACTCAGGGCTGAAATCAACCAAGTAGAAACAAAGAATCAACAGAACTAGGAGCTAGTTCCTTGATAAAATCAACAAGAAACATAATCCCTTACCAAAGGAACTAGAGGCATAGAGATACTATCCAGATTTACAAAATCAGAAATGAAAAGAAAGGGGCTGGGGATTTAGCTCAGTGGTAGAGCGCTTACCTAGGAAGCGCAAGGCCCTGGGTTCGGTCCCCAGCTCCAAAAAAAAAAAAAAAAAAAAAAAGAAATGAAAAGAAAGAGACAGGAGAACAAAATCAGAGGAAATTTAAAAAAAAAAATCATCAGACCCTACTACAAAAGCCTATACTCAACAAAACTGGAAAATCTAGATGAAATTGATGGTTTTTCTAGACAGATACCAGGTACCAAAGTTAAATCAGGATCAGATAAACCATCAAAACAGTCCCATAACGACTAGGAAATAGAAGCAGTCATTAAAATTCTCCCAACCAAAAAGCCCAGGGCTAGATGGTTTTAGTGAATAATTCTATTCGACCTTCAAAGAAGACCTAATACCAATACTTCTCAAACTATTCCACAAAATAAAAAGAGAAGGAACACTAACTACTTTGTTCTATAAAGCCACAGTTATACTAATAACTAAACCACACAAAGACCCAAGAAAGAAATAAAACTTCAGACCAATTTCCCTTATGAATATCAATGCAAAAATAGTCAATAAGATTTTGGCAAACTGAATCCAAGAACACATCAAAATGATCATTCTCAATGATCAAGTAGGTTTCATCCCAGGGATGCAGGGATGGTTCAATAAACAGAAATTCATCAATATAAAACACTATATAAACAAAGCCAAAAGAAAAAAATACACATGATCATCTCCTTAGATGCTGAAAAAAAAAACTTTGACAAAATACAACATCACTTCATATTAAAAGTATTGGAGAGATCATGAATTCAAGGTCCATGACTAGATATAATAAAAGCAATATACAGCAGATTAATAGCCAACATCAAACTAAATGGAGAGAAACTTGAAGCAATCCCACTAAACTCAGGGACAAGACAAGGCTGCCCAGTCTCTCCCTATTTATTTATTCAACATAGTACTCAAAGTTCCAGTCAAGGAGACAACTAAAGGAGGTCAAAGGGATAGAAATTGGAAAGGAAGAAATCAAGATATCACTAGTTGAAGATGATATGACAGTATACATAAGTGACATCAAAAATTCCACCAGAGAACTCCTACAGCTGATAAACAACTTCAGCAAAGTAGCTGGATATAAAAATAACTGAAACAAATCAGTAGCCTTCGTCTACTCAAAGGATAAACAGGCTGAGGGCTGAGAAAGAAATTAGGGAATTGACGCCCTTCACAACAATCACAAATAATATAAAATATCTTGGGGTAATTCTAATCAAGTAAGTGAAAGATCTGTATGACAAGAACTTCAAATCTCTGAAGAAATTGAAGAAGACCTCAGAAGATGGAAAGATCTCTTATGCTCATGGATCAGCAGGATTAACATAGTAAAAATGACCATCTTATTAAAAGCAATCTAGAGATCCAATGCAATCCCCATCAAAATTCCAACTCAATTCTTCACACAGATAGAGCAATTCTCAAATTCATCTGGAATAACAAAAAACCCAGGATAGCAAAAACTATTCTCAATAATAAAAGAACTTCTGGGGGAGTCACCATCCCTAACCTCAAGCTATACTACAGAGCAATAGTGATGAAAACCACATGGTATTGGTACAGAGACAAGAAGGTAGATCAATGGAATAGAATTGAAGACCCAGAGTTAAATCCATACACCTGTGGTAACTTGATCGTTGACCAAGAAGCCAAAAGCATCCAGTGGAAAAAAGACAGCATTTTCAACAAATGGTGCTGGTTCAACTGGCAGTCAGTAGGTAGAAGAATGCAAATCAATCCATTTTTTTCTCCTTGTACAAAGTTCAAGTCCAAGTGGATCAAGGACCTTCACATAAAACCAGGTATGTTGAAGTTAATAGAAGAGAAAGTGGGGAAGAGGCTCAGACACATAGGCTCAAGGGAAAATTTCCTGAACAGAACAAATGGCTCTGACTCTAAGATCAAAAATTGACAAATGGGAGTGCAAAAAGCTGAAAAGCTTCTTAAAAGCAAAGGGACAAAATGTCAATCTACAGATTGGAAAAAGATCTTTAAAACCCTACATCTGATAAAGGGCTAATATCCAAAATACACAAAGAACTCAAGAAGTTACACTCCAGGGAACCAAAAAATCCTATTAAAAAATAACCCAATAATCTGCTGGAAACAACCTAGATGTCTCTCAACAGAAAATGCGGTATGTTTACACAATGGAGTACTACTCAGCTACTAAAAACGATGACTTCATGAAATTCACAGGCAAACAGAGGGAACTAAAATAATGTCATCCTGAGTGAGGTAACCCAGTCACAAAAGAACATACATGGTATGTACTCACTGATCAGTAGATATTAGCCCAAAAGTTGTATTGAATTACCCACAATACAACTCACAGACCATATGAAGCTCAAGAAGGAAGATCAAAGTGTGGATGCTTCAGTCCTACTTAGAAGGGGGAAGAAAATAATCACTGGAAGTAAAGGAGGAAGAGAAGAGGAGGAAGAGGAGGAGGAGGGAGAGGAAGAGGGAAAATGGGCCGCAAGACCAGGTATGGGAAGTGATAGGAGAGAAGTACTAAGGATCAGGAAATTGAGTAGAAATATGTAGCAGTGGGAGATGGGGAACTGTGAGTTGATACTAGAAAGTCCTAAGCTTCCAGGACCCAATGGAGATGACCTTAGCAAAAATACCCAACAAAGGGAAGACAGAGCCTATAGAGACAACCTCCAGGAGTTAGGTATGACCCCACAGTTGAGGGATAGGGCTACTCACCCATCTCAAAATTTTTAATCCAGAATTGTTACTGTCTAAAGGAAAGACAGGAACCAAAAAATGGAGCAGAGACTGAAGGAAAGGCCATCTAGAGACTGCCTCATCTAGGGATTCATCTCATCTGCAGATACCAAAACCCAAAACTATTGGCTGATGTCAAGAAGGGCTTGCTGACAGGAGCCTGGTATGGCTGTCCTGGGAGGTTCTACCAGCACATGACAATATAGATGCAGATACTCATAGCCAACAATCAGACTAAGCCTGGGGACCCCAGTGGAAGAGCTAGGGGAAGGACTGAAGGAGTTGAAATGGTTTGCAACTCCATAGGAAGAACAATATCAACAAACTACACCACCCAGAGCTCCCAGAGACTAAATCATCAACCAAAGAGTACACATAGCGTACACATGGACGGAGCCATGGCTCCAGCTGCATATGCAGCGGAGGATGGCCTTTGTTGGACATCAATGGGAGGAGAGGCCCTTGGTCCTGTGGAGGCTTGATGCCCCAGTGTAGAACGGTTAGGTGGGAGAGGGTTAGTGGGTGGAGGAACACCCTTACAGGTAAAGAGGAGGATGAGGATAGGGGGTTTGTGGAGGGGAAACTTGGAAGGGGGTATCATTTGAAATGCAAACAAATAAAATGATTAATAAAGAAAGAAAATAAAACTCCCAAGAACAGGAAACCCATCTACATGGCTTCAAGTTAGAATAGAGATTTATCCTTAGACAGTTGAAAATGAGGCAGCAGGTGTAGTGGTGATGATGGTGTTTTAGAGTTTCATGGAATTAAAAAAAAAACAAGGAGAATATAAGTGCAGGTGATGAAAAGAATAAACTCAACATCTGGGAGAAATGACTCAGACTTGGACACAAAGACTTTGTACTGGAAGCTGAAAAACGCAGATAAGATATTAAAAAAGAAATCACAAACTTGAGATTTTAGTTTTAGATAAATGAACCTGTAAGTGCTAATGTAAGGACAAAAAGGGGGTGGGGATTAAGGAAGAAAGGAAGGAAAAAGTTAAGAACTCAGAAACAACAACTGTTTCTTTCTGGGACAATACCACCAGAGTAGAGTGTCCCAAAGCAAAGTCTTCAGGGCTGGTGGCTAATCACTGAGAGCCTGGAGGTCCTAGCTGAACACAAGGAAGGATCCAAGATGAAAGAGAGAATTATGAATAATAATACTTCACTGATGACCTTTCCGGCATTAACTGAAGTCTTGATGTGTTTAACAAGAAAGGTTTTTCAGAGATATGAAAATGAATGTCTAGGTCTCTGTTAGGATCCAGTAGGCAAAAGCAAAAGAAAGTTATAGAGAGAATATCTTGTATATTATATGGATGCATACTCTGTCAATTAAAATGTCTATGGCCTATGGCTTAGGCAGGAAATAGAAGGTGGGACATCCAAGAAGCAGAAAGAATTCTGGGATAGAGCCAGGCACAGACAGATCCATCAGGGAAGATGTGACGAGACAGATGCATGGTTACTGAGCACAGGTAACCAGTCATGTGGCAGAATGTGGTTAAAATAAATGGGATATTTTAGTTATAAGCTACTCAGAGAAGAGCCTAGCTACATAGCCAAGGTATTTATAAACATATTTTGAGTCTGAGTCTTATTTCTGGGAGCATAGGACTAGGACTAACTTCAACACAAAGCCTTAATCTCCATCTCCAAGTACACAAGGGTGGGGAACACACAAGACTGTTTCCAGCCACCCTGTCAAACAAGAAAGCAAAGCTTCCATCAAGCCTACTGGAGTGGTGTCAAAAACACAGGCTCCAGGTAGAGGGGTTCCCATTGGCTAATGATGGAGTACCCTGAGGATCAGACAGAGGAGTAATGGATGGGGCAGAAGAAAGTGAGTGGAGTCATCAAATCATCCTTCAGTTGTGAAGACCCTCCCTGAGGAAGTGGCGACGATACTCCACGAGACAACTGAGAAAACGAAGACCCAAGCACCTATCCTTACACAACCTATACTTGAAAATAACCTAATTAAACATTAAAAAGGTCTAACCAATGCTTAAATAAACCGTGGTGTATACAGCAGGGGATGGTAAAAATGTCACTGAAAATCATGGTGACAGAGCTGAGGGGTAAGCAACAGAGTCAAGTCTCTACACTGTAGTAAGACATCTCCTTTTGTGTTTTATCTTTCATGTGTAGTGGGGGTGGGGCACACATGCCTATGTGTACCCAGGTATGTGTGTGTGGAGACCATAGGTGATCTTGTCATCGATCTCAGTGCTTTCTTTGGTTTTGAGGATGGGGTTGGAATCTTAGCAACTGGCTATGCTAGCTGCTCTACAGGTCCTGGAATCCTCCTGTCTCTTTCTTGCCAGCACTGTGGTTACAGATAGTCAGCACCATGCTTCACACTGCACAGGGGTATTGGGCAACCTCAGGCTTGTACAGTGAACAGGTTACCCACTGAGTCATCTCCCGGGCCCCATAGTACAGCATTCTCAACTAAAAACAACAAAAATAGAAGGGGGAAAAAAGAGAATTTGACCACCACCACCCCCCCTTTTTAAGAAAAAGGAAGTCACTGACTAAAACTAGAACAGACTGGGAGACAATAGAAAACCCTTGGAGAAAGGGAGAGCACCATGGGCAGGCACTCTTTCCCATTGGCCCCAGTCCCCCAGGCTGCAGCTGCCAGGCTTTCTTTGATTAAAAGCCCTGAAAGCTGAGGGTCAGGAAATTGAGCAGAGGTGTGTAGCAATGGGGATGGGGAACTGGGGATAGCCACCAGCAAGTCCCAGATGCCAGGAAAGCAAGAGGCCCCCAGGACCCAAGAGCGATGATCTTAGCTGAAATGGCCAACAAAGGGGAGCGAGAGCCTGTAGAGACCATATGCAGAGGTTAGCCAAGGTCCTCAGTTGGAGGACGGGGCAACCCACCCTTCCCAAAAATTGTAACCCCAAATGGCTCCTGTCTAAAGAAAATATGGGGACAAAGTATGAAGCAGAGACTGAAGGAAAGGCCATCCAGTGACTGCCCCATCTGGGAATCCATCCCATATGCTGCCACCAAACCCAGACACTGTTGCAGATGCTAAGAAGTGCAAGCTGACAGGAGCCTGGTATAGCTGTCTCCTGAGAGCCTCTGCCAGAGCCTGACAAATACAGAGGTAGATGCTCAGAGCCAACCATTGGACTGAGCATGAGGTCCCCAATGAAGGAGTTAGAAAAAGGACTGAAGGAGCTGAAGGGGTTTGTAACCCCATAGGAAGAACAATAATATCAACCAACCAGATACCCCAGAGCTCCCAGGAACTAAACCACCAACCAAAGAGTACACATGGATGGACCTATGGCTCCAGCTGCATATGTAGCAGAGGATGGCATTGTCTTGCATCAATAAGAAGAGAGGCCCTTGATCCTGTGAAGGCTTGATTCCCCAGAGTAGGGGAATGCCAGGGTGTTGAGGTGAGAGCGGGTGGGTGGAAGGGGGACTACCCTCATAGAAGCAGGGAGAGGAGTGATAGGATAGGGGGTTCTGGTGGGGGAACTGGTAAAAGGGATAGATAACATTTGAAATGTAAATACATAAAATATCCAATAAGAAAATAAAAAAATTATTAGAAAACAAACAAGCAAACAAAAAGCCCCCTGAAAGTCATAGAGTTGAAAAGCATAGCCATTCTGGAATGGTGGTGACATTTCCCATCATGACCAAGAGTACAAGTGTCTTCCTTCCTACCCTAAAACTGAGCTTCCCAACCTAGGCACATGTGCAGGCATCGTTCTTTTGTGTTGGAGGGGGCTGTTTCATTCTTCTGGAGCACACATCCCTAGGGTCTCCCTTCTCGCTGGACTGATGGAACTTTTATTAAGGATGACTTTCAGTATGGCCAAGGACTGATCATCTGTAGATAACTCAGGTAAGCCTTGAAGGGAAACACCAAGTGGATGGAGAGACCGAAAAGGGAAATGTTGCAAAGTCAAGAAAGATAAAACACAACAAGAAGAAATTATAAAATGAAGCCAAAACTATTTTGCTCAGTTGGGTTTTTTTCCCTTTTGTTTTGGAGACAGAGTCTCATCTAGACGAGGGTAGCTTTGAACTTCTGGTCTTTCTGCCCCGCCTTTTAAGTGCTGGAATCGTCAGTCTACCAGGTCTGTGCCGTCTTAGGGACTGAAGGCAGGGCTTTGTCTATGCCAGAGAAACACTCTGCCAAAGATCCTGCATCTCCAGCCTGAGAATAACTTGGTGTTTAAAGCACAGAACTCAGGTCAGACAAACTCAGGTCAGTTCAAAATCAGACCCAGGCCTCAGCCTGCTGTATAACCAAACCAGCGTCTCTTCATAGAGGTCAGTGTGTACGTCTCACGGTGTTGGAAGGCAGAACAAGGCACTTGGAGCAGCAGTTTGGAGATCAATTATTTTCAAAAAGATTCTATACATGGAATGAGAGTAGAAGTTCTTTTAAAAAGATACCCCTATCACTAATCACTGCGACTTAAATTTTAACCACAAAAAAAAAAAATAAAATAAAACATAATAAAAATAGAAAGATGAGGGGGCTGGGGATTTAGCTCAGTGGTAGAGCGCTTACCTAGGAAGCGCAAGGCCCTGGGTTCGGTCCCCAGCTCCGGAAAAAAAAAAAAATAGAAAGATGAAACATGGAAGAAATCTCCAGAAAGCAAAAGCTGGAGAAAAACTTAGACACTGATTCCTAAAGTCCAGTGTGTACCTAAAAGAACCTCCAGAAAGATGAGAGGAACCCACACCAAGAGAAACTGTGAGTGAATTCAGAACCGCCCACAAGTGGCTCCAGCCATTCCAGTGAGTGGGGTGCAGGTGAAGCGCCCTGAATCCCGTGCCCTAAAACGTGTCCTTCAGTTCACTCCTACTCCCTGACACCTTTCGCCCAGTTCCAGGTTTTTGGAAACAGGGTCTCCTTATGTGGCTCAGGCTGTCCTGAAACTTACTGTGTAGCCTACAGTGGCCTGAAGCTCATGATTCTCCTACATTAGATCCTCGAGTGCTGGAGTGCGGGTGTCTGCTCTGCCTTGTTTTACCTGGTGAACTCTTTAGCAAGCTCCAGTCCTCTCTTAATTAGCTGAGTGACCAATTCAGCAAAACTTCCAGAAAACCAATCAAGCATCCCCTGTCCACCTATCACGTAGTTTAAGTATCAAACCTCATTTATTAGTAGCAGTCTCTACTTATTTACGTGGCTGATCGGGATTCCAGAGTCATGACGGAAAGACCACCGAGCCCAGTTTTACCATTCTATCATGACTGCCACCTAACACACTGTACACTTAAATATGTTTTACACGAAAGAGCCAAGTAACAAAATCTGATTCTCTGGAAATGTAATACAGTATCAATCATAAATACCTCTACCGCAAAGCTCCACGACTCTTTACATGATGTAAGAAAATTTCACAAGTTTTTCATACTGCCTTGGCCTGAATTTGCTTCTTTTATTTTTAACCCATCAGTGACAAATGAACAAGTTCCTCGGGCAAAAGTGTTAAATCTCCTAAGGAATGGTGCCATCTAGCGAACGTCTGAAGAATAAGACAGTTTGCCTAGAAGAAGCACTTGAATTAAAAGACCTCCTTTGATTGAATTAATACCTCCTTTGTCAAGTAACAGAAATATTTACCATCTGCATCACTTACGACTGCTTAAACAACAGCTCTTTTTAGGTTGCCGGCTAACCTCATTTGTTTCTAACTGAGACAGAAATGACCATAAGGGTCAAAGCAACAAGAAATGATGCATTTGCACGACACAAAGAAGAAGGGGTCACAGTCAACGCGTTCAGCACAGCCAAGAGCATCGAGCAGCTAAAGCTGCCTTTTTTTCTCTTAGGAAAGCTCATGGTCGGGGTACCTGTGTGTCTTTGATCCTCAAAGTCCTTGCTTGTTCTGCAAAAACCATTCGATAGTTAATCACCAAATAGAGAAGAGAGTCTTTGTCACAAGCCTCTACAATTTCATGATTCTGTGTTCACACAGTCTCAATCCTGACAATCATCTTCACTGGACTACATTGGTGAAGTTCTTTGAAGTAGAGATGGGCCTTTTAGAGTTAATGTCTAATTTTTTTTCTTCAGCTTTTTTCTGAATAACTAAGTAAGTGCAATTGAATTCAACACATTTAATATAAACAAAGACACAGGTAACACATCGGGTGATTGCTATGTGCCAACCAGGAAAAAAGATGGAGAGGCTAAAGATATAAAAAAGGACACTGGTATGTCCGACGTGTTCAACGTGATCTAAGGGGAGAACATTTGTCTTCCATTTTACGGATGAGGGAGAACACAAAACCAGTGTGATCAACATGACACATGCCTGTGCTCACTTGTGGCATGAGGACAGACAAGCCACAGAGTGACTGCACTCTTCCGCTTACCCCGACGGTCGTCAAGAAAGAAAACACGGAGGTTTCTTGACAAGAGGATGAGAGTTAACTTTGCACCAAGCAGTTGAGAGATCGTAGCCCTCACTCACAAATAACTAACCTCATGGAGTGTGAGTGACTGCGTTCACAGTGAGCCGCCAGCTAAGAGGCATCTGGGAAACAGATTTGGAATGCAATATGGTGAAGACGCCTGCTAGATTTAAGTGAGCTCAACTGCAAACAACGGGTCCTGACGTCTTAGTGACTTGTGACAATGAAGGTTTAAATTCCAGCCGACCCACTACCACCTCTGCATGCCGTCCTCAGAGAACCCTGCTCCATATCCTTACGTGCTCAGACTCAAGAAGGCCTGAAATGCCAGACGGCACAGGGGCCCGAGAGGAAAAGATGAGGAAAGCGGTTCGCTGGCCCGAGAGGCTCCTGTCTAGTAGTGAACCCTCCTTCCACACACACATTAATCAGCACACAAATGGAGACAGGATGGCCGAGTCTTCTTCTGTGAGCATCATTCTCACAGAATGAATGAATAAAGGGTGAGAGAGACAAGTGCATAAAGGTGTAAAATACCTTTCTGAATCCAAGTGTCTTATTCTATACTAATTTTATTTTATACACAGGAAAGAAATAGACAGTGCATGGGGATGCATGCCTTTAATCCCCCTATGTGGAAAGCAGAGGCAGGAGGATCGCTGTGATTAAGAGACCAGCCTGATCTACATATGGAGTTCCAGGCTAGTGGAGGCCGCTACTTGCCTACAAGTGAAGCCTACAACCTCATATTTAGATTTCTTATAGTAACTCAAGCTTATGGTAATACCTTACTCACAGATTCACACCAGAACTTATGAGTGCTTTCAAATTTTTAAAAAAATATTTCATTTGAAAACATTAAAGTTCCCTTAAATATTGTATATAGCATGGAAAGAATTTTACACCAACCTAACTTCTGCCTTTCCTTTTGATACCTTTACTGAGATATACAACAGATTAATTAAAATACTAACAACACTTCCATTTTGAACCAGTTTAATAGAGAAAACTTGTCATGAATTATAATCTATCTGTAAGAAACACAATTCATGCTACAATTATAGCTGACTAAAAAGCCAAACTAATTAAGCCAATTATCCACCAACAGGTATAAGTCAGTCAACCAGTACAGTAAGCTGTGCACAGCCTTCATTAGGCCTCCAGGAGACCAAGTACGTTTTTGTGAAATTAATGGAAAACAGATTGTTCGGGGAAAACAGATTGGAACAGGTTTTTCCATCTCCTGTAGTCTAGCAACCTCTCTTAGACCCCTATGACAATGTAGAATAGAAAGGAGCAATTTACACCTGGACCAGACACAAAGGACTCCACTCAATGACCAAGTGTACACAAGTGCCTGAGGTGCTAACAGTATATGATACACCTTCTTACCACAAGATGGGAGCCTGAAGTCAGTGCGAACAGCCCCAAGGGACACCCACGGAGCCAGCAAACAAATAAAACTCAGAGTGGACTGGGGACTGCAAACGCCCCAGACTTTGGTACATGCTTTTGCATCTCAGTAGGACTAGGAAGCAAGGAGTTTGTTTTGGACTGAGGAGGGGTCTACACCTACAACAGCCAGAAAGTGTTTGGGTAACTCAAGAACTTTGTTAAGAATTTCTAATTACATTCTGCTATCAAAAAGGTTTTGTTTGTTTGTTTGTTTTGTTTTGTTTTGTTTTGAGACAAGGTTTCTATGAATAGCAGAGCCCTAGCAGTCCTGGACTCTTTTGTAGAGTAGGCTGTCTTTGAACTCACAGAGCTTGCCTCTGCCTCCCAAGTACTGGGAACAAAGGCATGCACCACCACTTCCTGCCTGCTATCACATTTTTGCTGCAATTTTAAACAGTACAAAAAATAGAAGGCATAAAAACAAACATGTAGTAAGGTTAGAAAACACCATTGTAAGAAAATAGTGAGGCAGCCAAAGGGATGTCGCGAAGAATGGCGTACCAATGAGCATGGCACAAACACAGTTTTAAAACAGGAATGGTGAAAGTAATACTAATCAGTCTTATTATAGTTATAACTCACTATGCACCAGACACCATTTAAAGCACACTTCACGTATTCATCCGTTAATTCGAATTTCACTCACTAAGTCCTTAGTAATCAATCCTGATAATAAGCATTGCAAAGCAGGCACTTACTTCGCATATAAAGCGATGGAGGCACCACGGGGTGAGAATGCAGATGATGCCATGCTTTCCTTACCCCTTAAGGCCAGAATCTAAGTCAGTCAACCTAGTTGCACAGGGCTGGATCAGAATTAGGACTTGAGATCTATCTTCACAGGTGCTGGAGCTTGAACACTCAGAACACAACTGGGTGTGTTACAAAGACTCCGTGTAGCCATCGGTCCACAGTGCGAGCAATGAGGAGATGGCAGAGAGGGAAGAGAAGGCTGTGGGAGGATGGACGGGAACCCAACAGAGATGAATCACAAGTGCTGTGCTGCAGACACAGCACGCCTTTCTGGAGACTACCCTCCTCTGCCTGCACACTTGGACTTCTGTCTCTCGCATTCCGTGGTGGCGGTGGTGGTGGTAGTGGTTAACGAGGACCTACGGTACCTAACTAAACTTCAGGAAATGTGCTCCAGTCTTCCAGCACAAATCAGCTTATATAAGAGGTTTCCTTGTAATTCTCATTTGATCCAAGGACGTAGAATTATAAATGCATGCTTCGATATGCATTTGTTTCCCCACTAAGATCAGTCCTTGTAGAGCAATCTGGCAATTCCTCCTGAGGTTGGGAGTACATTTGCTGGTGAGGCCCCTGCCCTGCTGAGCACAATATCTAGGGAAGCTGAATACCTTCCTGTTCTCTGGAATTCCTACTTGCTGGAATTAGGGAGTAAGAGGAACTGCTGGACAAAGGAAATGAAAATATTAGAGACTTCTTGACTCCAGGCATTCTAATGAATGACTGTTCTCAAGGGCAGTAATATTTCTAGGAAAGAAATGTTTCTGTGGGACTAATAGATTCCTTCCCATTAAATTATGGCTCAGTGCACACACTAGGTGGTTGTTCTGAAACCATGAATTCTTGCAGAGTCATCTGCATACACTCTAACTTCCAAAAGGCACTGTTCTATTACAGGAAACTCCGACTGGATGGAAGACACAGCTCCATCACGGCTTCACCAACCTGCCTCTGATTCGCTCTCTTCCCCAGCAGCCTTAAGAAGGGCCACATATGGCCACTGTACTGAGAGTATGAATTACAAAGACAACAATTTACCCAGAGCCTTAGGAATTCCTATCTTCAGAAGGCTGTACGTATTTCTGCGCCCAGAAAAGTGTAACCTGTAACATATGAAATACCTCTGTCTGGTTTCTCCAACAGAGCTGGCTGGACAATTACCTTTGATTGGCCCAGGAGCATTACCAGCTGTTGAGGCCCAAGGAGCGGCTCTGTCAGACCAGGTGGCCATGGATCATTCACAGTGTCTGACTGTCTTTTTCCTTTTCCTCCCACCCAAGGCAAACAATACTTCAGAGGCAAGTAACATAAACTCCCCAAGAGGTTTGCTCTCAAAATATGACACCATTCCTCCTTCCCCATACAGATTGATGTGTTTCCAAAAGTCCCTGAACTTGTACATATCTTATAAAATTAACTCAGCCTAGAATCTAATTCACTACACCTCAGGAAGATCAACCCAAATGATAGTCATTAATCTTCTAATGAGAAGCTAAATAAAATCTCACCCCGAAAAAACAATTAGAGAAATTGACAGTAACTAAATGGGAAAGATGATAAAACCATAGGTAGCTAGTCAGATCTCAGAAGGCTTGGAGAGTCCTAAAGATGGACCCTTCCTTCTAAACTAGAAGCTTCTGAAACCAACAACTGGGACCACACAACACTGATCGCAGCCAGCGGCATGAGTTCCTTCCAGTCTGAACCAGTGCCCTGAGCAGACCTTGGGTGCTGGCTCTGCACCCAGTCCCACAACACCCAGAGGAAGCTTGACCCCCAGGTGCTCTAACACACCCAGAATTACAGTTTGAACTTACACACAGAGCAGACCTGGGGCACTGGCTCTGCACCCATGCCTACAACACCCAGAGGAAGCTTGACCCCCAGGTGCTCTGACACACCCAGAATTACAGTTTGAACTTACACACAGAGCAGACCTGGGCACTGGCTCTGCACCCATGCCTACAACACCCAGAGGAAGCTTGACCCCCAGGTGCTCTGACACACCCAGAATTACAGTTTGAACTTACACACAGAGCAGACCTGGGCACTGGCTCTGCACCCATGCCTACAACACCCAGAGGAAGCTTGACCCCCAGGTGCTCTGACACACCCAGAATTACAGTTTGAACTTACACACAGAGCAGACCTGGGCACTGGCTCTGCACCCATGCCTACAACACCCAGAGGAAGCTTGACCCCCAGGTGCTCTGACACACCCAGAATTACAGTTTGAACTTACACACAGAGCAGACCTGGGCACTGGCTCTGCACCCATGCCTACAACACCCAGAGGAAGCTTGACCCCCAGGTGCTCTGACACACCCAGAATTACAGTTTGAACTTACACACAGAGCAGACCTGGGCACTGGCTCTGCACCCATGCCTACAACACCCAGAGGGAACTCAACTCCCAGGTGCTCTGAAAAGCCCCAGATCACAGGAAGGGCCACATCTACCCCAACACCCAGAGTAACTGGGTCACCCAGGACCCAGGACGCAGGAACCCTCAACCCAGCCAGTGGCACAGGTTCTCTCTAGTCTGACCCTGGACTGGGAGCAGACTTGGGGTGCTGGCTCTGCATCCACGCTTACAACACCCAGAGGGAGCCCTACTCCAAGGTGCTCTTAAACGACTAAGATCACAGAATCACATAGGAAGCACAACTCCCAGGAGATAAGACATAATCAGGAGCACTAGAGCTCTGATTATGATTAAGATCACAGTTGAGGCCACAACATCTTTCCCAACACCCAGTATAACTAGGACCCCCACAGGAACCAGAAAAACACAAATCCCAGCTCAGCCAGAGGCACGGGTTCCTTCCAGGTTGCACCTGTGCCCAAAACAAAACCAGGATTCTCTCTCCCCACCCAGTAATGCAACACCCTGAGAAAGCTTGATTCCCAGAACCTCTGACTCAACAGGATCTCAGAAGCTTGGTCACACCAGTATTTCAAGACGGTAGAGGCAGCTAAACTCCCAGGAGATCTGACACACACAGGACCTCAGGATCACAGGATCCCAGAATCAGGGGATCACAGAGACAGCTGGACTCTGAGGAGTTCTAACACACCAAGATAAGAGAAGGGACAGGCTCCAGTCAGTAAGAGCAAGGGCAGGTAGCACTAGAGATAACCAGATGGTGAGAGACAATTGCAAGAACATAAGCAACAGAAACCAAGGCTACTTGACAACCTCAGAACCCAGTTCTCCCTACTACAACAAGTACTGGATACCCCATCACTTGAGAAAAGGAAGATACGGATGAAAATCACATCTAATGATGATGATAGAAGACTTTAGGAAGGACATGAATAACTTCCTCAAAGAATTACAGGACAACACAGGTAAACAGGTAGAAGCCTTAAAGAGGAAACACAAAAATCCCTTAAAGGATTACAGGAAAACATAACCAAACAGGTGAAGGAAATGAACAAAACCATCCAGGATCTAAAAATGGAAATACAAACAATAGAGAAATCACAAAGAGAGACAACTCTGGAGATAGAAAACCTAGGAAAGAGATCAGGAGTCATAGATACAAGCATCACCAACAGAATACAAGAAATAAAAGAGAGAATATCTTCAGGGGCAGAAGATACCATAAAAAACATTGACATAACTACGAAAGAAAATGCAAAATGCAAAAAGCTCCTAATTCAAAATATCCCGGAAATCCAGGACACAATGAAAAGATCAAACCTAAGCATAATAGGTATAGAAGAAAGCAAAGACTCCCAACTTAAAGAGCCAGTAATTATCTTCAACAAAATTATAGAAGAAAACTTCCCTAACCTAAAGAAAGAGATGCCCATAAACATATGAGAAGCCTACAGAACTCCAAGTAGATTGGACCAGAAAAGAAACTCCTGTCACATATTAATCAAAACAGCAAATGCACAAAAGAAAGAAAGAATACTAAAAGCAATAAGGGGAAATAGTCAAGTAACATATAAATGCAGACCCATCAGAGTTACACCAGACTTCTCACCAGAGACTATGAGAGCCAGAAAATCCTAAGCAGATGTCATACAGACCCTAAGAGAACACAAATACCAGTCTTGATTGCTATATCCAGCAAAACTCTCAATTACAATAGATGGAGAAATCAAGACATTCCATGACAAAACCAAATTTACACAATATCTTTCACAATTCCAGCCCTACAAAGAATAACAGCTGGAGAACTCCAACATAAGGAGGGAAACTACACCCTAGAAATAACTAGAAAGTAATCTTCTTTCAATAAACCCAAAAAAAGATAGCCACACAAACATATCTCCATTTCAAACAACAAAAATAACAGGAAGCAACAATCACTTTTCCTTAATGTCTATTAACATCAAAGGACTCAATTCTCCAATAAAGAGAAATAGACTAACTGACTGGATGCTTAAATAGGACCCAGCATTTTGCTGAATACAAGAAACACACCCCAGTGACAAAGACAGATACTACCTCTGAGTAAAAGGCTGGAAAAAAAAATTTCCAATCAACTGGTCCCAAGAAACAAGCTGGAATAGCCATTCTAATATCAAATAAAATGGACTTTCAACCAAAAGTTATCAAAAAAGACAAAGAAGGACACTTTATACTCATCAAAGTAACAATCTACCAAGATGAACTCTCAATTCTGAACATCTATGCTCCAAATACAAGGGCACCCACATTCATAAAAGAAACTTTACTAAAGTTCAAAGCACACATAGCATCTCAGATAATAACAGTAGGAGATTTCAACACACACTCTCATCAATGTACAGATCATGGAAACAGAAACTAAACAGAGACACAATGAAACTAACAGAAGTTATGAACCAAATGGATTTAACAGACATCTAAAGAACATTTCATCCAAATGGATTCTTCTTAGCACCTCACGGTCTCTTCTCCAAAGCTGACCATATAATTGGTCACAAAAAAAAGGCATCAACAGTTACGAGACGATTGAAAGAGTTCCTTGAATCCTATCAGATCACCATGGGCTAAAGGCTGGTCTTCAATAACAATAAAAAGAACAGACAGCCTACATACATACAGAAGCTGGGCAATAATGCTCTACTCAATGATAACTTGGTCCGGGAAGAAATAAAGAAATTAAGGACTTTTTAGATTTTGGTGGAGAAGAGAGCACAACATACCCAAACTTATGGGACACGATGAAAGCAGTGCTCATAACTATGAGTGCCTCTGAAAAGCAACTAGGAAGAGCATACACTAGCAGCTTGACGGCACACCTGAAAGCTCTATATCAAAGGAAAGGAGATACACCCAAGAAGAGTACACAGCAGGAAAAAATCAAACTCAGGGCTGAAATCAACGAAGTAGAAAAAAAAAAGAATCAACAAAACCAGGAGCTGGTTCTTTGAGAAAATCAACTGGATAGTTAAACCCATAGCCAGACTAACCAGAGAGTAGAGAGACAGTACCCAAATTAATAAAATCAGAAATGAAAAGGGAAACTATAACAACAGAAACGAAGTAAATTTAAAAAGAATCACCAGAATCTACTACAAAAGCCTATAGTCAACAAAACTGGAAAATCTGGATAAAATGTACAATTTTCTAGACAGATCCCAGGGACCAAAGTTAAATGAGGATCAGATAAACCATCTAAACAGTCCCATGAACTTTAAAGAAATATTAGCAGTCATTAAAAGTCTCCCAACCAAAGAAAGCCCAGGACCAGATGGGTTTAGTGCAGAATTCTATCAGACCTTCAAAGACAACCTAATAGAAATATTCTTCAAACCATTCCACAAAATAGAAACAGAAGGAGCACTACCCAATTCATTCTATGAAGCCACGATTATACTTGTACCTGAACCACACAAAGACCCAACAAAGAGGAAGAGCTTCAGACCAAATTCCCTTATGAAGATTGATGCAAAAATGCTCAATAAAATTCTCGAAAACCAAATTCAACAACACATCAAAATGATCATCCATCATGATCAAGTAGGCTTCATCCCAGGGATGCAGGGATGGTTCAATATACAGAAATCCATCAATGTAATATAATTTATAAGCAAACTCAAAGAAAAAGACCACATGATCATCTCATTAGGTGCTGAGAAAGCATTTGACAAAATTCAACACCCCTTCATGATGACAGTCTTGGAAGGAACAGGAGTTTGAGGCCCATAACTAAACATCCTAAAAGCAATATACAGCAAACCAGTAGCCAAAATCAAACTAAATGGAGAAACCTGGAGCAATCCCACTAAAATTAGGGACTAGACAAGGCTGCCCACTCTCTCCCTATTTATTCAATATAGTACTCTAAGTACTAGCCAGAGAAATTAGACAACAAAAGGAGGTCAAAGGGAATGCAAATTGGAAACGAGGAAGTCAGGGTATCCCTATGTGCAGATGATATGATAGTGTACTTAAGTGACCCAAATGATACCATCTGAGAGTTCCTGGACCTGGTTAACAACTTCAGCAAAGTGGCTGAGTGTAAAATTAACTCAAACAAAGCCTTTCTCTTCTCAAAGGATAAACAGGCTGAGAAAGAAGTTAGGGAAATGACACCCTTCACAATACTCACAAATAATATAAAATACCTCTGTGTGACTCTAACCAAGCAAGTGAAAGATCTGTATGACAAAAACTTCAAGTCCCTGGTAAAAGAAATCAAAGAAGACCTCAGAAGATGGAAAGACCTCTCATGCTCATGGATTGTCAGGAATATAGCAAAAATGGCCATTTTGCTGAAGGCAATCTACGAATTTAGTGCAGTCCACATCAGAGTTCCAACTCAGTTCTTCATGGACTTATAAAGAGCAACTTGCAGTTTCATCTGGAATGGCCAAAAACCCAGGATAGGGGAAGCTATTCTCAACAATGAAAGAACTTCTGGGAGAATCACCATCCCTGACCTCAAGCAGTATTACAGAGCAATAGTCATAAAAACTGTATGGTATTGGTACAGAGACAGGCAGGTAGATCAGTGGAATAGAACTGAAGACCCAGAAATGAACCCACATAACTATGGTCAATTGCTCTTTGACAAACAAGCTAAAATCATACAGTGGAAAAAAGAGCATTTTCAACAAATGGTGCTGGTTCAACTGGAGGTCAGCATGTAGAAGAATGCAAATCTATCCATTCTTATTGCCCTGTACAAAGCTCAAGTTCAAGTGGATCAAAGACCTCCACATAAAACCAGATACACTCCAACTAAAACAAGAGAAAGTGGGAAAGCACCTTGAACATATGGGCATACAGAAAAATTTCCTAAAGAGAACACTTTGCTCTAAGATCAAGAATCAACAAATGGGACATCATAAAAGTGCAAAGCTTCTGTAAGGCAAAAGACACTGTCAATAGGAGAAAATGGCAACCTACAGATTGGGAAAAGATCTTTACCAATCCTACATCTGATAGAGGGCTAATATCCAAAATATACAAAGAACTCAAGAAGTTAGACTCCAGAGAGCCAAATAACCCTATTAAAAATGGAGTACAGAGCTAAACAAAGAATTCTCAACTGAGGAATATTGAATGGCTGTGAAGCATCTAAAGAAATGTTCAACATCCTTAGTCATCAGGGAAACGCAAACCAAAAACAACCCTGAGATGCTACCTCACACGAGTCAGAATGGCTAAGATCAAAAACTCAGGTGACAGCAGATGCTGATGAGGATATAGAGAAAGAGGAACACTCCTCCATTGTTGGTGGGATTGCAAGCTGGTACAACCATTCTGGAAAACATTCTGACAGTTCCTCAGAAAATTGGACATAGTACTACCTGAGGACTCAGCTATACCACTCCTACGCAAATTCCCAAAAGATACTCCAACATATAACAAGGACACATGCTCCACTATATTCGTAGCAGCCTTATTTATAATAGCCAGAAGCTGCAAAGAATCCAGATGTCCTTCAACAGGGTAATGGATACAGAAAATGTGGTACATCTACACAATGGAGTACTACTCAGCTATTAAAAACAATGACTTCATGAAATTCATAGGCAAATGGATGGAATTAAAAAATATCATCCTGAGTGAGGTAACTCAATCACAAAAGAACACACATGGTATCCACTCACTGATAAGTGGATATTATTCCAAAAGCTCAGAATACCTAAGATACAATTTACAGACCACATGAAGCTTAAGAAGAAGGAAGACCAAAGCGTAGATGCTTCAGTCCTTCTTAGAAGGGAGAACCAAATACTGACAGGAGGAAATACAGGAATAAAATGTGGAGCAGAAACTGAATGAAAGGCCATCCAGAGACTGCCACACATGGGGATCCAACCCATATACAGTTACCAAACCCAGACACTATTGCGGATGCTCAGAAGTTCATACTGACAGGAGCCTGATATAGCTCTCTCCTGAGAGGCTCTGCCAGAGCCTGACAAATACAGAGGCAGGTGCTCGCAGCCAACCATTGGACTTTGCATGGGGTCCCCAATGGAGGAGTTGGAGAAGGATCAAAGGAGCTGAAGTGCTTTGCAACCCCATAGGAAGAACAGCAATATCAACCAACCAGATACTCCAGAGCTCTCAGGGACTAAACCACCAACCAAAGAGTACACATGACTCCAGCCGCATATGTAGCAAAGGATGGCCTTCTTGGGCACCAATGGGAGAAGAGGTCCTGTGAAAGCTAGATGCCTCTGTTTAGGTGAATGCCAGGGCGGGAAGGTGGGAGGGAAGGTGGGTGAGGGGGGATGGGATGGGGGTTTCCACAGGGGAAACCGGGGAAGAGGATAACATTGGAAATGTACATAAAGAAAATAAAATATCAAAAAGAAAGAAAGAAAGAAAGAAAGAAAGACAGAAAAAAAGAAAAGAAAGAAAGAAAGACAGACACCTACCTTAGGTGGAGACCAGTGACACTAGCAATAGAATCAAGGGTGCCGCCATAAATGTGAATGGGTAGAACTGTGCTCCTAGCCACTGTCCTCTCTCACCGCTTCAGAGTGTCCCTCTGTACTCTGCAGTAAACCCATCTTCTATACTACACCCTAAGTGTCTCATTCATGTGTGTGTGTGTGTGTGTGTGTGTGTGTGTGTTTAATGGTCATCACTAGGACCGGGGATTGAAAAGGAAGCCAGAGGAAGCCAGAGGGACACTGCAGTGACAGAAATGTGTGTTACCTCAGAACACTCCATTAATTAGGGCAAAGGATGAACAAACGTGAGTGTCATGGTACCGAGACATATCTTCTAGCTTAGTTATGTGTGTAACCGGTTTAAAGAGAACTCACGGCTAAACCACAGCACTTCACTCGCAAGGGGAAAGATTAATCTGCTCACGCACCCCTGACCTCTTCCAGGGAGAAATACAGGGGACTCCTTCATGCATTTCTTAATGAAAACTAATAAATCCAAACCGTGAGCAAGTAAACTGTGTTAATTTGCAACATTTTAAGTTCAGAAGCAAGTATGCTGAAGGACGTTGAGGTCAGACCCCTCTTTTCCCTAATTTACTCCACACTGTGGAAGATTACAGTTTTTCAGGCTATGCCTTGCCCTGAGGAACCCCCACTTTTACAAGTAACATTTGACTTTGCTTTAAAGATAGAGGATGATCCTGCACCTGAGTGCACTCATGAACTGTACCATATGTTCAACACAACTGCTTCCCTAAAGCCTGAAAACGACTTCTCCCTGGGAGTAGAAAGGATACCGCCCTATAAAATGTATCAGGGTGAACCGATACTGTAGGGCCCATGAATGTATTAACTTTTTATGAGGAAAACCAAGCCAAGAGCGTACTGGACACACCAGATGAAGGTTCTAACAACATCATGTGGAACCCAGAAAGCGGGGAAGCTCAACACTGGGATAGTGACGGTGCCTACCAATGTGCCATCTGGCCACCCAGAGTGTACGTCAAGGAATCCTGACCTACTTACTCCACTGCCATACGCCTGTGCTCCTGCTCGGCCATCTGTGCGCCTGTTTCTTCCTCTGGACGAGTCCTGCCTACCTTTTCCTCTGCTGCTGCTGCTCTCAGATCTGTGATTTTTGTGGCCACCATGCTTGTTCAGTTTCTCCCCTGCAGCTTACTCCTACATCTCACCAACTTCTTCTAGTCCCACTGGTTTCCCAGCCTTCGCTTCCCAGGCCTCTTTGACAAAATCTGCACCTTTAACCCTTTGTAACCCCTCTGTAGCCCACATATGTACATAAATAGATAGAGTTACTCTATGGTGTTTGATGTGCTTTCCGTAAGTATGTATTACAAATTGAGATTGGCTTTAGAATTAAAATCTCCTGGGGGTCTTGACAAAGAAGGATCCCCACTCATTCTTCCACAAGTGCCACCAATTCCCATGGCTGAAGTCAGGAAAGGGATACTCTGGAATTTTAGTAGCAGGAGGAGAAAATGACTATGCTTCAAATGCATGTGCCCAATAGACCCATCTCTGAAGAAAAGATAGGGAAAGGAAAGAAGACAGGCGTTTAATAAGATTGCTGAACTGTTTTCTAACAACCTTCCATCGCCAATAAGTCTGCAATGCTATCCTAATGGGTAACAAGTGGGAGCTTTGAGGCAGGACTCTAAAATGGGTTTAAGAAAATTCCAAGACAGAAGGCCCGGGTGGCTAGGGGAGAAGGGCATGAAAGAAACTCAGATCTCTGGTACGAAGCTATACACACCCAGTCCCAAGCCTCATCAACATAAAAACTCAAAGAGCTGGATTCCTTGAGTCCTGTTACCCCATTAAATCATGCCTGGTTTTCAACAAAAAATTCCAAGGCAGGATAACAGCAGGGAAACAAGGCCCAAAAAAGATAAACCGAGTATCAAGCAGAGTCAGACAAGGTGGATTTGGCAACGGAAACAAGGAATTTAAAATAACTATAACCAATATGCTTAGCGTTCAGATGAGGGAGCCGTGCATGAGCCACCAACAGCAGATAACGTAAGCAGAGAAACCGAGACGCCATAATCTACAGGAAATTCTAGACACCAAAGAATGGCTGTGCAGAAACAAACGCTGCCTTCGCTATGCTTCTTGGAATACAGCAACCAGGTGAATCATGGGCATTCTGTTGCTGTGATAAAATACTCTACCAAATGCAGCTTATAGAAGGAAATGCTAACATGCTCCCTGTTCCAGAGGAAGGGTCCATAAATGCAGGGTGGCCAAGGCAGCCCTGCAGAAAGCCTAAAGCACTCACTGGAAGTGGGGCAAGGTTAAAAGCCCTACTAGAGGCCTCATCCTGGCAGTGCACCTCCCTCCAGCAAGGCGGCACCTCCTAGAGCTTCCTTAATCTCCCCGGAGCAGCACCCTCAACTGGAGAGTATGGGTTCAAACACTGGAGCCTATGGGACTGTTGTTATTTAAACCCTACACCAAGGAAGGGAAAGATAGTGTAATGAGAGCTCCCCGGGGAGGGGGGTGGGGGAAATGCAAGCCAGAGGATTAGTGGAAAGGGGTCAGAAACAAAACCCTAGGAGCTGTGAGGCAACTAGGAAATGGGTAACACTGAATGGAAGCCTAGGGAGGAGAGAGCAGGCCAACCACGGGAAGGGACTAAAACTCAGAGTTCTCCAAAATTAATGACAAACACAAACCAAAAGTAAATAAACAAATCCAAAAATAAGAGGAAGGATTAAGGGTAGGGAACGGTACAAGAACCAATCACAACACCTTGTCTTTAGTGACCCTTATTTTCCACCAACTTAGCTAAGATTAGCACTAGTGTTCTATCAGGAACCATGCAAGCAAGGAAACAATTTAGGGAAATATTTTACATGTTGGAAGAAAAAGAACACCACTCTACAATTTCTGTAGCCAGTGAAATTACATGTCACAAGTAGAGGGGAAAACATGAACTTTCCAGACAAACAAAAACGCAAGGAATTTGATACCAGTAGCTCTGCCTTCCAAGAAGTATTAGGAGACACTCTTCAGAGTGAAAAAGGCAACGTAGATCTCAGAGTACTGGGATCTCCAACAAACAAACAAAACAAAACAAAACAAAACAAAACAAAACAAAACAAAACCAGAGGAATGGTGAGAAAGTAGTAAGTGAAGGTAAATTACAACCCTTTATTTTATTCGGAATTTCTCAGCTAACACATAGCTGTCAGTTCACAGCAGTGAAGGTAACCACTTAGTGGGTGATTCGAGCATACAGGTAAGAGTCAGACTTGACAGGAGAGAGACTGGGAAAAAAAGAACTTAGCATACTTTTGGTTTACCACTGTACTTGACGCCTGTAAAATGGTAGTTATCTGAAGGCAGACCCAAGTTAATGTTCATTGCTAACTAAGAGAGAAGTATCATTGAAATGCTAAGAGGGTAACTGGAATAAGATAAAGTGTCCAACTAATCAAGGGAAGAAAAGTGTGTGGTCCCAGTTTAAAACTAACGAATGTATTGAAGAGAAAGCTACTGAGGCATGCTAAATATGAACCCAGTACATACACCCTGTGTACTGTCAAACCTGAATGGACTGGACAGTCAACTCTATATCCCATCGCTACCATCTGAGCGTGGTACTTTAAAGACAACAGGTTTGCTTTCTCAGATGTAGATGTCAATGTTATTAGCCATGCTGACAGGAGTGTGAGAGGCTACACTCAGCAGCCACACCACACCAATGCCAACAGAAGAGGGAGTCAGTGCAGCTCAGAAGTCAGACTAACTGAGAGGAAACCCCTGCTCAGGGAAGGTTCCACCAGACTCTCCCACCTTAGAGGTCCCATCAGTGCTGTGCTCAGTGTTATCCCAGTGGAGGCCGTTCTTCCAAAACAAAAGCCTTTGGGGAGTGCAACCTGTATCAAAACTATAGCACACAGCAATTAAAAATCAGACACTGGGGACCAGCAAGGTGGTTCAGAAGAAGATAATCCACATACTAACGAGCCTGACAACTTGAGTTCAAGGCTGCCGTATATGTCCATGTACCATGTGCTTGTGCCTGAGAAGTGAGGAGAGGGCATTGGCTCCCCTGGAACTGAAATTATAGATGGTTTATGAGCCACCATGTGGTATTGGGAACCAAACCCAGGTCCTCTGGAAGCACAGCCAGTGTTCTTAACTGCTGAGACATCTGTCCAACTCACTAACATCATTCAAATGGTAAAAATGGAGGGAAAAAATGTATTTTCTCCCTTAAACACTCCTACCACTAACGTTCTGTACCGCATGAGATTCTTGGCTAATGTCATAAGACCAAAAAAAAAGGGTAACAAAAAGTCTATATTGAAAACAAATCAGTTTGTTTATAGGTAACATGATTACATTGAAAATACTAAAGAGTCATCAACAACAAAGCTCTCAGCATTAATCACCAATTGCAGCAAAGATAGAGGCTGCAGGTTTGATATATACAAAGCCAACTGTTTGCCTATATCTGAGCAAGGAGAAGCTGAGAACAGAAATGAAATATGCAATACCACTTCTGTGTTAGCTTGAATGAGATGGACCTGTAATCTTGGGCATTTGAATTCTCAGTCCCCAGTTTGGGGCATTTGGGGTAGGACTGGGAAACATTATACCACTGGGGAGGAGCTGTGTGGTTTCAGAAGCCACATGCTATGCACGGTCACCCTCTCGTGAGCTTCCAGGTGTCCTTGCCACCATATCCACTGGCATGCTTCCCACCTGGATGGTGATAGACTCCTCCCTCTGGAACTGTATGCATAAAATTTTAATCTAGGCATCAAATCCATACCTTTTACAACAATTAAACTAAATCGTAGGCCTAACAGTAATATAAAACTGTAAGACTCTAGAAGAGAATAAAAAATAAAAAAAACCTAAGTGTTTTTGAGATTGGTCATGAGGTTTTAAAGATGTAAGCATGCACTGATTAATGATGGAGAAAATTTCAACATGGTGGCACACTCAAAGAAAGGAGTTAGGTGCTGTCTTCGCCATGCATGTATCACAGCACATGCTCACCCAAACTATGACATCATCAGGTACTTCCAAATCACAAGACCGGTTAAACACATAATGGGTCACTAACAGACACATCATCATTTAAGGGATGGCCTACACTTCATCTGGCAGCCTTCTACCCGAGTCTATTCTCTTTGAGGGCAATTATCCTCAGCTCTAGATGCACGAGTCTAATTATTTGATTACACTGTAAATACCGAGCAAACATTTAAAACATCTAAAATCCGGTCTCATTTCCTCTGAAGAGATAGTCGAAATGTAGAGAACTATATGCTTATAGACATGGCTCCTGAGTCCCCTCCCGACCGCAGCAGCTTGGCACTGGTGTGTAGATTGTGGGGCAGGAGGAGTCTCAATTGCTAGGGAACAGCACTGTCAGCATGTCTCTGGAAGTCCAATGCTTCATTTAGTCTCTCAGCACACCAATTAACTTCCAAAAGAAAGCAAACTGGAGGCCTGTCCCAGTGGCTAAGAGCAGGCACTGCTCTTGCAGGGGACCTGAGTTCAGTTCCTAGTGCCCACATTGAGTTTTTCATAATCAGGCTGGGCTGGCCAACCAGTGAACCCCAGAGATCTGCCAGCCTCTGACTTCCTTGTCCTAGCATCGCAAGCACGACGTACCAGGTCTCTGGCTTTAACATGGGTTCAGCAGACTCAAATTCAGAGCCTCGTGGCTTTATGGCAAGCATTTTACCAACTCAAGTTCCACAGCTCTAAGCATTACTGTTTTAAACACTGAAATCCCAGAAAAATTCTATTGTACAAGAAAAACCTCCCTTAAAACACAAAATATGTGTTTGTTGAAATAGTCCGGGGTCTAAAAAAGCATAAATCTCCAATAACTTCTTTTCTTCATGTCCTCCCCAGACGCAACTACTGAAAGGATGGGCTGGGGGACATGGCAAGAATGACAGTCAGAGCAAATGGATATTTTCATCTGGAGAGCCAACGAAGTTTTGTTAAAAAAAAAAAGGAAGCTTCTTGAAGAGACACAAATGCAACCTAATTTAAAAGAAATCCAATATTTGGGCAAGTTCTTATCCCCTATCTTATTCCAAAATGAATCTAAAACAGATTATGAATATACACACAACTAAACAAAATTTAAATTAAGTAATGAAATCTCATTCTTTAAAAAAACAAGTAGTAAGAACAGAGGATGAGGGCTGGAGAGATGGCTCAGCGGTTAAGAGCACTGACTGCTCTTCCAGAGGTCCTGAGTTCAAATCCCAGCAACCACATGGTGGCTCACAACCATCTGTAATGAGATCTGATGCCCTCTTCTGGTGTGTCTGAGGACAGCAACAGTGTACTCATATAAATAAAATAAATCTTTAAAAAAAAAAAAAAAGAACAGAGGACGAATCTAGACGTGAGGTTAGTATATACGAGATATGTTCCATGGACGCTGTGCATTAGCAAATGCTGTGTCAGCAGAGTACTCCCTCCCCAGGCAGGACGCTCTCCAGTCCTCCACCTGTACCACCCCATCAACTAGGCAGGAGAGTTCTCAGAGCCCTCAGTACCACCTTCCTCCTCAGACCGAGAGACACCACACTCACCCTTTTTACTCCTCAGTCCTTTGATTTGTTGTTGGTAGGTTTCTTTAGGGAGGGGGGGTGTGATTTAGGATTTTTAAGACAGGGTTTCTCTGTGTAGCCTTGGTTGAACTCACTCTGTAGACCAGGCCTGCCTCTGCCTGCTGAGTGCCTGCTGAGAGAAAAGGTGTATGCCACCCCTGCCACCCCTGCCACCACTGCCACCCCTGCCACCACTGCCACCCCTGCCTCCACTGCCTCCACTGCCACCACTGCCACCACTGCCACCCCTGCCTCCACTGCCACCACTGCCACCCCTGCCTCCACTGCCACCACTGCCACCACTGCCACCACTGCCACCACTGCCTCCACTGCCACCCCTGCCTCCACTGCCACCACTGCCACCACTGCCTCCACTGCCACCACTGCCTCCACTGCCTCCACTGCCACCACTGCCTCCACTGCCTCCACTGCCACCACTGCCACCCCTGCCTCCACTGCCACCACTGCCACCACTGCCACCACTGCCACCCCTGCCACCACTGCCACCACTGCCACCACTGCCACCACTGCCTCCACTGCCTCCACTGCCACCACTGCCTCCACTGCCTCCACTGCCACCCCTGCCTCCACTGCCACCACTGCCTCCACTGCCACCACTGCCTCCACTGCCACCACTGCCACCACTGCCACCACTGCCACCACTGCCACCCCTGCCACCCCTGCCACCACTGCCACCCCTGCCACCACTGCCACCACTGCCTCCACTGCCACCACTGCCACCACTGCCACCACTGCCTCCACTGCCACCCCTGCCTCCACTGCCACCCAGCCTCAGCTTCTCTACCCACAAAAGTTTTTTCCTTTAAAAATTACCCTCGGCCAATGCATCTAAGTATGAATGTGTTCCAGTACAAAGTCATGAACTTATTTAAAATGGTGAGATTTTTTGGTGATCCTTTCTTGTTTTTGGTATCTCGAATGTGCTGCCCTTGGGCATCAACATTATAGATGGCAATATTGGGTGGCATTGTCCAAAAGTTAGACAAGTCTGCTAGGATCAATCTTTCTTCCCATTAACAATCTCAATATCCTAAGATAGCACGCTGTACCTGGTGCTTAGACTGTAATGTGCAAAGGTTCTTCTTGAATATATTTTACATTAGACCCGAAGGTTACAAGTATTTTAAACCTTTAAAACTGTGCAACAATATAACACACACACACACACACACACACACACACACACACACACACCCCACAAGGACCATGAAAATTCTGTGCTGGGATAAAAATCAAACACTGCATTTTCCAGTTCTAAATCACACACTAACGGCTTTCACTTCAGGCAAGAGCATAAAACCAAAGCACATTTTGGTTCACTCTATAACAAATCTTTTCAAACAAATTCCTTTGGCTCGAGCAAGATTTATGTACAAAAGCTAAAGGCTTCTGTCCCCCAGCCTTAAATAGAGGCGTTTGGAACACAGTTACATGGTTTGTTCCAGCTGTTTTAAGCTAAGATCCCAGGAGCTTTCCTCCTGGAGGCATTTTAGACTTTACATATTTAAAACTAATAGAATGGGTCAGTCAGAGGACACACTGGAGGTCTGCATCTGATCAGAGTTGGAGGCAGAGGCGCATATGGTGGAATCACAAACACGTTAGCAATACAAAAAAAAAAAAAAAAGGCGGTCTTGAAAAATTCCAGCTATAGCAATGCCTGAAAACCTTTGGGGCAGCATACATGCCGACTGTGCTATCTGAAGGCTGGCAAACATTCGCTTCACTGGTTTTAGGGCTCCAGATCCTAGCACCCGCTTATAGGCTTCCTGCCTACTTGCTACTGGTGGCTACTTTGGAAAGGACCCTATTCTTGAAGCTCACCATCCACTGTGACTCAGAATTTGTTTTATACATGAATTCCATCCTTTTAACAGCTGTGACCACCACTTCCAGAGTTCTTAGACCTTGTATGTGCTCTGATAACCTTTTCCTCAATACTTAATAAATCTGCCCGACTTACATGGTTATCCAAGAACCAAGCTAATCACAGTTTTACAAAAATTGTCAACTTGCTGATGCACATTCTGACTTCTACTTTTGGTAGTGAAATTACAGCTATGTGACAAATAAACAAACATTATATTTGGGGAAATGTTTACTTAATGACTCAGGGATGATGCCAATTCAAATACACCTTATTCCTTTAGGCAAAAGCTAAAATCAGTGTGCATATGTCTGTAGCTCCTCAACCTCCCCACATTCGACACAGAAGCATCATCATCATCATCATCATCATCATCATCATCATCATCATCATCATCATCATCATACCAAGGCATGAATTACTCAGTTGTGATCCAAAGACCACGTCTCACTTGCCCCAAGAAATTAACTAAGCTGCCTGAAATGAATTACAGCATAAAGACATGTTGGATATTGCACCGTTAAGAAAAAGATAAATGGACGAATCATCTCTGTGCTTTAAAGGCGCTGCTAGGGGAGCACCGCACGTTGACTCTGGCCTCTCGAGTACTGCTGCCATTCACAGCAGACAAATTTCCGGAAAAGAAACACACAGACCATCCCATCCTATAAACAGTGGCAACTCAGAAGTAAGTTTTCAAATATTACGTATCAGTTAAAAGTCTCCCATCCTGACAGGCAACCATAACAAAGTTAGCTGAATAAAATCGGTCCAGATTTCAGGGAGCCATGGGCATCTAATCCTACAGACACAAGGAAAGACCCATCGCTCCTTTCAGCTTGAGTTAGAGGAGAGAAAACACAGCTCCTATTTCCAGAAACAGGAGTGGCATGGATTCCAGTGAGCTGCTTCTTCTCGTTTTACTATTTTAAGAGTGCTGGTCACTCCCAGTGTTTCTCTAAGACGGGGATCTGGTTCCCAGTGGCTGATGGTTCTCGTGGTGGGATGCTTTCCTTACAACAGTCTCCAAAACTGTTTTCGTTCCTATTTAGCTCCACTGTATTTATCTACAAAATACCATTTCAATGGAGTCAGGCCAATAAAAGAAACAGCTTACTAGAATTTCAGTTGACTTTGTTAAAGGAAATTATTTTAAATTAACGTGGCTTCTGGCCTGCTGCCGTTCCTGACCTCAGAACACATATTCCTTCTCATTTCTGCTGTGAACATTTGTTTATTTAAGTGAAATTCCAGCTCGAGAATGTCGACCATAACGGAGTCTCAACCTTCCTGCCACTATTCCGTCCTTTGTCTAAACAAGGGCAGCTGAGCACTGCCGCATTAGCACGCACAGCCACATTGCTCCCTTCAGTGAAGTCATGTATGTATTTTTGGTAAGATCTTTAACAACTTCCACACCCCGGCCATGAAATAGAACAAGGCTGTTTTGTTTTGAGACAGTAACAATTTCATCTTTGGTCTACTAGATGGCACTCGAAATATTTTTTCCATCTGCTTTTTGCAAAGAGAAGCTGACATCAGTGTGGTTTACCTTGACCAGTGAATGCAGGCTTTTTTCACCAAACATGTCCCAGAGGAAGGTCAGGTCCTCCTGGCTATCCACATGTGGCTGCAGCTGGGCAGGCAGAGCAGCCAACAGCTCGTACAGACCTATAAAATGAAAATAAAACACAAAGTGTAATCTTAGGATGATCCCATTAATTTCACTGGAGGTGTATGCGTAAGTGACGGCTGGAACGTGTCATTTTTACTGGATTTATATTCTGGGCCATCAAGCAAACAGTGCTCTCAAAAAAGCAAAGGAAGTGTTTTGATTTTTAAATTTCAAAGAAGTATATATTAAGAGAAGGTTTTTTTTTTACCTTTCATACTTGTCAACATTATGCAAGTTTACATAACCTGAGACAGATAATGTATACCGTTCTTCAAAAATAAAAAAGAAAGAAGAGAGAAAGTCACGCTGTCCTTTCCTTGACTGTTACTACATTCCGCTCTTGTTAGCCAAGGAGTGGAGTGAGTCACAAGGAGGAAAAACTTCTTTGCACAATTACAACAAAGAGGTCCACAAAAAGGCTTTGTAGTTGGCAAGGAAATTCTAATAACATAAAGCTTCAAAACATTTGCATTGTCTACGATGCAAATGAAGCTCTGACTGGTGGGCCAGAATTGACCTCACACGGTGATTCCTGGGCTGCTCCACCACAGTGGACTATGGCTTTTTGTTGGGACTGTGCAGAACACTGCTTACATCTGTGGTGTATAAAGTTTATTGGCTTCTCCTCTGGTAGCAGACACAGATTGCTGTGGCACACCTCGAATGAGATGCTAGAGGGAGACAAATGCTAGAGACAGACAGAAGCACAGCATTCCGTAGGAGGCCGCCACAGAAACCATCCATCTCAGTCGCAGACTCTAGTCCAAAGACTGCCCCAGCAGTGCTTGTTCATGACTCCTGAGGGAAGTGACCTGGCAGAAGTCAGTATCAGTTCCCAGCACTTGGTGCATCTTCCAGGGGAATTACATGAGGTAAAAAGGACAAAATTCCTTTTATTTCTGTCTACTGTCTACAAAAACACCGAGACCTCCCGAGGCAGGCAACACATGTAAGGGCTGCCTTTCATCATAGTGAAAATGTTATAAGATGCTTAACAAGCAAAGACCAGTAAATTATGGACTCTTGATTAGCATAGCGACTATCTTTCTAACACATGTCAGTCCTAATTCGTGGGCAAACGCATGAGGCACCGCTCTAAAGGTAGGTAAGTAACTGTGAATACCTGATTAGATCCAAATGCCCCTGTATTTAGCCACCCACCAAAAAAGTCATAGAAATAACCTTAAATTAGACTGTGAAAAACTCCAATTAAATTACTAAGTATTCTTGATATTTTCCATTAATTCTCTTTTAAAAAACCTGGTACTCTGCCTAAACCAAGTCTTCTTTAAAGTTAAATAAAGACGAACATTTCTCAGCATAACTGCACCTACGGATACTCAGAGATGAGTATCCTCTGTCCTGTCCCAGCTCCCACAGAGATATACCCCCAAACTCAGTAATAGCCCAGGGTCAGTGGTAATGCCAGAGACTTAGAATGTAAAATTAAGAAAACAGGGTACAATTTTTTTCTATTGATTTCAGAAGTTGTAAAAGAAAACAACTTCTGAAATGAAGCTCAGGTTTAATTAAGGATAGTAAATCAACTTGGTTGGGAACTACATGGCGTCATTGCTGGGAAGGCTACGTCAGTCAATATACAAGGAGGCCCAGCATGCAATAAGACTACAACACAGTCCGTATGCAACTCGGCCCTGTCTAGCTACTGATTACTGTAATTCGGTAAAACTGATCAGTATTATTGAAAAGCCAAGAGAGATCAATATTGGATCCCCATGTCTACATTTGAAGTTTTTATTTCCTGTGATTTAGCTGAGCCTTATCTCATTTGTGATCAAGAGCAAACAGTAATGTGTGCAAACACGTAACAGTGAGTAAGTGTCCCAGAGTGCTGGACGCTGCTTCAAGCTACTACAGCAGAGTGCTACTGATGGGCAGTTTATAAACAGTGCAAGAGTACTTGTCAGGAAGTCAGTCATGGGGAAGGTGCCTTGTGCGGGCATCTGTATTGTCATCCCATAGTAATATACAGCAATGGGTGGGAGGGTGACAGAACATCGATTGTGACAAGCTTACTCCTGCACTAGCAACATTCGCTCATCCTTGAGGGATGAATTCTATTAAGGGCCTCGTGTTCCTCATACTGTTACCCCAAGAACTAAGCTGCTGGCACACGAACGTTGGGGGGACACATTTAAGTCATAGCAGGTTGTATCAATTACAGTTTCCTGGCTGCCACATTCTGCTGTGGTCGGTACAAGATGTTAAACTGGAAGGAAGTGGGTGACACACAAGTCTGTATCATTTCTTACATTAACACACGAATCTATAGTGATCTCAAAATAAAAAATAGCAACACGAAAATATTAAGGTCAAATCGTTGTCTTAGAATTTCAATGGAATTCTGGGGCTCCAAGCCCAATGTCCGTGGTATAAAATAGCATTCTTTCCTCAATGCATCTTCCTCTAGAACAAAACACCTCTGTATTCCAAGGTTCAGAGTCAAAACAGCTTCAACAGACATTCCAAGTGGATATGACAGCACACTTCTTTCCACATGGAAAGTGTTAACTCCACACAAGTATTGCCTATATTTTGTAAAAACAAGTCATTTTATACTTTGAACATTAAAAAATAATTTTCCTGCTAGCTGAGGCTCCTAAATCTGAGTTTTCTGGCTTTTCTAGCATGACACAATGCTTACTGATATGTTACCACCACAGTCTGCCTCTCCAGTGACAACCACAGTCCTTCCCCTTCGGCTGCCTGATCTGGAAGCCACAACCAATGCCAGAAGAGACAGGAGAGTGTCAACCACTAATAAAAGCATGGTGACAGAGCCAAGAGGCCGGAGGCATGTAGTCTCAAAGAAGGAGGTACAGGTTCCAGAAATCAGCAGTCCGTGAAGAGAGTGGAGTCTGCTCTGATGTGGGACTGAATGTACGGTTATATTCGAGTCCCAACAGTGAAGAATGTTCTTCAAGTTCAACTCAATGCTTTTAGATCTAGATGTTTAGAGGGAGGGCACATCTTTAATTTTTTTTTCTTAACCTACTCGTGGTCTCTGAACATAGAGGAAAGGAGTCAGTTCCTGTCAAGGAAGAAATAAAGACAGAAATAACGTATAAATTAGGTGTTTATGATTTCAGCCCCTCCTCCTCCCAAAAGCCCGGGTTGGGAACTCACCAGTGTAGTAGCACATTGAGAGGTAGGGGTGACTGGGCCATGAAGATGGTGCCTTCAGGAATTAACATTATCACCTAAATTGACTTCTTACACTGTAGGTGCAAATTCTTTATAAAAAGCAACTTCAGCCTCCTCTTTACCCTCTTCTCTTCCCTTGGGCCACACAATAGGGCCCACCCTTGCTGTCCCACACTGCCCCAGCAGTGTTCAAATAGCTGTTTAGAACCACAAGATAATAAACTTCTTTATCTTATGAATTAGTCAGTCCCTGAGGCGTGGGTAAAATCACAGTATCAAACAATGTGTGTGTTTACCCCACAGCACGGTTTCCTACATCTTCTTTGTGCCTTGGGTGGTTATTAAATAAAAGGAAGGTTACAAACACAAGTGCCATGACCTTATGACCGAAGATCCTGTACATAAGGCCAAGTACGTAACTAAGGAGCAAGTAGCACCCAATGTGGATGCACTGGACAGAGGGGTGGCTCACACTCCAGGTGGGATGACTAAGGGGCAGGTAGCACACAGTGTGGATACACTGGACAGAGGGGTGGCTCACACTCCAGGTGGGATGCTGCAAAATTTTATCACCCTGCTGAAGAAGATGAATTGTTTATTTCTGGAATTTTCCATTTAATATTCTCAGAGCACAGTTGATGGTAGATAATGGAAACTACAGAAAGCAGTCTTTGGAAACTACTATATTCTCTTTGGCAGCACAAAATGGGCTAAGTCTTTTTAAAGTAAATTCCTAAGAATCGACGTCTACTGAAGTCTTATGTTCATATCGCCATGCTAGCAAGCAGAATCAAGAAAACCTCTTTCTCTGACTCTAGCATTCTCATGATCTCTGGTAATATACAACAGAGGTTGAGGACAGACAGGTGGATATACAAACATAAAACAGCCATAAATGTAAGAATCTCCTATTTCCCCAAGACGATTTGGATCCAAAATATGTCTTCTAAGTATATAATTAAACTGGAGATAGTCTATATGAATTTTAATTTGTAATTGTGGCTAATAAGCTAAACATCAAATTCATTTTTTGCCATTCAGATAAAACATCATGGTTTTGTAGAACACCTATGAGTTCCTTATAACTTAGGAACTGAAACCTTCAATTGTGTAATGTCTAAAGGAATTAACGTTGCCATCCAAATCGGCTCCTTACGGGGTGGGAGGGGGGTGCGAATTCATTATAAAAAGTAAGGTAAACCAACACGGATGTTGCACTCCTGCCACCTTTACGTGCTTCATGGAGACACTAAAGGCTTCACGACGTCTTCCTCACTTCTAGAATTAGAATATATCATTTTTGCCTCTGGAGAAACTGTGTAAGATCTGACCTATTGTCACGGCCTGTGAGGTACTACCACTATAAACTGTATTCTGCTGACTGGATTTTTGCTTCTCACTTGGGTGCATATTTTATTATCTCTACAATGGGACCACTTAGTTAATCTTTACATATCTTAGTGTTTGCAAACATGGCGTTCTCCTGTAGGAACTGAGAAACCAGCAATACGCTACAGCAGCAGCGTAAGACCGCGCCGGTCCAGCAGAGGACGAACACCTCGCAGGTGTGCGGGCACACGAAGCCCAGGAAGTCAACCAGGCTTGTCCGTGGGGCTCAGCAGTCGCCTGTTTGTGGGTGTGGTACTAAGAGGCCACGAGGAGGCTGCAGACTCCCATAAGGGCTGTTAAGGAAGCAAAACTGAGCAAATGAAAACCACAGCCTCCTTCTGCTGCAGTGTCCTGCCAGTGCCCTCTACTGACAAAACTTATCACTGACAGTGGCAAGGGGAAAGTCCTTCAAGGTCTCATCGATTTTCATAGAGCAGACGTGAAATCTGCAGCTGAGAGGTAGTGCAATGTTAGTGGCTTAATCTACAGACTGAGCTAAGTGTGAGCCTCATCTGCAGGGGCTGGGGGGAGGGGCCTGTCTTTCTTTGTTGGTTTTTTTTTTGGGGGGGGGCGCTTTCTGCTGCTTCACACTGGGATACCATTAATGTTACTGACTAGTGAAGACTGAGGCCTAATTAATATAGCTGTGTGTGAAAGAGATCCTACTAAATCAAAGGATTCCGTATACAGTGTTCATCTATTTTTATTATATTTGCTTCTCATGCATGAGGAGGGGAAGGGAGGGGAGAGGACGGAGGGGAAAGGAGGGAAGGGGAGGGAGTGAGAGGGGAGGAGAGGGGAAGGGAGGAGAGATGGGAGGAGAGGGGAGGGGAGGGGAAGAGAGGCAGGTAGAGGAGGAGAGAGGAGGGAGGGGTGAGAGGTAGAGGGAGAGGAGAGGGGAGGAGGACAGGGGAGGGGGGACTCAAGCCATGATACACGTGTGGAGGACAGAGAATAGCTTGTAGGAGCTGGTTCTTGCCTTCCCCCATGTGGGCCCTAAGCCAACAGTTACCATCAGAAGGAAGCCATCTCAAGAGCCCTGTTTGCCTACTTTTAACAGCATGCAAGCCCTGATCTCCACATCTCAGCTGGGGGAAAGTAATTAAGCCAATGTTGTAAAATAAACAATGAACACATTTTCAGTGACAGAGTTTACTTGTCTCCTGGACTGGAGTCAGGGGTCCTCAATCACTCACAGAACAGTAGTAGTTCTGGGTGTGCCCACGGGGCTGCTGCTGAGAACAACACATGAGCAGGGACCATGAGCAGGGAGAGAGACCATTCCCTTCCTAGCTGAACTGAGAAACTCACTTTCTGATTCTCAAACATGGCAGCTCCCGGCTCTCTGGACTCCAGTTCTTACACGAGCACCCGATCCTTACCTCAGCGCTAGTTCTCTCACAGGCAGACTACACTATGGCTCCCACTTCTCAGGACTTGATTAATCATAGCCCAGGGTCTCCCAGGTCTCCACGATGCCAATGGTGGCTCATGGGACGTCTTAGTTTCTACAATGCAGGGATTTGATCCCAGTCATCTCCTTTTAAAGTATGTATGTACACGAGCAGATAGACATACAGATTTTATATCAAATTTGATTCTTAGGGTACAATTATACAACCCTTTCCTTTCAAAACAACGGCCAATTTAAACTTCTTCACAAATGTAGGCTAATTGTGAAAGAAGACAGATCATGATTTCCTCACATGAAAACAAGAAATAGGCATTGACATGACGTCATTGGCAAAGTGCCTACCTAGCGCACATGAGGAGCTGTGTTAGGCCGTCAGCACTGCCAAAATCAAATAATAATTCCTAAACATGGGAAAACACCACAAAGAATGTCACAAGCTATGGAAGGTGTTTATACTAACAGGGTTGACTGCAGACAAACACGAAGAACTTAAATAGCTCACTGCTGTTTCAAACTAGTTCCACCAATCCAGAGCATGGTATGTGGTAAATTCTGGCTGCATGGACGTACAAAAAGCAATATACAAGCGAGAACACATACAGCAGATAGCTCACTGTGTGAGCTAAGCCAGCCCCTGTGGACCAGTCCTTGTTCTCTTATCTGACCAGGTGGCTATGCCGTCCTCTGTGGACTACAGTCTCTGCTCTCTTATCTGATTAGATTTAAATGTGTTGGCCCTGCTTTCATTTGTCATGATTTAAATCTGCCTCTTCTCCTTAAAGATTAAAAACTACATGCTTCGAAGCCATTGAACGATTAGACTGGACATAGATAGGTTGTGACTATCTTCTCTACAGCAGTATTCTACAAAACACCGATATCTGCCATGATCCTTCAAGATAGAAGACTTCCTTCTCTAGGCAACAACTTGCGGTTCAAAAGCAGGTTGAAGTTTGCCTCTGTCTGGCTTTGCAGTTGACAGAGGTCAGTGAGCACCGAGCACACAGGTCAGTCAGGGGTTAATGAGCACACAGGTCAGTCAGGGGTCACTGAGCACTCCATGTTATAAGTCTAAGTGAGGTGAAGCATTTGCAGCATTTGCAGTTTTCTTTTTACTTTTTCTTTTTTATTTTGCAATGTTTACAACAGCAGTACTGTAAAAATAAACTCATGTTGTACCATAATCCTACTACCTTTACATACCAGACACAGGTAATTTGATCAGTGATTGGGGAAGGCAGAAACACTGGCCTAACTCATAAAAATCATAATTAAGTAGAACGGGTGGCTCATAAGGAGTTGTAACATCTCACACAGTCTCATCACCTTCGTTAATAAGATCATTCATTAGTGGTGTGTCAACCATAGTGCTTTTGTTAAAAAAAAAAAAAGACATGGTACCTGTGTACATTCCAATCTAGCTTTGAAACTTGTAATTTGCCTGCCAGTCTCCACCTTCACAGTGCTGGGGCTTCAAATGTTCAAACCCATAGACCTGGGACAAACGACAACGTGAATGGAGACTAGCATGTCAGGAGCAGAGGCAGTGGGGGGGGCAACACCAGAGACAAAGCAGGATGGAGAGAAGGAGTCTGAGGGCCTCTGAAGCTGTCACTGAGGACAGTAGGGCCGCTCAGTTAGACATGCTGAATTTGAAATAGCTGCTGGACAGCAGGGAGACACACAGTGGACACACTCGTGAGATTGTAACAGAGCAGAACAGGCTAAAGACACAAACTTGGGACTTAGAAGGTATCTAAAGCCACAGTCCTGGGTAACACTCCCAAGAGTGAGGCGGAAGGCGAAAAGTAGCCCACCTTCCCGAAAAAGGAGGGACCCATGACCACTCAAGAGAGGAGGACCGAGGGTTGAAATCCCTCAAACAAGTCTAGGAAGAATCAATAATCTATCCTGTAAACATAGGGATGAGAAGGCCTGAAAACTGGTCTCTGGATTTAACTCTGACAGAGTAGCCTGGAGGAATGGAACTAAAATCAGAAAGAAATATGTCGGAGATGAACACACAAACAGCCCTTAGAAGTCTTCACACACACACACACACACACACACACACACACACACACAAAGTGTGGATATTTCTAAGTGGATATGGGTATTTTTTAAAAGATAAATAAGAGTCAGATCTAGTAGCACAGACCTGTAATCTGTGCTACTCCGGAGGCTGAAACAAACAGTCACAAGTTCAAGTTTAGCCTGCACTGCAGCATGAATTCAGGGCAGCCTGAGGAGCAAATGAAGACTCATCCTAAAATACAAAGGAAAGAAAGGGGGTGTGGCTTGGTGGCAGAGAGAGCCCCTGTCTGGGCTGTGTGAGGCCCTAGATTCCATATCCATATCTGATGGATCAAGTCAGTACACTTGCACCTTAACAGCAAGAGATAGCAGGGCAGGAAAAAAAATCAACCACAGCTCTACAGTGAGTGGGTGAGAAGCACAGAGCCCACATGCAGGAGAAAGGAGAACCAGGCAGGGGTGTGGGAGCTGCCTGTGCTCCCAAGAGGGCAAAAGCACACAGGGAGCATATTCGAGAGCTACAGTCACTCCCTTGTGTTTGTACCAACGTCTTCAGTCGAGAGTCAGCATGGTGTTCTGCTGAGGGTAAGGCTGGCAGGGAATGGCTACAGCTTTCAGATTGGACAGAGTCGGTCAAAAGAACAGACGCAACAGATTTAAATTAATATATGATATTGGCAAGATGATCATGGAAACCTTGCAGTCCCTTGGATGGGGTAAATTCAGCTCCATTCCCTATTCATTGAGGATCTAAGCCGACTGGGGGCTACCTACAAGATCTACCCATGTTTACCCAGGGAAGAGAAACGGGGAGCTGGGGTGACTACTTGCATTGTTCCTGTGCATATTTCCCTGTTCCCTGGAGTTTTACAAGACCGATATTTTAAAACTAAAATCCTTTGCAATAATCTGACATAGTTTTTTTTTCCCCAGAGCACAGCTCAGAGCCTCCCCAGGAGTTCTGTCAGCCACAGAGGGTAGCATAATGTGAAGTTGATGCAGGTTCCTGAGTAGCTGTCACAGTCCCTCCCTCTGACTCTAGATTACCCTAAACACAGAGTAAGCCTGGTGACAAGCTTACACCTATGCTACGTTCCTGGATCACGAGTTTACACCAACGTTCCAAGGAGAGCATGGCACGCTACAGAGACTCTGGGGTGTCTGGCTAGCTTCCCATTTCCCTTACATTTAACCCCCCCCCCAAGATCAATGGCTCTCAAATTTTCTAATGTCGTGACCCTTTAGCACAGTTCCTCCTGTTGTGGTGACCCGCCCCCACCATGAAATTATTTCATTGCTGCTTCATAACTATAATTTTGCTACTGTTATGAATCGTAATGAGATATTTTGAAGATACAGGTTTGCCAATGGGGTCACAACCCCATTTAGAGTAGAGAAGCACTACTCTAAAGCCTCTCCAGACCTCACTAAATCATGATGCCGCCTGTCTGTGTGTGAGGCACTGTGGAGAGACTGCAGTACGGTGTTGGAAAGGAGAAAGACCGGAGCTGTCTCCCCAGCAACATGGGAGCTGGACACTGTTACAGACGCTGGGGGTTTGATGGGTACAATAAAGAGGGGCTGTGGCAGGAACTTAGAACAATACCATTTCAGGAGCACCTTGCCTAAGGACATGGTGACTGTGTGAGACCAACAGGAAGTACAGGCATTAACCCAGGTGCTGAAGTGGGGGAAAAAAATAACCCAGAAGGGGAAGCAAGCTTCAGAGGCTGTATGTAGGACAGACAACGTGCCAAACTGACAATATGGCAAGAACAAAACACTAACTCTGCAACTGGGCCATCTAGACAGAATCTCTGATCATCTATTTTTATCCTTGTAACCCCAGCTCCAGGGGATCTAAAATCCTCGTCTGGGCACCCATACTCTTACGTACAAAACCAGGCATAGACACACACATGTATGCATAATGTAAAATAAAATAAATCTTAAAAAAAAAACAAAAACAGGCAATGGTCACTGTGATTCTGTAAAGAATGAAGACGAGATGAGAAAGAAAAATCAGATCTCAACCTGAGTCATCAGGTTATATTGCCATGGAGAAGAACAAGCAGGACAGAAAGGAAAATGACAAAGCTGTCTTAAAACAGCTTAGTTTCAAGGTAAAGATGGTGCGATCATCTTTTCACATAGCCTGGATTGACCAATACCTAAGCTGCCATCAAAGCACACCTCTAGATGCCTCTGGACAGGCCTTTCCAAACAAAGGGCCAGAAAGAAGAAAGTGTGTGCAGCTACAGGCAGAGGCCTGGACAGACTACAAGAGAGCAAAGGAGAGAGCTAGCTCATTGCCATCGTTGTTATCAACACCCACTACACACACACACACACACACACACACACACACACACACACAAGAGGTGATCACTACCACCTCCTCTCTCTGCCACAAAGACAGAAAAATGCTAAGCAGAACAAGTAACTAATTCTCCCTTTTAAACTGCTTTTTCAGATGTCTGCAATGCAACCGAAAATGTGACTAGAGCAGATAATGCCACATCATTTGCACACGACACCCGTAGCTTGGGCAATAGTGATGCTAAGGGCTAAAATGGGCTGAAGCCATCAGCATATGCAAACTGCAAGGAACTATATTTCTGAGTCTTCTGTATCAAAATCCAAACAAGTTGCAGAAAGCAAGCTGTTTATCACTAAAGTAAGCATAAAATTATCATGGACCCGTACAACAAAATTCTTTTAATATATACCCTTCAGATACCATTATGAATTCCACTTCCCTCCAGAGTGCCAAGGCTAGACAGAACACATTGGGGATGCCCCACCTTAGCACCATGGTGCTGGCTCTCTGAAGTGATTACTCAGAACAGGCCCAACAGACAAAGACATGTCCATCGAAATGATTCAATCCTCCTGGATCTAAACATCTGACTTCTGTAGAGATAGCAAGAAGCAGTTCACTGGACGCAGTGGGCTCCTTAAGCACTAACAGTGGCATCCCCACTGTTTAAGGGAAGCTGGTTCTTGGAAAGATCCAGGCTATCTTCTAAAATGGTGAAAATGGCAATCTAAGTCATCTCAAGGAGAATTATTTTAATACGTCTCACTGGGACCTTTAGTGTTACTTCCCTCAACAATTTTCCTAAAAGTTTGTGATATAATTAACATTCATAAGAAAACTGCAGTTTCCTATTTCCCACTTACAGCTTCCTATTTACTGTTACAGAGTGTTGACACCTTCTCATCTTCCATTTCAAAGGCTCTATTAATTTCAGGGAAAGATCTTGGGATCTGAACCATAACAAGACTATCTTTCACATAAAAACACAACGTGGTCCAATAGCATCAATCAGGAACTTACATAAGAAGCTAGACTAGAGGAATGGCTCAGTCAGTGTGAGCCTGGTCCCCAGAGCCTACTTAAAATGCTGAGTGTGGGAACTGGCCTTTGTATGTCAATGCTGTCTAGGGAGCTGAAGACAGGAGGCTCTCTGGGCTCAACCCAGACTGACTCCAGCCAATGAGGAAGCCTGGATCAAAAGAAACAGCTGGCCTGCCTAAGGATGGCTCCTGAGGTACACACACACACACACACACACACACACGCACGTGCACACATACACACGCACAAACATGCGTTGCATACCCTTACACATACACTCACCATGCATGTATGCACACACATATTCACATTTGGTAGGAATAACTGTACTGATTCATTTTATTGTTAAAATCACCTTCTTCACCATTAAGTAACAGTAGGGAAAAGGAAGTCTACAGAGCAGCTAATCTCAACCTGTGGGTTACAAACCCTTTTGGGGGCTGTTGAATGACCCTTTCATAGGGTCCCATATCAGGCATTCTGCATAGCAAATATTTATAATTCATAACAAGAGCAAAATTACAGTAATGAAGTGGCAACGGAAATAGTTATATGGTCGAGGGTCAGCACAACATTAGGAACTGTGTTAAAAGGTCATAGCAAGACAAAGGGTGAGAACCACTGCAGTGGAGGACAATCAGACAAGAACATATGAGAACACACGGGGAAAACTGTCCAAGCCATCATTTCTTCTAATGACCAGGAGTCATCTTCTTATTGGGACGACTGTAAAGTCAGTACAAGCCATCTGTCTCACATCAAAGCAACCCACAAGCAGAGCAGAAAGGAAAGACTCTGACTTCCAACGTGACTGTGGTCTGGAAAGCCCAAAAGAACTACACAGCAAACAGGAGAGCTGGGGTTTCACTAGCACTTCAAGGTACCTCATGTGTGCTTATGCCGACTGGAAGTCTGGATGGGAGACACAGTCAACAGGCAATGAATGTACTTTGCATCTCAGGAGATCTGAGCACGCAACTGAGACTAGCAAGGCAGCTAGCCTTATGGCTGTGGGTAGGGAGGGGACGACGCGCTCAAGAGAGAAACATCTGGGAGCAAATGAGACCGGGATGCTTGGAAGGTGGCTGGAAGAGCGGTGTGGTTGGGGACAGAGAACATGAAGCAACATGATATTGCAGTAAGAAGTCTTCAGATAGAGGTCAGTTATGACCCTGTCCACCATTGATAAACTGTACCCTTGAACAACACTGGGGGTAAAGAAGAGACACAGTTGTACAGGTTCTATGTAGCTTATGTGGACACTTGTATTAATCTTAAATCTTGACTTAAACATTTTTATAACTAATAGAGGCTGAGTGTGTTAGTGCGTGCCTGTAATCCATCACTCGGGAAGTCGAGTCACCATGAACCAGATCAGCCTTGACTACATAAATCCGTGTCTCAGAAAACAACCAAAAAGAAAAAAGAAAAAGAATGGGGGGTTGGCGGGGGAGATATCATACTGGTAATGACCTGAGTTTGATCTTTAGGATTCACATAAAAATGTAATCTGTGGTAGCACACACTTAAAATCTCAAGCCTGTAGATGCCAATAAAGGTGGACACTTGGGGGCTTGTTGGCCAGCCAGCCAGTCTATTGGCAAGCTCCAGATTGGTGAGAGAGCCTGCCTCTAACATGTAAAACAGCAGACATCACCTGAGACACTACACCTGAGGAAGGACACCTAAGGCTGAACTCTGATTCTCAGTGCACACACACAAAAGCACACAGACACACAAACCTGCCTTCTCATTCCCTCTCTGCTGCTTTGTGTGCGTGTGGCACATATGTGCATTTAAATACAGGTGTGTGGTATATGTGTGTGTGTTTGCATACATGTGTATGTGATATATATGTGTTTGTCCATGTGCGTGTCGTGTATGTGTGTGTGTATATGTGCACTGGTGTGTGCTTGGTGTATGCCTGTGTGCAAGGCATGCCTGTGGAAGCCAGCAATGGTCACCCACTAGGTGTCTTCCTCAGTCACTCTCCACCCAAGTGAGGCAGTCTCTCACTGAACTTGGACTTCACCAGTTGGCAGGTTAGACAGTCCCAGAGGTCTGGCTGTCTCCATCTCTGCACAACTAGGGTTACAGATTTGTGCCACCCTGCACTTAGTTGAACTGAGGATCCAAACTCAGACCCTTGTTCTTGTGTGGCAGGCACATTAGTGACTGGGACAGCTCCCTGCCCCCCCCCCCCAGCCTAGACTACAGCCTCATCCACATAAACTACTAGCTATTCAGAAAAGACATTTTCTATGCTTTTCTCTATATTTGGTCACATATAACTTACTGCTATCAACCCCAAAGAAATCATTTTGAACGTTAAAACGTAGGACTAGTTGTCAAAACAATAACAGGCCTAAAAAGAAAAACTGTGGAGGCTACAGAAGCATGAGTGAGGAACCTCCCAGCTCCCGGAGGATGCTTCTGTGAAAATACAACCGTCTGTACACGCAGCAGTGGCTCCCAGGGGAGTAAGAGGCTCGGGGGTTGATGAAAGTGTCCCCGCAGTGAACAGTTCGCTCTGCTCGCAGATTCCAGATGTTCCACATTCCTGACATCAGGGTGGAAACATTTACTGGTAGTCCAGAGAAATTCAATGCCGTCATTCTTGTCATAGCCCTCATAGCTCCGTTACTAGCGCGAGTCTGGGGAAGCTATAAGCCTATGCTAAATGAGAAAAAAGATGCCCACTGTACTCAGCCGCTTAGACACGAGAAGTTGCCAAAGCTTTTTTACAAAGTCATTAGCAAAAGACTTAGCAAACAGGGACAATTCTGTATTTGCTTTTTTTCTTACTTTTGATATTTGCATTCTACACAATACAGACAGGCAGCGAACCAAACCATTTCACTATAACCCAGGGCTAATAACCACTAAAGAACGCATATCAACGCCCAGAACAACACTGTTAAATTTTATAGTATTAATAAAATGGGACACCAAGTAAATTTTCCACTTTCTTAAAGGTAAAATAACCAGCACTATTTAGTGCTGCCCCTAACGGACCTCAAGTTTTCTCATTTAAAGCATGGTTGATTTCCAAAAGTGCCTATGTGACTAAAATACTTGAATTCAACAGAAATGTTATCCTCATTACCGTACGCCTCAAACTTCAAACAAAATTAAAGCATCTGGCACACTGCGATTTTTAAATATGCACAACTTCAATAATTACAATACTGTAGCTTGGTTAATAACAATAATAGGCAATTTATACAATTACTGGAAGTCTATAAAATCAGGGGGAGTTAACAGAAAGTGAGCTCGTAACCTCACAGAGGACTTTAGGGTTTAGGAGTTATCTCTATGCTTTGAAGAGGCTCCTGTTTGTAATTAATCCCAAGTCAGTAGCCTGTGGCCATCCACAAAGTGTTTCAGTACTACCAAAACAAGCATGATAGCACTCTGATGGGGTTTTTTTTTTCCCCTTTAGCACTGTTCACACAAAAGATTCCGGCTTAGTAAACTAAAAATGACTTCTAAAACGTAAAGCCAATAGCCACCCTTTCCTCGCTTGCATCAAACCAGTCCCTGTCCCAGCGATGACAGAGCAGGCTGTGTATACAAGTTGCGGGGGCTTGGATAAGAATGTCCTGCATAGGCTCATGTACTTGAATGCCTGTTCTCCACTTGGTAGCCCTGTCTGAGGAGGTTTAGGAGGTTTGTCTTTGTTGGTAGAAGCGTGTCACTAGAAGCAGGATTCCAGAGTCTAAAGACGAGCCCACATCTCTAGTTGCTCTCTCTGCTTCAGGCAGACGTGAGTTCTCAGCTTCCTGTTCCTGCAGCCGTGCCTGCCACCTGCTGCCATGACCATTTGTAGCCAGAAGCCCAAATCGACTCTGTCTTCTATAAGTAGCTTCTGTCAGAGTGCTTTGTCACGGCAGCAGAAAGTGGCTACTACACAAGCTGAAACATTGTACTTGCCTTATGCGTGATAGGGTGATAGGACTTTCCCAATCTATTTTGATGCTTGCAGTTACTTAAAATTTAACATGGCATATAATTAAACCAGATAAAATAGGAGCAAGAGATGGAGCCCTTCTCTCATCTCACAGGCATATTAGTTAAGTATCAAGGACAAGCAAATCTCCCGGCAGGGCACAGGGACAGAGCATCTTTAATGCTTCTGTCTTCGGGTGCTATCCTGAAATATCCCTCACTGTGTCCCCAGGAAACACTTGTTACCCAGCAATGCTCAAAGTCAATTTCTAAGACACTCCCTGTCATCCAAAAGATGACACGAGGAAAAAGATACTATCCTCTAGTAATTCTGTATGTGGGTTTTTTTTAAATAAATAATCTAGCTTTAAAAAAAAACACTTTGTGTTAAAAATAAAAAATCACTGACTTACAGCTAAAACCAGACAATGCTTCTGACCATTCAGCTCACACTCAAATCTTCCATAAACAGATGAAGTTTTGCTTTCTAAAGAATTCATAGCTACCTGAGAACGTAGCCTGTTTTTCTCAGAACATCCAGGCTGGCCGAGAAAGCTAACGCTACATAAAGAGCTGGACAGAGAATAGGGTGCTCTTGCGACTCAGCCAGCTACGCTGTCTGCAAAAGGCACTGAACTTGGCTGCTTTAATTAAAACTTTCAGTTTTCACTAAGCTCGATGCCTCCGTATTAAAATCGGCAAACTAAATTATGCCATGAAAATTCAGTGTAAGAGACATTTGTGGTAAATGGGTGTGCTGGAGCCTTTAGTCCCAGCCCTCAGGAGCTGAAGCCAGTCTGGTTATACAGTGAGTTCCAAGACAGCCAGAGCTATGTAGAGACCTCCTGACTCAAGCAGGAGGTGATGAGTAAAATTCTCTCCAGGTATTGATGAGGGTAGTCTTTCCAGTTCCTTTTAATCCCTAACTTGTCAAGAAGACACAAAGCGAACGTGGAGACTTAACGCATTCTGAAATTGTGCTCACGTTTTAAAAAGAGAAAGAAAAAAGTACTTTGTAATGATTAAGGCTATGACAATATAAAGCCTTGTGATTTGACTTATTTAGGTGAGTATTTTATGTGCAAACCATGTACATAAAACTTTACTATGAAAATAATCTACCAATATAACTTTTATTTACTTCAGAAGACTATTCATTGATTAATTGAACTCAGTTGGTGCTCTTTATCTTATCCTTTGTATGTGTATGATCTGTGTGTGTGTGTGTGTGTGTGTGTGTGTGTGTATTTGTCTGTGTATGTGTGCGATCTGTGTATGTGTGTGTGCACGTGTTGTGTGTGCAGGTGGATGTGTGCTACAGTAGAGATCAGAAGACAAATTTGGCCTCTACACCGTTTGACACGAAGTCTCTTTTCTGTTGTTTACAGCTGTGTAAGAGAGGCTATTTGACCCTCAGGCTTCTAGGGACTCCCCTGCCTCCTGTTCCCTTCTAGCCATGGAAACAATGGGCTGTCAGATACTCACTATTGCACCTTGCTAGGGTTCTGGGAGTTCGAACTCAGGTCCTCAGCCTTGCCTGGCAATCAGTTTACCTACCAAGCTGATTCCCCAAACCTTTCCTTTAAAAAGCACTTAAGAAAAAAAAAATAAAAAAAAATAAAAAAATAAAAAGCACTTAAGGCAGCATCTCCTTTTGACCAAGAGCCTGGTGAGGAGGCAAGACGGGCACTTTCCAGTTTATGCCTGTGAGAAAACCATACAAGAAAACAGACCAATTCTTGCTTCTTAGCATGTGGTCTGTTGTGTATGGAAAATCCCCTGGGTGCTTCTCACAAGGTCCACAGCTGTTCTCATTGGGGATTTTAACACTAGCAAAGAAAAGAGAAGATCTGGTCACATACAGCCAAATCTGCAACAAGGAGTAGAGTGGCGCACGATGCGACGCGTGCGTGTATAGAAGCACGGAGCAACACATGAGGCATGCACTGAAGGAAAAGTCAGTGAACTCCAGTAATTTGTTTAACACTAGTAACCATTATAACAATAAAAACTACAACTGACAGTAAATGAAAGCTGCATCAGTAATGTCACTATTGTAGAAAGTTAGGCCTAGCGTTGCTGTGCATGGCTATAAAAGGTGTGGGAGCCATGGCTGCAGTCCACTCCTCAGACAGATAGCCTGGCTCATCTGGCTGATGAGGTAGCTGTACCTTCCCTCAAGCTTCGCATGCATCACTTAATAACCCGTGGACAACCATGCCAACTAGGTGAGGCGTTCTTCCTCTGGTCAAAGGCGCGTTTCCCTCTTTCTCACTGGGTTACACAAGTCCCCCAGGCCATGCAAGGGCTTGTCAACACTCCTCTGATAACATCTACTCACAACGCTTATATCGTGTACATTTGGGTAACTAACACTTTGCACAATCACAGCTCTAAAGAGGCACATATCCTATGGACATAGATCAAAGACTTAGAATGAGTTTAGCAAAGCAATGAAATAGTCATGAGAAGAGTAACTCAAGAACAGACGTCTCCAGATGCCTTTCTCCCCACCACAGAGAACAGCCAGCAAGCAGCCACTTGCCTGGAATCCCTACTCTGCTATGCCATCAAACTGAAAATGAGAACCACGATGCAGTCAGATCGGTGTAGTGTGCTTCCTCCTGAACGCTACTGGAAGAAAGGCACGCCCAAGTCGAGACTTGATTTTCCACAATGAAATCAACCATCAAGGGGAAAAGTGGTCACATGTGGCTTTGGAGTTGGTTTGGTATTTTTATTTCCTTTTTTATGTTTTATTTTGACAAGGTCTCACTATGTAACCCTTGCAGGCTTGGCTTATTTTCTGAGGCAGGATCTTGTTATGTAGCCCAGGTTGGCCTGAAAGTCATTCCTCAGCTTTCCGAGCGTGAGGACTATGGGTGTTCACTGTCACATCTGACTGGTCCTTGAGGATGGGATTGTTTCAAATGAACTTTAACAGTATTTTCCTGACAATGGCGAAATAACATCTATTTTTCATTGTTTCCAATGGCTGCTTTTACATGGTGCTCAGTATCCTCAAGAAATTAATCTACCACTTTCAGGATAAAAGTTTCATGATTTTTGGTGTTAGAAATAAATTTACTAAAATTTCTTAGCCACGCACCTATGTTGCATGAGCTTTCTGCCACCCTGTCTATGCTCCAGGAATGGGCCACACCAGCCCCTGCCCTGTTTGCCTTGAATCCACGGATAAAAGGCATACATAGAGTTGTTCATTTTCAGCTTGCCTTCTTGGCACAATTGCTGGGTGCTACTATCTGCCGCCTGGAAAACATGCCCTTATCTTACTCTTAGCTCCGCTCCTCCCACGTGTGGATAAGCAAATGCTAACTCAGTTGGTCAGTTGAATCTGGTACCTGCTAAACATCTCTGACCACCTGCCTATGGGAGCGGCCATAGCCCACTGCTCTTCCTGAGACCTTACATGGTTGCCTGGTTCTTCTCTCTTCAAAGCGTAGGGGACTCTGTCTCTCTTCCCTAGCATCTCCCTGCTTGCCTCCTGGGACCCAGAAGTCCTGCTTATTCCTTCCGCCCAGCAACTGGCCCACAGCTTTGTCTACTGAGTGATCAAGAACCAACTAGGGAACAGGACCTTAGTATCAGAACAGTCCATACACACCTACCTATGGAATATAACTAAATATTAGCTAGCCAGGACTCCGCCCAGAGGCTACATACTACTGAGAGAAAACCATACTGGCAATAAAGGAGATCAGATTAAAAACAGAATAAATCAGAAGGTGGGTGGCAACGCTGTAAACTGGCAAAGTAACAACAATACGAGATTTCAAATATTGTATGAACCTACATGACAAAGAGCAAGGTGTGGGATATAATGCTGCCAGAGAACAGTGACCACGACAGGTGTGTTTGTGTGTGCATATGTGAGCATATGCGTGTGCTTGTGCCTGTGTCTGTGTGTAAGGAAGACTAAAATATGCAAGCTTCCCTGGTGCCTTACTTATTTAAAAAAAAAAAAACTTCAGCAATTACTACCTTTACCAATCTCCTGTCACCACCACCAAAAGCACTGACTCTCTAAGACTTTGCATTTTTTATTGTCACATGATGATGAAAAATTTATTTCTAAGGAGGACATTCTGCTAATAGGATCATATTTTCATTCCAGTGTGGATAAGCAAATGCTAACTACAGTCTTTTTGCTTTTGCCAAAGTGGAAGAGCAGAGCCTTAGTCAGATCACTGAGTCAGTGACAGCCCAGGAGGTCAACCTCCTGACAGGTGAAGCGGACACAGCAAACAGCTCAGGCTGGTCACTTTGGCTCCAAATTCCAGGTAATAAGGCATGACCTGAAACATCTGGTCAGGTCAAGTGTCAAGAGAAGAGAAACAAGTGCACTTTCCCTGTTCTCCTGTTTAGAACCCAAACCCAGGGAATGGCATTACTGACAAAAGGTAGGTCTTCACACTTCAATTATCACGATCATCACAAGCCCACAAGCTCCACAGACAGGCCCACAAGCTATCCTGATCAAGATAATTCCCCAATAAGAATCTGCTCTAACGTGATTCTAGGTGCATGAGGCTGACTCTGACAATGGAAATTCCCCATCCCAATGTGTGGCCGGCGTGACTGCTGCTGCTGCCACCCTTAGGAGGTGCAGAGCAGTGTGTGACTAGGTCACTTAGGTGAAACTGAAAACAGAGAAGTCACGACGTATTTACTGGTTTGAAACCAATCCCACAGTATCTCTGAGGTGTGCTGTCAAGAATACTGGAATTAGCCTGGCTTGACAGAAACATACAGCACTACACCTATTGCCAAAAGCATCTACTATACTCACTGAAAGTGAACATAAAATAAAAACAAACAAAGAAAGCCTCCCAAGGATTAAAATCATGGGATTTCTACCTTCTGACCGCAGCACAGTAGAAGTCAGTAACAGAAAAACAAATGGGAAAAGCTTTATTTTTTTATTTTAAAAAATCTATTAAAATAATTCTAAATGACAACAACACAATGAGAACACAGTGAGGCTTAGTGGGTAACTACCACAACCCATTACCAGAACCCACAATGGGAAAAAAGAACCAACTTCCATTGTACACATACACACACACACACACACACACACACACACACACAACACACTGAATAAAACAAAAATCAAATGACTAAGAACTGTCGAAATTGACAAAATTGAGCTGTGATCCAAAGAGCAAAAACAGGTATCAGATAGTAAACACAGAAAATACATGCATGAGGTAGTGTTATAAGCAATTTTAACCACAAAAGTTTAAAATTTTTGATGAAATGGTTGAGTCTTAAACGTATGAATATATTATTACTAAAACTGACCCAAGAAGAAATGGAAAGCTTCAATATTCCTATTACAACCTTTAAGCCTGGTCTGTCTTCAAAGCAAGTTCCAGGCAGCTAGAGCTACAAAGTCAGACCCTGTCGCAAAGAAGTGACTGAATAATAAAGTCAACAACAAAGAATGTGAAAAGGAGAGTATACGCTAAACCTATTCCTGAGCGCAAGCCTTGAAACAAATTATAAGCAAACGAAATTTACTACATTAAGAAGAGTAATAAACTGTGAACAACCTGAGTCTCCCCTAAGAAGCAATCTGGTTTGACATTCTAAAACTAATTTTTTATAAACTAACCACATGTTCCTTAAGATATATACGCAAAACCCTTATAAAATTGAAGATTAACAAGCCTTTAAATGCCAATAAAAAAAATATCATTTTCAAACTAGGATTACTTGGGTCACTTCTCCAGCTCTGTCCTTTGTAGCACACACCTTGTCTTCTAGGCTCCAGATGTCTGTTCTCCACTGCTGCTGCTGCTCTTGGTGGTCATCTCATGGTACTAGCATCTCCAAAACTCTGCTGTCTTCCACTGCAACTAGGCTTCGCCAATAGCCTCCCATAGATTCTCTTCACGGTGCCAAGCCTCAATTCCTTTGCATGACCCCTTCAATCCTGGGCCATCAACTACAGCTGAGGCTGCACCTTCACCAATGGCCTTCCATGGCCTCTCACAGAGCCCAACCTCAGCGGCTCTTCATGACCCCTTCATGTCTTCAAAACCAGTACCACCTGAGTGACTCTTACTCATTACCAAGTCCAGTCACAGCACAAGGTACAACCTTGGCCATCTCTGGAACACAGCCTCTTTGGGCTCTCAGAAAACACTTCCCAGAAGATTTCACCTCAATGATGCTGGTCTCCTTAATCACCACTAATTACTTAGCCCCAGGTGACTAGCAGCAATAGTCCCAGTAATGCAAACAATTCACTTTAGTAGTGCTGGTATCTTGTTAATCACAGCTGATTCTTCAGCCCTAGCTAACCAAAACCCACAGAATCTTCACAATCAAAATAGCAACAGCCCTAACAAGAGTCTTTAATTTTCCCTCTGATATTTCACAAGTCAGGCCTCCATCTTCTGCACTGTTCTCAACATTATCTTCCAAGCTCCTACAGAACATCCCACAGAGCTCTTAACACCTCAATGGCTCTTCTAGCTCAAAGTTCCAAAGTCCTTCCACAGTCCTCCCCTAAACATAGTCAGGTTGTCAAGGAATACCCCATTATGCTGGTACCAATTTGTCTTGGTCAGGGTTTCTATTCCTGCACAAAAATCATGACCAAGAAGCAAGTTGGGTAGGAAAGGGTTTATTCAGCTTACACATCCATGTTGCTGTTCATCACCAAAGGAAGTCAGGACTGGAACTCAAGCAGGTCAGGAAGCAGGAGCTGATGCAGAGGCCATGGAGGAATGTTACTTACTGGCTTGCTTAGCTCGCTCTCTTATAGAACTCAAGATTACCTGACCAGGGAAGGCACCACCCACAATGGTCTGGGCCCCTCCCCACCCCTTGACCACTAGTTGAGAAAATAAATGCCTTACAACTGGGTCTCATGGAGGCATTTCCTTAATTGAGACTCCTTTCTCTGTGATAACTTCAGCTTATGTCAAGTTGACACAAAAAAATGGTACAGACCATTAGGCTGGGCTCTGTGGGCTCCAGTGTTAATGGTAGTCCCTCCTTGACAACACAGGTGACAGCAATGAAAACAGATAGGTAGAAAGAACAAAGAAAACTATTTCAATGAAAAGTCACCTGAAAAAAAAAATCTGGGGGAGGAGGTACTGCACAGGAAAATAAACAGATCTAACAAGACAGAGGCAATGTTGAACTGATCCCCTTGACATCCAGAACCAAAGCCAGGATGTCCCTCCCCCTCTCCCCCCACCCCCGCCATCTTCCACACTAAACTCAAGATCCCAGACATGGGCGTGGCCAGCCAGCAAAGAGAAGTTCTTCCCAAGTCAAAGTGAAACATTTGGAGAACGTGGAGAAAATTAATTTGGAAACATTCCTCATACCTTATACGAAATGCTACTCTAAAATACACACAAGAGAAAAGGTTCCTAACTTCACAATCATGTTTTTAAGGAAACATTTTATGAATAAAAGACAGAGCCTGTGATCCTGAGGGGAAAATGTGTTTAAGAGCATGGAAATTAGTAACTCTTGGGCAGAGAGTGGAGAAGGGCAGTATGCATAGAAGAGGCAAGCCAGGGACGAGTACATAATGGAAGGTGGTATTTGAAAGAATCTAATTAGGGATGGGTTGCCATTGAAAAGAAATTTAATTTGGGTTAAGCGGGAATGTAATTATGCAGTGGGCTCAGCCGCATAGTTCCTGAGTGCGGTCTATGTTTAACTTATTGTTAGGAAAAGCAGGCGGAGGATGACTACAACAGCCAAGTGCTGGCTGCAGTGGTGTCCTCCTGGTCACAGCATGCAGACCCAGAGCACGGACCGTACAAGTACACAGCCACGTTCTACAGCTTCCAGGAGCTGTAAAATTGTGTGCTCAGCAGTCTGCTTGCTCTCACTTCGATCTGTCGCAGTGGGTGTCTGTCGTCCTTTGAGAGGAAGACAATAATGCTCCACTGATCATTTTCTTTTTATGGAGTAATATGCAAAATAGAACTTGCTAGAATTACTGTGGAAAGATGAAATATGGCTTGCACTTAAACTACCAGTAGCTTAAAAGAAGTGTTTATCAATAATATAAGGGCTGCTTTGTTTTTCTCTTTTCATAAGAAAGGCTGAAGAGATGGCCCAACAGTTAAGAGCACTTACTGCTCTTTCACAGGACTCAGGCTCAGTTTCCAGCACCCACATCGGGCTGTTCACACCAACTTTTACACCAGTTTCAGGAGAGCTAGAAAGCCTCAGGCACACGCGCTTGCAAATGTACATAGCACACCCACACACCCACATACACACCATACAGAGACAAGAAAATAGCCAAAATAAATTATAGAAAACATTCTAAAGCCGTGTTTGACAGTTACCTAACAAACTTATGCCTCCTGCCCCTCATTTTGAAATACTTCACACTTTATTTTAAAAGTCTTACTACTTATATCTACTTTTTAATATTCATAATTTATTCTATAATTTTTTTTCCTCAACATAATAATCAACTTTCAGCTTATAGCAATCAATATGGTTCAAGTCCTCTTGGAAAGTTCCAAGAGCTAGCAGAATTCCACCATACTGCCAAGGGCTCCTTAGCAAACCACAAACAACACCGTACAGCAGAATTTTTAGCAGATCGATAGTCTCTCAGGAGGTACAGCTAAGAGTGTTTTCAAGGTGTCTAATTTCCTACTGTAGGTGGCAGCCATAGGGAGGTTGATGTTAAAAGCTTTTAAAACTACTTATAAAAGTTTTACATTCATTTCTGTCCAAATACATTATATTATATATATTTTATATTATGTTTATATAAATAATATTTAATGAAATTACAAAATTAAAACTAACACTCAGCAAAGGCATGAATCTGTAAGCTTTTTTAAAGCATGCTCTATGATAGGAATACAAATAGTAAAATGAACTCTAGCTGAAGAGAGGTGTATCCCATGGTTCAACTACTGTAGCCCTGCCATCCAGCTAAACTGTCAGGATGAGTAGGTAAATGAGTTCTGAGGCAGGAGTTTGCAGACACGCAAAGGGAAGCGTCTAAAACTACCTCACCAACAGTGGCAGGCGCAGACATCAGCAAATGTTGACTACAGCTCAACTGACCTACACTGAAAGAATCAGATGGCCTTGTGGATATCAGCACATGGATAAGTAAATTTGTACCGTGTCTGAGAGGGGCTAAAGTCAAGCTCAATGAGCAAAACAGCTCATAAGTGTCCATTTCTAGTCCTCTTCTCCTCCCAAAAGAAACGAGGCTCCTTGGAGAAAAGGCTGTGTGAGGAACAGCAAAAAATGCTCACGATAAGCTGCTGCCTCTTAGCTGCCAGGGGTAAGGAAGTGCCAGGGATTGTGTGCAAAGGACTGGCAGAACTTTCAACAGTCAGAGCTGGTCAGGCTGGGGTAGCAACAAGACGGTGCTGGATGATAACCACAAACGTAAGACAAACAGCCACATTCAACACCAACTGTGAACAACTGAATAAATGGAGAGAAGATCAGAGTCCAAGAAACTTACATAGATACTGCACCCTAAATGTGGGCAGACACAATGTACCTGTCATCAAGTGTGACCTTCTCATAGACATACACAAGGAAATAATATAGAAATATTATAGACACTATATACAGATACACTGTATAAATATGTCTATAGTATTCAAATATACATGTTTATAGTATATGGTATGTATATATTTATATATGAATTTAAATATATATATGTGTGTATTTACATACGTATATATACATGTGTATATATGTATATACAAATAAACAAATATATTTATGTGCATTTGTATATTTATGTACATATTATATTTCATTTATGTGTATATGTGTATATTTGTATACACATAAAATATAATATGTATTATATTCAATAATTCACATATAATATGTACTATTAATATATAACATACACATCTACATATATTTATATATTTGTCATATATTTGTATATCATATTCCATATATGTTTATAATATATACTTGTATAAATACATAAAATATCTATTACAGGAAGAGGAAAAGGAGAGGCACTTGACAGTGGAGAAACGGAGAGAGAGCAGGGACTGGCAGGCAGCATGAGCAGTTTCAGGCCAGCAGACAGTAAGCGCTTTCCTTGATCATGACGAGCCTGAGGAAGCATCAAGCCAAGAGCCTAAGGAGTCCCAAAAGTACTTGTAGCACGATGCTCCAAATGAGAGGCAGACGTGAGGAAGAGCTCAGGAAACAGGAGTGGGTTTTCGTTAGAGTTTGCCTCGTGGATGCAGAAGGATAACCATGGCAGAGGCTGGGTGTGAAGCACACAGCAGCTTCAACCTTGGCAATTTTAAACTTACTATGAAAATTGGAAGACTAAATTTTTTAAGATAAAATCAGGCTGGCTCTGCACCCACTCCTACAACACCCAAAGGAAGCTCGACCCTGGGTGCTCTAACATGCCCAGAATCACAGGTGAGGCCACGACATCTGCCCTACCACCGGGAGTAACTGGAACTCCCGGGATCCAGGGACAAAGGAACCCCTGCCCAGCCAGTGGCACGGGTTCCTTCCAGTTTGAACCTGTACCCAGAGCAGACCTGGGGCACTGGCTCTGCACCCACTCCTACAACACCCAGAGGGAGCCCAACTCCTAGGTGCTCTGAAAGGTTCAGGATCACAGGATCACAGGATCCCATAGGTAACTTGACCGGACACACCCAGGATCACTGGAGCTCTGATACACTCAAGATCACAGTTGAGGCCACAACATCTTCCCCAACACCAGCATAACTGGGACCCCCTACAGGAACAAGTTAACACAAACCCCTGCACAATCAGAGGCACAAGTTCCCCACAGGTTGAACCTGAAGACCCAGGGCTCTGGCTCCTCACCCACTCCTGTAACACTCTGAAAAAGCTGGACTCCCAGGAGCTCTGATACAACAGGATCTCAGGAACTTGGTCACACCAGGATTTCAGGATCCCAGTGGCAGCCTGGCTCCCAGGAGCTCTGACACACCCAGGATCTCAGGATCACAGGATCCCAGAGACAGCTAGACTCTGAGGAGTTCTGACACAACCAAGATCACAGAAGGAACAGGCTTCAGTCAGAGACAGCAAGGGCAGGTAGCATCAGAGATAACCAGATGGCGAGAGGCAAGCACAAGAACAAAAGCAACAGAAACAAAGGCTACTTGAAAACATCTGAACCCAGTTCTCCCATCAAACTAAGTCCTGGATACCCTAACACATCTGAAAAGCAAGATTCAGACCTAAAATTTCATCTGATGAATATGATAGAAGAATTTAAGGAGGGAATAAGTAACTGATTTAAGGAAATACAGGCCTTCTAGTCTATCTGCACCCAGAGCTGGGGCTGTCCTATGGCCCTCCATGCCTGGATCCTTCCCAGAGAGAGATGGGAATACTTCCCCGGAATGTTCTCATTCCTAAGCCCACAGGTGAGATGCCATTCCAGTAACTGTCGGAAAAGGGACCTGCCAAAAGCACACAGGGTGCAAAAACTGCAAAGCAGCCTGGGACAGGATCCTTCCTGTCTCCATCTGAACCCAGAACTGGGGCTGTCTCACAGCCTGACCCCTGTACCCAAGTCCTGCCCAGAGATAGCTGGTCTCCCAGGAGTGTTCTAACACCTAAAACCAAAAGTGAAACCACCACTTTTGCTCCAGTAACATTCCAAAGAGGGACCAGCCAGGAGTGCACAGAAACTGCACAGCAACCTGGGACAGGATCCTGCCAGTCTCCATCTGTGCCCAGAGTTAAGGCTGTCCCACAGCTCTCCATACCCAAATCCTGTCCAAATAGAGATGGTCTCCCAGGAGTGCTCTCACTGCTAAGATCACAGGCTCAGAGGCCCACAAAAGGGACAAGCTCCAGTTGGATACAGCAAAACCAACCAATACCAGAGAAATCCAAA